>NC_136723.1:10747614-11347614 GCF_936440315.1 Barbus barbus
TTTGAATTGGCTTTTTTTTTTTTTTTTAGCTTTTTTTCCCATCAGTTTTCATAACACTAACACACTCATATGATTGAAGCGGGATTTATCCAGTAACTATTGAGCGCTCAACATGACAAGACAGTTAAATGCAAGATAATTAGATATAAAGTATTTTGGATGCTTTTCAGATGACTCTGCCAAGGGAGGCCGCAGACACCACCTGTTTGTGTGCTTGTGTGTGTAAAGTCGTTGAGATGTGAAGTGTGTTTGTGGGTTTTGTAGTAGGAGTTTGCTACACCCTGACCAGAGCCACTGCTTTCAGGAAGTCAGTAACAGACCAATACTACAGCTGTAGAATGTTACCTCTCTTTTTTTCTTTCTTTCTCATGCTGTTTTTCTCACCACAAGCTTTTTTAAATTTTGTTAATGCTCTTTTACTTTAGTCTGGTCCTTTTTCCCTCTACACCTCACAAATAGGTTCATGTTACCTATCTGTGACCCTCTTGTCCTTTCTTTTCTTCCTTTCTTGCTTTTTAGCTGGAAATGCAATGGATCAGGAGTAGTGTTGTCCTAAACTCTATTTTGGCCTCTGTTGACTAGTGCAGGGACCATAAAACTGTTTTGCAATTGTTTGTTTGACACAGTACCGTTCAAAAGTTTGGGATTATGATTTTTAAAAAGTGTTTTTGGAAAAAGTATATCATTCTCAAGACTAGTTATTTGATCAAATATACAGTAAATGTAATTTTGTGAAATGTTATTGCAATTTAAAATATTTTTATAATTTATTCCTGTGATGCAAAGTTGAATTTTCAGCGTCATTACTTCAGTCTTCGGTGTCACATGATCCTTCAGAAATCATTCTAATATGCTCATTTGCTGCTCATTAAGCACAATAGTTTCCAACACTGATAAGAAATGTTTTCTATTTTGTGGAAACTATTTGTTATTTTTTGACTGAAAAAAATCAAAATAACAGTATTTATTTAAAACATGAATCTTTTATAACAATATAAATGTCTTTTATTATCTGTTTTCACCAATCTATTAGGGTTTATTTATTACCTGAATAGGAGTGTTAATTGAAAAAAAAAAAAAAGAAAAAAATACTGACCCTAAACTTTTTAATAGCGGTGTATGTTATGTTTTAGTATTTTTATTTGGCTGTATTTTTCTTTGTTTATATGAGACAAACAGCTCAGCTGAAGGTGAATTTTAATAGGGATAAGTTGCAAAGAGTGTTGCTCCCTTTTCTTTTTCTTTTTTTCTTTTTTTGTGTGAGGGTTACTTTTGTATCCAGGTTGAGTGTGAACTCAGGCAGGGGCAGTGGTTGGTTACAGGTCATATTTTTGTTTTGGGGTTGGTCAGTGATGCACACACTGATTGTTCTGTCTGCCGCTGAATAGAGAACTTCAGGAGCATGATGTTATTGAGCTCAGTGTGTATGTAGATCATGTGATCAAATGTGATGGTGCAGCAGTATTTAGCTCGCCCAGAGAGCCTCCTTTTGTGTGCGTTGTTGTTGAGAAAGTTTAAGACCGGTGTACGACTGAAATAATGAAGCAATGGCGTCAGATCGCAGTTGCGATACTGTCTCTACAGGGGGCAGTCTGCTGTAAAACATTCTCCCTAGCAAAGTCCGAGAGCTGTAGAAATGCAAGGTGGCGTGTTTACTCTGTTTAGATGTGACGTAGTTGCAAATCAGTGTCTGTCTCTGTGGGTTAGTGACTGGATGTCTTCTATGGTTTTCTCTCTCTCTCTCTCTCTCTCTCTCTCTCTCTCTAAATACAGATGTTTGGCTAGTGTCCATACTGATGGCGCGATGCCTACACTGTTTTTGGAGAGACTTTCTTTGGGTTTTTGACCGTCATTATAAAGCAGTTGGAGCAAATAACACTTTACTGCACAACAGCCAGTGATGCATATCCAGAGTAAGTGTTGTGGTAGTTGCTAAGGTGTTATGAGTGGTTGCTAGGGTCAGAAAAGCAAGTCTTTGTTATTCTTATCCCTAGATATCCCTAGATTCTTATCCCTAGATATTTGCGTTTCTTCAGTGCAAGTTTTCATTTTAACATGTTCAGGGATAAAATCTGATAGAATCTGATAAAATCTTAATAGCATACCTCTTCTCAACAAACTACATTATTAGAGGTGTCATTCATGGCCTTGGCACAAACTTTTTTTTTTTTGAAGTTTAATACTTTGGTTTAGGGGCCTTGTTCAGATGTCTAACCTTAAGTATGAGCAATAGTAAATGCAGAAGTTGTCGTAGTAAGCGTAATTAATTCATGCAGGAACTTGTCTTTATTTCACAAATGTTTCTTTTTAAAGCTTAATGCAATGACATTTCATGGAAATACAAGAGGGTTTTTCTAGTCTAGTAATTTTGCCATTGGACTAGTTTTGCTTTAAGATGCTTTAATGCCTGCAATGATTCCAGATCAGCAGAGCAACTCTAATGCGCCATGGAACGAAGGATTTTAAGCACATATTAGGAAGCTGGCGTTGTTTGGACTGATTTTCACAGAGCTCAGGCTTTACAGAGCTCAGAGTGTGACTAATGTATAAGAAGTGTTATTCTCCTGTTACATATATTAAAGGTCCTCATGTAGGGGTGTGCGATATGACGATTTTTGATCGTGGACGATAAAAATGTCTCCACGATCTGCTTTTTAATAAATATCGTAGTATCGCGCACATTGTCAAATACAGTTCTGGCGCCGCCGTCTCTATATACTGTACAACACGACATTCAGCAGTAGAGTTACTCTGACAGGACACTGCACTTATTCGCGATCGCAAAAGTACATTATTTGCATACAAGCCTTGCTGGTTAAATGTTTAATTCGCGCGCTGGTCTGACGTGCGCTTGTTCTGAGCGCATACACCTGAAGCACGCGCACTAAAACGCCTGTCTAACAGCGCCTGATTACTCAACTAAGTTATATTTTGCGCTAATACTGTCAAAACACACAAGGTTTACATACAGACTGAGTTGGTTATCTCTAAAATGAAAGTAAATAGTTAAGAGAGAAACGGATGCGTGCCTGTACTGTATATTAGATGCGTGCAGCTCTTAAAGGGACAGGACACTAAACATGCTGTCGACTGTCATTAAAGGGATAGTTCACCCTAAAATTTAATTTCTGTCATTATTTACTCAGTGGAAAACCAAACAGTTGCTGGTCCACATTGACTTTGATAGTAGGAAAGAAAAATCCTATGGAAGTCACTGAGGACTAGCAGCTGTTTGGTTTTCCACCTTCTTCAAAATAGCATTTATAAATGTTCAGCACAAGAAAGAAACTCATTCCGGTTTAAAACAACTTTTGAGTAAATGATGATATAAAAATACAACATTATGACAGAATTGACAGACAGATGACAGAATATTAATTTGTGGGGGAACTATTCATTTAACGTTAACAAAACAACAAAACGCAAAAGAGAAAAATCACTCACTATTCTTGACTGAAAAACTTTAATACAGTTGCTTTAGGAATCAGTCTGTAGTGTTTTATTTTTATACTTGTTCATTCAATTTCATTGAATGCTCTGCTAAATACACCTATTGTACCTGGAAATAAAGCACTGTTTGTTTTATTTGTATATTATGTGTATTTGTAATGTGTATCTTTGTTCTTATTTTTTAATAAGAAAAATAAAATAATGACAAATATTTTTTATCTTCGCCCACTTTGGCCTAAATATCTGCCATGCATCTTTGTCTTTCTAGTTTGGCTGTAATGCTCAGACAACTTGTAAAACCAAAATAGTAAAACTAAATAAAAAAAATAGTAAAACTAAATAAAAAAAAACTAAATAACAAAGAATCGTGATAAAAATCGTGAATCGTGATATTTCTATAAAAAATCGTGATATGATATTTTTCCCATATCGCCCACCCCTATCCTCATGTATATTCATGAGGAGAAGGGTCAAACACAGTGTAATCCTTGTGGTCGAAGAGCAGACACTTGCATCTCAATGCCATGTGATGTTTCTCACGCATTTGAGATATTGACTGTACTGTTTTTAGAGTTACAGATGAATCAGATTCAGCCTTAGGCTTTTAATGACCACATCAGATGGTGATTAAATGATTCACAAGAGTTCAGTGACGCTGTTTATATGACTCATGAAGTACGTTAGAAATCCAGTCAGATGATCTATATTTGTTGGGTCTTTATGATTAATCCATGCTTTTTTTTCCCCTTTTGAGGCACATGTGCTACTGTGTAATTTAAACACCTGCCTCTCTATCTCTCTTTCTCAGAGAACACCTGTCTTGCTCTTTCACGTTCTTCCTGCATGGAGACAGTAATGTGTGCACCAGTGTGGAGATCAACCAGCACCAGCCCGTGTACCACCTGAGCGAGGAGCACCTGACACTGGCCCAGCAGGCCTCCAGCCCATTCCAAGGTGATAGAACACTCTTTTTTTTTTTAATGCTTTTACAATTTTTTTTTATTTTTTTTTCCATGTCTGTCCCCTTTTTTTCTCTCCTTTTGCCTCTTTTTCTTTCCAACATTTCCTTTCTGATCAGAAAGATGAGGTTTATAATTAGTAAAGCCCAGTGGCATCCTGTCTGCCACTCTGTAGCTTGAAAACATTTTTTAAATAAAATACAGAAATAGTGTTTGAGACCTTTTCCTGTTTTAGGTGCTTGGGGAAGAGGAAAGTGTTCTTCATTACTGCTAACATGAGCAGTGCTCAACGTACTAATGGTGATTTCAGAGATATCTGCACATCCTTAAATCTTGAAAATGTTTCAACTAGGGCACGGAGATATGTAAAAATATTTAATCGGTGATCGTTTTTTATGGTTGTAGTTTTTGTCATTTTTGCCAAGATAATGTTTAGAATGATTTGTTAAATGGCTGTTGATATCGACATGTACAATAATAATTACCAAACCCTAGCCTAAACTCAATCATAACTATGATTTGAAGTTTTTATTTTATTTAAAGTATTAAAGGGATAGTTCACCCAAAAATGAAAATTCTGTCATTAGTTACTCACCCTCATGTCGTTCTGAACCTTTAAAACCTTCGATCATCTTTCGGAACGCAAATTAAGTTATTTCTGATGAAATCCAAGAGCTTTCTGACCCTGCATAGACGGCAGCATAACTACCACGTTGAAGGCCCAGAAAGGTAGTAAGGACATTGTTAAAATAGTCCATGTGACATCAGTGGTTCAGCCTTAATTTTATGAAGCTACTAAATACTTTTTGTGTGCAAAGAAAACAAAAATAACAACTTACTAAAGTCGAATAGTACAGTTAAGTGGGATTTCCAAAGAGCTGTTAATGATGGTCATGTTAAGGAAGGCATTTAGCCATTTATGATCATGTGTCCCTGGGTGGGAGATTTAGGCCTTTTAAAGTCACCATAAAATCAAAACAGACAATTATTTTCTCAAATCACATTTCCCCTCTCAACACCATCTCTTCTCTGAAGATTTGTGTTGACTGGTGTGAGGGCTGGGCACTAAGGCTTCCCTCTAGCAATCTGTCACTCACATGAGATCCCAGCAATTAGCAAACAACAACGATCCAGTCAATTCCAGATGGACAAAATCAAGTCCCGCCCTCCTTTTTTTTTTTTTTTTTTTTCATTTGGAAAGCCATTTCACTTGGATTTACGTCACAATAGGTAGGAAAAGTCGATTGCAATTTCCGTTTTATGCTGACTTTAAAGGTGTAATAGGAGATCTCAGAAAATGCTAACTTTAGCCTGATAGCACTGAAAGAGAACGTCCCACCCTCCCTGCAATCGCCATCCAAAGCCACGCCCCCTGAACACACACACGCTCAAAGAGCAGAATACCAGAGACATTAAATTACTGCAGTAGTCTACATCAACGGTTCCCAATTACAGTCCTCGCGCCCTCCCCGCTCTGCACATTTCATATGTCTATCTCATCACATTCAAATTCACACATCACATCACGTCCGACGGGTGTTCTGTTTGACTGTTAGTCATTAAGTGCCCCGTGAAATGGACATCACCAGATATTCCGTCATGATTCCAGTTCAAAGCGAGCGTATATGTTCCATACAAAGGGCATTAAAGTGTGCGAGACTAATTTAAATTTTATTTACATATTATGTATATTATGTCACACTTTACACTTCTCTAGTAAGTTTCGTCTGTGTTTTAAGATGCTGTGCAGCATAAATCCGTGAATGAATGTTCCGAAGTGAAATAAACTTCAACGGATTTCACCTGCTCAGGGAGTAGGGAGCAATGAACACTGTGTAGGGAGCATGTCAATCGGAACACAGTTCATGCACGTAGCTCTCTTCTAACAAGCTGGTTATCTGAACCAGGTGTGTTAACTAAGCGAGACATGCAACATATGCAGAGCGGGGGGCGCAAGGAATGGAATTGGGAACCGTTGGGCTACATCATGTGTCATTCACTGGTGAGAGAACTTTATAGCACAGTTAGTAAATGTACCACAATACCAGGAAGGGAAGATTGGGTTGTTGATGTTTGACTGCCATTCTTGCACAGCGTGCGTGAACGCGCTGATGACGTATAGTGTCTGTGCGAACAGGGTGCGCAGAGGTATGCAAATACATACGTTGACCGGCAGGTAGGAAAGCGAATTAAAACGCTCATACCGAACGTTTTGATTGGATGAATATTTCTTGGTCCTACACCTTCCACAGAATAAATAAATGCAGATAAATACATTGAGACCACTTAATTTAATGATTGCTATCGGGATGTGAAGAGACTTTCAACCAGAATAACAAAAAATGTTTCTGAAGACAATCACCTATTGCACCTTTAAGACCTTACCTGGGATTTCAAACCCCTCAGTTGCTCTAATGCACCCAAGAACTGTCAGTGGGAAATATTCCTTAGTTTTTTTGTGACGCTCAATTTTGAATGAATTTCATCCAGTATTATTCATTTTAGCATGGCTGGAATGCTGTATTGACCAATCTACATCATCCACAGCCATGCACTAGATCACATCTGCCTTTGTTTTGAATAATTGAGATTGTTTGCAGTTCCTGCGAAATTAACATTTTAAAAACATAATTCATCCTTTTGATGGGGAAATAACCTTTGCAGTGAATCAGGAATGTGTGATGTGTCAATTGGAACCAGCTGACCTTTTTCTCGCTCGCCCGCTCTCTCTCGATCTCCTTTGGTCTGCTGCTCACAGTTTCTGACAGTCTCGTATTAGTGAGCGTGCGAGTGTTGCGACTATGACCTCATAAAGAGCAGTGAGAGGGGTGTAATGAACTCATAGCTCACTTAACCGATCAGAAGAGAGAGCGAGAGAGAGACTGGTAGTGCACAGATTGCTTGACAGAATAAATGTGAGGTGAACAGTGTGATCTTGGAATACATTTGTTTGCCTGTTTGTCTGCAAATTGCTTTATATCTGTGTGATGCCCCCAATCAAATGCAGACCAGAGCAGCAGACCCCTTTCTAATGATGGCCAAAGTGTTGATACCTCTTTAGTGGATTCAATGCTTGGAGCTCCCCCGCCATGCAAATTCTGATCTTCTGCCTCACCACCTACCTGAAGAGCTCTATGTGGGGCTTTCTTTCTGTAAATATTCTGTGTATCAGCCGAGTATTTTTTTATTTTTATTTTTTTTCTCTTTGATGCGTGGTGACGAGAGAGCCATCCAGAGGCTGAATTAATTCCGCCCCCTCACCTTGGTTCGATCAGGGATCTGTCAGATATTAAAAGAGCTGTTTTTGCCCTGCGAACGAGCCGTGTATGTTTTCTTACATCTGGTTGCAGCTTGTTTTTTCTAAATGTTTTGAAGCCAGGATAACGATCTCTGTTATCCTCTGTTTAAATTTAAGCCGCCGTAACCCATTAAAGATGAATCGTGCCTCCTTTCCGTTTGTATAGCATCCCCCTGCCCCCATTCCCTCTTCCCATACCTCTTCCGGATGGACGGAGGTGTCCTCTGTCATTGTGGCTTTTATGGATTTGTGTGATGAAGGCCATGGAATGAGCCGGCTAATGGAAGGACACGGGATGGATTCATCCGCTCCCCCCTCCTTTTTCTCCCTGGAAGCTGCTCCCTCCTCCTAACCCCTAATACGCGGATCAATATATCAAAGGAAGTTAAAGAAACACATGTACAGAATGAGATTTCCTTAAATTTGTGACTACATACCTCAGTGTTTAGCTGTTTTTTTTAGGCATGAAAGCAACATGTAACAGAGCTGCTCTTGAGAAACTGAAGTGTTTTGGTAAGATACCAATAGAGTGAAAACTGATGCCATTGCTTCCACATTTGTGCTTCACCTTGTCTTGCGCGCTTTCCTTGTCTTTTTTCACCCTGTTTCTGTCTCTCTCTCTCTCTGAGTGACCTGTTTATTTAAGTTAGTTTATGGGCTCAGAGTGAGCACTGCTTGGCAGTAACTGGAGGCTGTGTTGAAATGAAAGGCTTTCGGAAAGTGTCTGAGAGAAAGGAGGAAGGAAAGAGACCCGGCTGCAGTGGAGGAGTCATTTAAGACCACAGTTAATGAGGAACAGAAGTGGAGGGAGCGGTTGAGAGAGAGCCAGGCGGGAGTGTTTGTACATTGTTCCCCGCTTCATAGACTCATTTGCTTTGGCCCTGTTCTGATTACACGCTCCTTAGTCTTCATGTGTTTCTGCTACATATGCTGGGCTTTCTACATTGTAAGAACCAGGTTGGGGCAACTTTCCAAGGACAACTCCAGATAAATGCCACTTGATTGTGTTTTGTAGGCTCTTTTGCTACTATTGTTAACACAAGTACTTGCATGCGTAAACACAAACTAATTAGGGTACTAGGATAGGTGATTTTATTCAAGGGCAAAATGGTTATTCATGCATGTTACATTGTCTTGTTAACTCATTTTGTGTACCAGCTAGTGCTGTCACAATCATGAGTTTATTAAATATCATACAACTAATTTGCAGCTAAAAATTTAATAGCCTTTTTGCTCGTGTCGATCAGTGTAAGAATAAGGCACAAACCTTTACCTTTGTTTTTTTGTTGTCTTCTGTACAGAAATATTTAGTGCTGTCAAACGCATCCAAAATAAGTTTTTGTTTACATAATATATTTGTGTGTCCTGTGTATATTTATTATTTAAATACACACACGTGCATGTATATATTTCAGAAAAAAATTGTTTGTGTATTAAATATATTTATATATATAAATTATATGAATGTAAATAAATACATGTAAATATTTTCTAAATATGTGTATTTATATATACATAATAAATGTACACAGTACACACACATTATGTAAACAAAAACGTTTATTTTGGATGTGATTAATCATGATTAATCGTTAGACAGCACTAGAAAAATTACCCAATTAGAATGACCCAATATTTTAAATATTTAAATGTTTATAGATATTGTTAAATTATTATTTGATAATTGTATAATATATAAATGTCAATGTCACAATGATTGTGATTATCTAAAATAATCTCGATTAGATCGTGACAGGCCTCTGTCCCAGATTCTTGACCTTTATGCCAATGCTGCCCAATATCTCTTGTGTTCTGTGCTGTAGGTAGTGTGTAGGACTGAATCACTTCTCTTATTCTCGCTGTAGTGATTCTGAGTCCATTTGGACTGAACGGGACATTGACCGGTCAGTCCTTCAAGCTGTCCGACCCTCCGACACAGAAGCTCATTGAAGAATGGAACCAGTTCTATCCCATCAGCCCGACCTCCAAGGAGAGCACAGAGGACAAAATGGAGGACATCGACTGGGAGGACGACTCCCTGGCAGCAGTGGAAGTGCTTGTTGGTGGGTTGGATTAAAATATATTTTACTTAAAAGGCTGGTAAATAAACCAGTTGCATTGTGGGAGCAATACATATTTGCTGAAAATACTGGAAAAATGTAGTGTGCGTTATGATTTTCATTTGTAGTACATGTTTTTTTTTACCCCCAAAGTGTGCATTCATAAGGTGTTGATATGTGGCCGTTTCTCCAGGTGGTGTGCGCATGGTGTATCCTGCATGCCTGGTGTTAGTCCCACAGTCAGACATCCCCACTGTAACACCTACGGGGTCCTCGCACTGCACCGCTGTCTATTCAAATGGCCATCAAGTGCCTGCTTCAAACCGTGACCCCGCCATCTCTTCAGTGACCCTGACTCCTCCCACCTCACCTGAGGAGGCTCAGACAGGTAAACATGCCTCAAACTTGACTCAAACCCATGCCTAACTCATTTCATGAGCAGCATCCGTTACACACTCAAACTTTTTGGCTTTTTCTTTCTCTAGTTCACTCTCACTCGGCGCAGAAGTGGATGCGGTTGCCGGTGGCGATGGATGGATTCAGTGTTGACAGCACCAGTCATCACGGTGGCAAGATTCCACGCAGGATGGCAAGTCAGGTGGTTGAGAGCGTTTGGCAGGAGTGCAACATCAACCGAGCTCAGAACAAGTAAGTGTGTTCAGAGTAAATCTGAGATCAGATAATCCCATTTCACAGTCGTGATAAATCCAGCACAGAGCAACAATGCACTGTTAAAACTGGTACAATGTATATCTGAGCCACAATGTTTTATAAGTGATTGAGGTAAAAAAAACAATTATGAGTGGTCTAGATTACGGGACTTTTCACAAGGGCTGTGTCTAAGAGGTTTTGGGTCAGAATTTGCACAAATGTATGATTGTTGGATCAGTTCAGTCCATCTTGGGAACAGTTTTTGGACACTCTGTCTAAACTAAAATTTCATTAATTTTCATGTCATGTAGTCACATTTTAGATTTCAACATAATTGTCTTAGTTCAAATTAAGTTGATAATCCTATAATTCACTGTACTACCTATAATTGCATATCCACCTTTACTCAAAGAGGTCAATGTGTGTTCAATAAAATTGTTGCAATAACAGTAACATTTTTTATAAACTTGTGCAACCACAATTTAGCACTATGTACGCAGAATTTGACTTTCAAAAAGAAACTGACTCTGGGAGATATTTACTGGATTAAAACGTACAACTAGCCTCAACAAAGTACCATAGATTTTGTGATTTAGAAGCCATTCAGAGAGTTTGAATCCAATCTTGTTTCATTGTGTCTTTGTAGACGGAAATTCTCTGCAACAGCCTCCAATGGGACCAGCGAGGAGGAGACGCTGATGAAAGTGGGCACCTGGGACTTTGTCGACTCCACACAGAGATCAAGCTGCAACTGTCCGAGGTACAGACATGAACATTCACTCAGTCCTGTATTCTCATAGGCTGTCGTTGTTTAACCATGCTGCTGCTGCCACTAATCGCTTTTCAGTTCTTGTAGTGTCTTCTGTCACTCTGAAAAATGACTGGCAATACATTTGTCATGGAGTATTAAATAAGCTCTTTGTGAAAAACTGGTTTCTGAATGATGGTGACACAAGTCCTGCTCTGATTCTTTTATTTGCTTCTCTGATAGAGAGAATAAATTAATTTGATTCGGTATTCAGAAGTCTGCATGTGTTGACTGTTTATCTATATATAATGTATCAGGCTGTCACTAGTCTTGTAGCTCAGTTGGTCCTTCCACTTGCATGGTTTTGTGGCTCCTGAGTTTTGCTTGTAATCATCTTGTAGTCAGATTTAGAAGTGTCTGGAAACTTTTAAAGAAAAATCTTAGGGCAAATATATTCCAATGTGGCTTTGCAGCATAACAATTAATATACACTTTAGATTTTGATTTTGACACCAAGCATCATTACAGAGCTCTTATTTATGTGTTTCATAGTTAAAGAGGGCAATGCCACATTTTAATGTTTGTGTGAAGTATTATTGTTCCTTGCTTCATGGAGTCGACTTCAGCTTAGAGTTAAGGGAAAAAGAAAACAATTAGAAGCAATAGAACAAATTAAAACCGAACAAAGAAACAAATTTGAAGTAAAATCTTGTGTTTACATATCTAATGAGACTCACTGACCAACTCAATGGTAAAACTGTAACATAGTCCAGATCTATCGGTGCCTACTTCAGGTAGATATTGGTTGTATAAACCAGAAACAAGTACTAAAAAGAATGAGCCCAAACACTGTGAAGCATAGTAAGTAACGTTAACACAGACCTAATGTCACATAGTGCTGTGTGGTCATGCTGTTAGTCGTCTTCTCCTTCTCTTCATTGAGTAGCTGTACAGTTTAGGCCAAGAGAAGGCCAGGTGCCATAGGACTGTTGTCATTTGCCAAATATGTTTTTGGAAGAGACCCAGCATGAGAGGTGTGATGAAACTCGGAGTCCCCCAGTGAAGTGAAAATTACCATGCATCGACTAAGATCCTTTCTGCTTGTTTAGCATTCTACTTGTGTGTATGTGTGTGAGTTGTGTGGTGTTGTGTTGTGTGCGTACATGTGAAATTGTTTTGACTGTGTGAATAAGAAAGGGTATAATTTTACCCTTGACTCACCTGTGTTCTGGATGTAGCTCTTATTAGCTCTAAAGTTTGTGCAGTTTAAGTTTAAATTAGTCAGTTTGTGTAGGTATGTATGTTTATATATAAATCTACTGCTCTATATGTGACCCTGGACCACAAAACCAGTCTCAAGGCGCTGGGGTATGTTTGTAGCTAGGGGTGTGCGATATGATGATTTTTGATCATGGATGATAAAAATGTCTCCAAGATCTGCTTTTGAAGAAATATCGTAGTATATTAATTATGCTGCAAAGCCACATTGGACACACACTACAGCGCACATTGTCAAATACAGTTCTGGCGCCTCCGTCTCTATATACTGTACAACACGACATACAGCAGTAGAGTTACTCTGACAGGACACTGCACTTATTCACGATCGCAAAAGTACACTATCTGAATACAAGTTTTGCTGGTTAAATGTTTAATTCGCACGCTGGTCTGACGTGCACTTTCTCTGAGCGCATACACCTGAAGCACGCACACTAAAAACCCTGTCTAATAGCGCCTGATTACTCAACTAACTTATCTTTTGAGCTAATACTGTCAAAACACACAAGGTTTACATACAGACTGAGTTGGTTATCTCTAAAATGAAAGTAAATAGTTAAGAGAGAAACGGATACGTGCCTGTATATTAGATGCGTGCAGCTCTTAAAGGGACAGGACACTAAACATGCTGTCGACTGTCATTAAAGGGATAGTTCACCCTAAAATTTAATTTCTGTCATTATTTACTCACTCACATGTTGTCCCAAACCTCTATTAATTTCTTGTGCTGAACACAAAATAAGATATTTTGAAGAATGAGGGTAAACAAACAGTTGCTGGTCCACATTGAGTTTGATAGCAGGAAAGAAAAATCCTATGGAAGTCACTGAGGACCAGCAACAGTTTGGTTTTCCACCTTCTTCAAAATAGCATTTATGTTCAGCAGAAGAAAGAAACTCATTCAGGTTTAAAACTTTTAAAACTTTTGAGTAAATGATGGTATAAAAATAAAACATTATGACAAAATTGACAGACAGATGACAGAATATTTATTTTTGTAGGAACTATTCCTTTAACTTTAACAAAACAACAAAACGCAAAGAGAAAAATCACTCACTATTCTTGACTGAAAAACTTTAATACAGTTGCTTTAGGAATCAGTCTGTAGTGTTTTATTTTTATATTTGTTCATTCAATTTCATTGAATGCTCTGCTAAATACACCTATTGTACCTGAATAAATAAAGCACTGTTTGTTTTATTTGTATATTATGTGTATTTGTAATGTGTATCTTTGTTCTTATTTTTTAATAAGAAAGATAAAATAATGACGACAGGTTTTTTGTTACCTTGAAAGGCTTTGTCTTTCTAGTTTGGCTGTAATGCTCAGACAACTTGTAAAACCAAAATAGTAAAACCAACATGACAAAGAATCGTCATCATGATTCAAATCGTGAATTGTGATATTTAAAAAAATATTTTTTTCCATATCGCCCACCCCTAATTGTAGCAATAGCCAAAAATACATTGTATGGGTCAAAATTATAGATTTTTCTTTTATGTCTAAAGGATATTAAGTAAAGATCATGTTCCATGAAGATATTCTATAAATTTTTTACCGTAAATATATAACTTAATTTTTAATTAGTAATTGCTATGAACTTCATTTGGACATCTTTTAAAGGCGATTTTCTCAGTATTTAGATTTTTTTTGCACCCTCAGATTCTAGATTTTCAAATAGTTGTATATCGGCCAAATATTGTCCTATCCTAACAAACCATACATAAATGGAAAGCTTATTTATTCAGCTTTCAGATGATGTATAAATCTCAGTTTTGAAAAATTGACGCTTAAGACTGGTTTTGTGGTCCAGGGTCACATATATCTTACTGACTACAAACGGTCACATAGGTTTACATATTCACACCATCTCAGTTCCATGAGGGGGTTTTGTGAAACCTTGCATTCTAAAGGGAGGGATGAAAGCAGTGTAGAGCCTTCGTTTGTAGCTACAGGCTTGTGTGTTGAGATACTGTGGAGCTTGAGATGGTGACTGCCTCTCAAGAACAACATTATAAACGAGAGACACTGTACAAGGAAACCCACAGGGAAACTCTGGCAGCTGTGGGGTTTTACGTATCTCTGAGAAAGTGTGGACACACGTTATCAGGTCAGACAGACTCTGATAGGAGTGTTGTTAAAAGGGTGGTTTCTTAAACCTGTCCTTGGACTCGACAAGCAGATAATCTTTATTCAAAGAGTGTTTTTTCACAGCTCCAATAATAGTAAGGAAATTCTAAATAATGAGCTAATTAAGAAACTGTTACATTTCTTACATTTCTTACGAGTCTCAAAGGCCTATTAAACCTGAAAAGAAATGTTATGAACTCTCACACTGAAAAGAAACGAAAAAAAAAAAAATTATTTCTGGTAATAGGCTTTCTTATTAATGGTGGCATCAGTTCATAATTCATGTATCTGCTGTATTAAAATATTTCTTTATCTCATCAGGCACAAAACCATGAAGCAGAGAGCAAGCAGCACGCCTGGTCAGCCGCCAACCGCCGGTCAGACGCAGCAGCCGCCCATCAAGCACAAAGCTGGGGAGAAGCCTGAAAAAGGTGACAAGCAGCAGAAACGCCCGCAGACGCCCTTCCACCATCGCAACTCTGTCTGTGAAGATGTCTCAATGGAAACCGACGCTTCTGCTGGTCAGCGCTTGGCTCTTAGAGGTCAAGAGGGTGGACGGTTTCCTGGGCTTCGCCCATCTGATGTGAGCACTGGCTCGAAACCTCCACAACTGCACAGTGGGGGCGGAGCTACCGTGGGCAACAGTGGCCCGACGGAGATGGTCGGCTCCCCTCAGCCACCGCCGCTGAGCCCTCACCCTTGCGAACGTGGCGAGGAAGCCTCAGACGCCATTAAGAACCCCTCCACACCACACAGCCAACATTTTTACCCTCCTTCCGCAGAGCCGTGCCTCCTGCCCCAGAAGGGCCCAGATGATGCCCGTTTGGAGCCCCTCACCCAACCTTTTCCCCCTGCGTACCCAGAACCCCTGGAGCCCACTCCTTACATCAGCGCAGCAGTAAACCTGGATGATGACGGGAGTCACGCACCGTGGAGGTTCTTTAACCTGCCCCGTAGGAAAGATGCAGAGTTTCCCACGCCGTCACTACCAGGAGACAAACTCAGAGAAGAGGCGTCACTTGGAGCTGAAGGGATTATGTCTGTTACTGAGTGAGTATCACACGTTTTCATGCAGCATACAAATTCATGCACTTACTTGAAGGTATATGATGTCATTTCTGAGCCACCAAGCAAAAATAATAGAGAAAATGCTTCCCTCTGTCTTCAATTATTTGGACGAACAGACAAGTAGGCTGTATAGAAATGATCTCCGTTATGATTAGACATTGTTCATGGGCCAGTTTACTGAATACCAAATAGAAGTTGATATGCAAATTTGGGTCGTCATACCCATTGATCTGACAACCTGGTTTCTGAACAACCCATTTTTGCAGGTTAATTTAAACTAGCTTTTTGATTGGGAGAGACCTTTTGCAGTATTCGTGATTTTTGGCTTAGGTGCACGAGTGAGAGAGCGAGCTCCCTCTGTGATGCGGTTTCACGACACGCTGCAAGGAAAGCAGATAGAATTTACTATAGATTTAACATTCTGTAAAGTTCTAATTATAATGCTATGTTTATGAAATACCAGTGAACTTTATGTGCTATATCGAGAGAGAGAGTGAATGAGCTTTGATCCGCTGTGATGCGCTTTCATAACAGCGTGCTGAAACACGGACAAGGAATTTACTATAGATTTCACATTCTATAAAGTTCTAATTATAATGCTATGTTTATGGCAGCTTTGTGCTATATTTACATTATCAAGTGATTCCTGAAATCGCCTGTGAGTTTTCGAAGCCATGCGAAGTATGAAAACAATTGAAATTGAAGTAACGTTATACCTTCTGTTGAACAAATATGATGAAAAAAGCACCGTTGCATTTTTATAACCAGTATTTAAAAAGAAACATCTAAAAGCAATATCACAGTCTCAAATAACTCCGTTAATATCGGGCTTTGCATTTGAGAATGAAACTAAACACTAGCCACGTTTACATGTACACTTTGTTTGTCATTCCGATTGAAAGAGTTGGTGGATTTACTGTTTACATGAGACGTTATCTAATCCAAATGACAACAAATAGCCTACAAATCACCAGAGGCATTTATTAATGCATTATTACAGATTGCATTATTTTTAATAGCTGCTTGCTTAGAATAAACAGACTTAATATTTGAATCCGTTGTTCATTCGAGTGCTCAGTTATGTGGTAAGAACACATACACATTCATAGAAATTATACGGCGGTCTTCTATCGTAGCCTACCACACACAGAACCAAATTGATTTCTCGATTGCAGTTTCTATTCTAATAACTAAGTTGCACAGATATAGGCCTATCTATCAGATAAAATAATAAACACATTATAGCTTGATCTCAGAAAGCTGATCAACTAGGGCTGTGCAATTATTTTTTAATAAAGTTTTGATTTCGATATTGGGCCCCATTCCGCCCCCTTTCAAGCGGTGTGCTTTTGTTCTTCCATAAAAGCCAAATTTCACATGCAGATCAGAAAAATCATGTAATGTGGCTTTTGAAAAATGGGACGTGCTTGATTTATTGAAGTATATTAGATTTATTCGTGTTTTTAAAAATGAAAGAGAACTTGCGCTTCCTCCGGAGGATATCTGTGCCTGCGCTCAGAGACGGAACACAACACTGACATCTAAAGTCAACTTTAGCTCAAGGTGTGCGCCTAAATGGTCAAATACACACAAAAATGTGTTAAAATGCGGCGATTAGTGATGATTCACATATTCACCGGTCGTGTAATAAATGAACATAAACAGTTGAGAATGAAAATACATGTGTAACGGATCCCGTAAATTGGATCCGTGTGGCTCTTGAAGTGACAGCGACAATATTCCTGCTGCGACGGTGTGTTTAATATTAATCAAACAACAAAAGACAAATTCAAAATCACACACTGCTCTTGAGTGGAGGACTTTTGTAGCTTTAATAAGAAACAAAGAAAGTTTAATTCTTACAGTGAAGACTATGCGGTTTTATTTTACATTTGATTATTCATTGACTGTTAACTGCTTGAGACTTGCATACAAAAAACCTTAAAACAGTTTTTTTTTTTTATTTGTATCTTTTTATTCTATTGTATTTGTCCTTTGCTTTTTTATTACTGGCAGTTTAAATTATTGTTTTGTTTGTTTCTAATAGTTACTCTGCTTTGGTGTTGAGAATTGTGAAATTTCGCTGGTCTCTGCAATGTAGATGTTATAGCAACCGTATTTACAGGAACTATATATTTGATATGTATCCTATCAACTCTTATAAAGTTTTGGTCGTATGGCCCACTCATAATCGTTTTAAATAATCATGATTACAATATTGACCATAATAATCGTGATTATGATTTTAACCATAATCGAGCAGCCCTATGATCAACACATATCAGATCGCCATCATTTCTTAAAGTTAAAGCGTTTAGGGATAAAATAACCGTACGAGCCTCTGTAATGCAGCTCTGAAATGAATTGTATTGACACTAAAACGCTTTACTGTACTTAAATAGAACAAATAAACAAATTCTTACCAAGAGTTGCTGAACAGTAAATCCAAGGAGCGTTGCTTTATGAACACGGAGAGTGATCGCAACGAGCTATATAACGAATAACATTTCTAAGCAGGTTTTCGTACATTATTCATGGCGTGAGCACTTATAAATTCAAGCAGATTGGAAATTATGAATCTGTAATAAATAAATACAAATGACAAAAATAGAGATGACACTAATTGTATTGGTCTGGGAATCCCTGCTTATTATTATTATTATTCTTATTATTATTTACTTAACCACTTTAAAATGGCTTTTTGGTAGCTTTTAGTCAGAAAATGTAAAGAAAACTACACCTACAGCAATAATATAATTTCACTTACCTGGCCTATCACTTGAAGCAAACATCCAAGTCTGTGTTAAAAGAGAGCTGCCTGTTGTCCCATTTAATTAAGCCGACTGCTGTAGCTTATGTGCAGCTTAGGCTTGGTCTCCCTTTATATGTAATATGTATATATACTGTTTGAATGACAGCTTGGTAAATCTGTTGGCGATCAAATATTCAATATCTCTACTCATCAGTAAATACTTGGTACATTATCAACGCAGCGGGGGACTTTCAATCTAATATCACATAATTTACGTCTCTATGATGATCGATTGATTGATATACCAGAAGGGAGGCTAGCAACACTCCTTAGCTCTGAAAGTGAACACTTTTTTTCCCAACACGTCTATATTTTGGACTGCATGCTGTGGCAAGCTAAACAGTCAGAGCTCAGGGTGCTGCAATAACCAATCAGGAAAAAAAAATTCCATGATCATCTTTTTCGTGATTGATCATCGCTGTCACGGCTGAGTACTTGATTGCTGTTGCACATCCCTATTTTGGCTGCAAAGTTTTCAAAAGCATAGGGGGGAAAAAATCTGGTTTTCCTCCAAATATGTTCCCTTTAAGACACATTTAGTTTACACTAAACAAGTCTCAAACAATGCAGTACATATCTTTAGGATTTAGAGCTCTCCGTAACCTGTAAACAGCCAGGAGGATTGCCTTGTGCATTTGTGTTGAGTTATAATGGCTTAAGTAACTGTGATTCTAAAGTGAGAGTAGTAGGACCACCCTGTGGACCCCCTTAATCCCCTCCGCTCATGGCTTTTTATTTCCAGCAGCCAGAGTTTGTTAGCGAGAGCCCCCAATACTGAACCCCAAACGTCCTTGTCTGTTTGTGAGCTGTGTTTTGAAATAGCTGTGATGTAGCCTCGCACGCCGCTCGCTCAAACACACACACACACACACAAGCACACTCTTGTTCTGTGTAGAATGTTCTTTCTCTGAGTGCACACACCATGTTAATCTCTCGCGATGTGCCCTTTTGACATCATACTTTACTAATGTGCAGGCCCAGCACTGTTGTGAACTAGGAGATTATGGGTCCATCTCACACGTGCATACAAACACTCAGGGGTTTAGCATTGGGAGACTACTTTTCTTCACTCTCTGTAAAATTAAGGGGCCTTTGCTTATATTATGCAAACTAATGTTCAAAAGTTTGGGGTTGGTAAGATTTTGGTTTTGAAATAAGTATAGGTTATGCAAGGTTGCATTTATTTGATCAAAACTACAGTAAAAACAGTAATATTGTGATTTTAAAATGACACTCTTCTATTTTTATATATATTAAAATGGGATTTATTCCTGTGTTGGCATTGATACATTGTCAGCAGCCATTACACCAGGCTTCAGTGTGACATGATCCTTAAGAAATTATTATAATATGCAAATTTGGTGCTCAAGAAAAATAAATCTTATATTTTGAAAAGTTGTGCTGCTTAATATGTTTGTGGAAACCTTTTTTCAGGATTCTTTAATAAATTGAAATTTTATTTGAAAAATAAATATTTTTGTAACATTATAAATATATTAAATTTTGCTATTGATAAATGTAATATATACTTGCTGAAAAGTATACATTTCTTATTAAAAAAACTTACTGATCTCTAACTTTTGAATGGTAGTGTATCGTAGCCTGATAGAGAGTGCAGTGACCATAAAGGTTATTACATTTTTAGAATGTTTTGAATGTGACATTCATTTTTGATTTTTGATTGGGATTGATGTCAAAAGTCACATGAGTATACAAATGAACCTTCACAACCTACTGCAATTACATGGTTAATTTTTCTACTAAACAGTTTTTCTATGATAAATGATAAACAAAGTGTGAAATGAGGTTGTGTTCCTATCCACTCATGCTCAGCACTTGACACTTTTGCAACATGCACCAACCCTTTAGACTTCCAAGAAAAGCACCAAGGGAACTTGCCTCCCATGTGGTTACCTTGATTTAAAAGCACAGTCATTTGACACCTGTGCCAGTGCTGTTTGATGACAGTCTCCAACTAAGTCATGACGTTTGCTTGTGTGAAGAATATCTGCTAAAGTGTACATCTTACCTGCTTTCTCCAGAAACTTAAATCAACAAACGGTTACCCACACTGCTTCCAATAGACATGAAGTTGTTGTTTTAATGCAGTTAAAATTACTGCATTAAATACTCTGTATTTGTGCTAATACATGATGACAAAAATTCTCATGCCTATTGTTAGAGGAGTGCACATTCATCGCACATTCAACATTTGGTTTTTCGTATAGTTTCATCTGTTAACATGAAATGGCGTTTGTTGAATCTGTTGAAGGGGGAACATTGGTTGGTCGTTCCGATATTTGGCTCTGTGTGAGAATGTTTGGACACGTTTGTGTGAATAATGTTCATGTAGTATGAACTTTTCCTCTAAACCGTTGCGGATGAGAGCTATTGAAAGCAATGACTTCATACCCCTCATAAATTCACGAAGCAGCAGTATTATGACAATGAAGTGTACACCTCGCTCAGCCGTGACGTTGTCTTCCTGGAAGAATGCTTGTTGATAGTATTAAGTTGAAAAATATGTGCCCCTAATCCCTCACTAGAAAAAAAAATGGCTGGTTTGAAAATTTTGTTTTAGTGTGGGTCCTTAACAAATATTTGATGTTTTAAATAATGCAGTTTCCTTCAGCAATTTTAGACATGTGAACATTCCAACAGTTTAGTACTTTGCATCTATATTGTTTTCACTGTAAGATTATTGTTTGCCTGCAGTTACCCAAGATCAGGAAAGAGAGGTTTCGAGAGCTTTCTCTGTTGGCCGCAGCGAGATGTAATGGTATGCAGTTCAATCCCAGTATGCACTTGGCTGGTGTCCTCTTGTGTCTATTCTGCTGTTAAGGCCCAGTGTAATCCCTGTGCTCTCTGGGGTCTCCAAATTGGTTTAATCTCTGGCCAGTGCCACTGTGTGCTGTCACCCCCATCAGAGCTACAGTGGTCTGATCTGTGTGAAAAGGACAGTGGCTGGTACATACCATTTAACCAACACAGAGGGATTTTGCATAACACAAAAGTAAGAATTTGAGAGACATTGAGTGATTAAAACTTGGATAGAGCTTCAAAGCTTGTAGATAGCATTATGATTTATTGTCTACTGTAGGTTTTCTGTTATGCTATGAATGTGTTAATTTCAATCAAAAATAATGTTTTAATCCCAAATATTGCCCACTTGATTGGTCTGGGAGCTATAATTGTCTCTGGGCAGTATGAGCGTACCAAGCAGGGTTATAATATTTCAGTCGTGGTTTGACCTATTTTTCTTTTGTCCTTTCCAGGTTAATGGTTGCCTCCAAAAGGCCGCTCAAGGTCTCAGATGAACGGATTCAGACGTACCTGCAGCGACAGAACCAGTACCTGGCTGCAGCCATCACAGACGGCGACCACGAGCCTGAGGTTGACCCCTACGCTTTTGTAGACGGAGATGTTAAGTTCACCTTCTCGGATAAGAAAGACAAAGCTGGGGGAGATAGAGAACCAGGGAAGAAACACAAGGTGAGCAATGCTTTTTGCTAGAGATGTCCCATAATGCACTACTCTTTTGCCTAAACTAATGTTCAAATGGTTGGGGTTGATAAGATTTTTTTTTAAAGTATCTTATGCTCACAGAGGCTGCATTTATTTGGTGAAAAATACCGTAAAACAGTAATATTGTCAAATTATTAGTTGCAATATGTGTTTTTAAAAATGTCATTTATTTCTGTGATGGCAAAGCTGAATTTTTAGCAGCCATTATTCCAGTCTTCAGTGCCACATGATCCTTCATTTTATGCAGATTTGGTGCTCAAGAAACATCATTGTTGAAAACTAGTTGTGCTGCTTAATGTTTCTGTGAAACCCATGAAGCAGTTTAAAAGAATAGCATGTTTTATATAAAATTCTTATGCAGCATTATAATTCTTTATTAGCACTTTTGATCTATTTAATGCATCCTTACTGAATAAAGGTATTAATATATATAAAAAAAGTAAATTAAAAAGCTTATTGACCTTCACTTTTCATAAGGTAGTTTGATTTTCACTTAGAAATATGCAACACTCACGTAAGTAAAAAGGGTTGTGAATACAGTTTCACATGGACTTTTGTTCCATGTGAAAAGGAATTTTAGACACCGCAGATTCTCCATTGGCAGTGTAGAGTGTAATATGCTGGCATCGTGTCTGCCGTCTTCAGCTCATGGGAGATTCCCATCGGAGATCTGAATCTGACACCCTCAAACGTGGAGGAGAGAGCATGAATAGAGGGGGCGAACACAGTCTCTCTCATTCCTGTTGGATTTTCACACATACTTTGTGTCCTTTTTGGCATCTGTGAAGGATTAACAAAAACCAGCTTTGTCCTTCTGTACTCTGTTACTTCATTGTTTTGTAAAAGCGACTCTCAGAATTACTCGTCATATGTGTGTCTTGGTACCCTTAGTTACTTTTTGCTGTCACAGGAGAGGTTTAAGTAATGTAGGCCATATGGTGCAGCACAGACTCATTTATAACACACGTGTGTCTGTTACGTGTAAACACACAACAGCGTTCATTTGTTGTAAAATACATAGTCTATATAGAAAATTGCTTTCTTAACTCCTGTACTCCACCCCAGGGTTCTGCTATCGATTACGGGGCGGAGTGATTTGCATGTACAGGCGTTTATTACAGAGTTGGTCATTAGGATGTGAAGTGTGTGTACGGAGGAACAGATTACACTCTTTATGCAGAGAGACGGCCTGCAGCGTAATGAAATTATGCACGGCGTAATGAATCTCTGCATAGCGTGCGGCTTGCATTGTAATGGTGGCTCTGAGATGTGGCGGTTGCATGAGGAGCAGGTTAAAGGTCTGGGGTGGGTTTGTAAGGCGCTGAGGGAAAGCTGCAGTCCCATTAGCCTGTGCTGTTATCTTATATTACAATGTTATTTATTATTCTGTGCGTTGATTACCTTTTGGTCAAATAGATGTTGGCAAAAGTTTCAAGTCCTTTCTCCCTGTGTCCGTTCTGGCTCAGTGGATTTCAGACCATTGAAGCTCGAAACAAAGTTTCATTCAGGTTCAGATAAGTGGTTACTATTAATTAATCACTCAGAGATAGGGTTGGGAATCGAAAATCAATTCCAATTCCAGAATCGAATACTTAAAGTCTGTGTGAAGTCAATATTAAATGTGTGTTCTGAGTAGGGTTGCAAAAAGTTGTAGATTTCCAGTAAATTTCGTAAACTTTCCGGGATTTTTGGAAAGTTTCCGGAAATGTACTGGAAATTTTCCACCCCTTTGCAACCCTAGTTCCGAGTTTGTCACACCACAGAAAAATGTGTTAACCACCCAGCCAAGTAAACAAAATAAGGCATCAAAATCTTGAAAAAATAAGCAGTATTCTCTGCTCTCAAACGCTGGGGGTGTGTCCATTGGCAGCACTGAAACCCCGCCCACTCGCGGGAAAGCTGCTGTCTCTCTCAACTGTCTTCCTTTAGCATCTTATTTAATAAGGAGACCAAACTGTTTTGTAAATGATCGCAACCAGGTATTATGCATTTACGTGACGAAGGCATAGCTAGCTAACAAACTGTAGGCTGTTGTAACTAACGGTAATGACAGTAACTCACGATTGAGCCGTGAACCGCTGGTGCTAATGCACTCTAGTTATTAAGTGTGTTCGACTTGAAGCTGCGCTGCAGAACGATCAGTGTATGACATCAAAGTACCGCGAGAGCGATTGGAAAGCATCAGGAGCATCTGCTCTCTAGCTCTCACTGTACTTTGATGTTAGACACACTAATCGGTCTGCAGCGCTGCTTCAAGTCGAACACACCTCTTATAAGGGAAAGGGCCCGTGCTCGGTTGCGTCATCGAGTCCTGATTTAGCTCCGCCTAAAAAACTGTTTAACGGTCTAACTCCACAATTAAGTGCATAGTTCAGTCTTTGTAACATGTTTCAGCAATGCCTTTCAAACATTTATAATATGTTTACAAACAATTCTCAGAATAGACTTTAAGGTCAGGAATCAGATACTTGTAAAATTAAAATTTCAATTCCACCTATCAATTCCTGTGTTGGCATCTTTTATATTTAGCTGATGAAAAGTGGCTGTTAACAAATTTATTTGTCTTTGAATTAGGGATGCCCCGATCGATCGGCCGGAGATCAGTATCGGCGGATAATCACATTTTGACTCGATTGGTACTCATACATTTGGCCGATCTCACGAACCGATTGCAATTTGATGACGTATATGCTGCAAGTCATCGCCGGTGTAGAAATGCTATGACGTTTTGAGAAATAATGAAAATTCGCTCTATGTTTTGCATGATGATATGATGAATGGATGGTTCATTTTTTAACAGTGACCTTAGAGCTGATCTGCGCATCACTGCAGACATCTGCGGAGCGCAGGCTTTATGGTATTTTAGTGAAAGTAATCTATAATTTTGCCTCTCACCGTGTTTCTGTTGCTGTTAAAATAACCGCGGCAGCTCTTGAACTTGGTGCCGGCGCACGTCCGGAGAGAGAGAGAAAGCGCATGGAGCTGAAAGGGCTTGAATAAAGCACGTTTAGCTTTACATAAACATACGAGGATACAGCGCTGACAGATATTTACCATAAACAACACTGAGCGCTTGTTATGTGATCCGCGCCGCTGTTTTGATGCACTGCTCACTTAAAATGGTGCTGCTGTTATGGCTTGCGGTCCGGATGGATGCCAGTGTGTGGATGCACTTAAGTATTTAAGGATAAAAGACTCGAGTTGCTTTTAAAATATTCACAGGTCCTTTTCCTCGAGTCGAGTAAAGTCTGGAGTCATTTCAGGTCAAGTCAAGTCGGAAGGCTATAAAAATGCGACTCGTGTCCGAGTCACTAACTCGAGTGCCCATCTCTGCCTTGGGTTGTATCAGACACATTTTGTTTGCATTTATTTTTGTCTTACATTAAATGTCCTGATATACATAATGTTATGCATAAATACCATTTTAAAGGAATAATAAAATGTTCACTGTATAAGGAATAATTTTTGTGATTTATATAACATTATTACATGTTATATAAAGCTTGAAGCATCAGAATTGGCATCGGTATCGGCCGATCACCATGGAAAAAAAAATCGGTACTCTGTATCGGCTACAAAAATCCTGATCTGCGCATCCCTACTTTGAATCATTATTTCAACAGATTCACTCAAAAACACTCATTCATCCACTAATGAAACAAGTAAATCTTGAGTGAGTCATTAAATCATTCCATTCATAAATTCCATGAAATTGTCTAGTTGTCTAATATTTTTTTCTTCAGAATTGAGAACTGCAGCCTCCATTTAAAAAAAAAAAAATAAATAAAAAAAAAAAATTAACAAAAAATCTCAATTTATCCAGAATCATGCAGCTCTAGTTTTCACACAAACAACACTTAATCGAGTCCAGTATTTATGTAGACGGCTGATTTTTATTCATGGTATTCAGCAGCAATTAAATGTTTTGCAAAAAGAGAGAGAAAATAAAAACGTTTGATATCTAGATGTTTGAATCGAAAATGGGAATCAATAAGAATTGGAATCGATAAGTGGAATTGGAATTTATAAAATTCAAATGATACCCAACCCTACTCAGAGACTTGTTTTAAAAGTTTAACGAATCACCAATACAATGGTCTCATTTTATTAAAAAACAATAACTCATAAGCAAATAACAAATTACAACGAGTAAAGTCTTCACCACGGAATGTCGGCCCCTAACATCCGTTTCGTAAGTATTTTATAGCCTTGCATATAATTTGCATTAATCTTATTAAAAAACCTCCCCTAATTCTTCCATCTTCTGCCCATGTCTGTGTCTGCCCCCTCCTCCCGTGGAGGCAGGAAACATGACCTTTGTCACAGAGGCTTCACGAGACAGTGTCAAAAGTTCAAAAGGACAAATTATAACATCTCTAGATAGCAAGCGTGCCTATTGCTATTTTAAACTATAGGAAAAATTGTAACACGTTTCAAAACATAGGCAAGTCATAAGCATATACAGTGAGCAAAATTATAAACGCAATACACTTGTTTTTGCCCCCATTTTTCATGAGCTGAACTCAAAGATCTAAGCCTTTTTCTATGTACACAAGGCCTATTTCTCTCAAATATTGTTCACAAATCTGTCTAAATCTGTGTTAGTGAGCACTTCTCCTTTGCCGAGATAATCCATCCACCTCACAGGTGTGGCATATCAAGATGCTGATTAGACAGCATGATTATTGCACAGGTGTGCCTTAGGCTGGCCACAATAAAAGGCCACTCTAAAATGTGTGGTTTATTAAAAGTTCTGCGTGTATGGTTTAGGCGGTTTAGGGAAATACCTGTAAATGGCGCATCTCTGACAGAGAGATGCAAAGCAGTTTAAAGCAGAGTCCTGCACGGGTCCTGTTTGGTAAACGTGCACCAGCATTACTTAACAGAACACCCGACCCGTTATCCGACAGCAACTCTAATTTATTTCTGTAGCCTACCAGACCAGAACCGTTTGACATATAGACCGAGAGTCGCGACCCGAACCGGACCCACATTAATCTACAACATCAGGTAGGCAAACTTATTAATTTTCTCATGTAACACAAGCAATCAAACCAACATTAGGCAAGTTGGTGCTTTGAAGAAAAACAGACACGCAACATGATAATTAACAGAAAAAAAAGATGAGCATGCACCTTTCTGTAAACAATACAAAACTTGCCCTAGCATCTTGTGATCACTGCCAAACTTTCGAACAAATAAATATGCATAGGCTAAATCACATCATACACACGCTTATAATTCTTCATAAATAAAGAAAATAACATATTCAAATGTGAGCCTTTAAATAGGTCTACGATTGCCGTTATTGAATTTCCCAGTTATGGTTTATGCGCGGATGTTCACAGAAAAGTGCGCAAGACACGACAGTTACAATATCATGATTATGGTTAAATAAGAAAAAAGACGCATAACCAAATTAGGCTACATTTATTTTCATATTAAATATCTCAACACACCATTATATATGACATTAAGTGCAACTTGTGTAGATTTATTTAGTAAAAAGGCTTGCCATCTACCAATCTCAGCATGGGTTAATTTTGTCGTTAAACTTTTGCCTCACTAAGGTTAAATTATGCTAAGTCTTTCTGTGGCCTTCACTCTGGAAGTGATCTGTTGATTCTGCTAAACTGAAACTAAACTAAATGTGTTCACAAAATAAAAACTAAACTAAAACTAACAAAAATATTAATGAAACTAATAAAAACTATACTGAATTTCATAGCAAATTTGAAAACGATATTAAAATAAAACAAATTTAAAAATTCAAAACTATAATAACCTTGATGAGGAGCT
Organism: Barbus barbus; assembly: GCF_936440315.1. NCBI lineage: Eukaryota > Metazoa > Chordata > Actinopteri > Cypriniformes > Cyprinidae > Barbus > Barbus barbus. Next base: position 10,775,393 of record NC_136723.1, read on the forward strand.
CCTTCTACAGTCTGGAACTGGTTTGGTTAGGGCTGTACTGTGCACAAATAAAACATCGTTCTGAATAAATGTACTACAGTAGCATGTGTGTGATACAGTTTTGTGTATGAGCCTGTTTACAAATCTGTTGTCCAACAAAGATATCATTTATTGACATGTTTTTTTCTCCAAATTAACTTAGCATAGTTGAGTGTTTGAATCAACTTATTTTTGTGACCAGACGTGGTTTCATATTACAGAATGATAGTATTATATACAGTGATAAAGGCTATGTCGATTAGCATTGCGTTATAAATATACTTTCCTTACAAAAAAATACCAAAGATTGCTTGAAGAACACAGATAAACCATGTATTTTGTGCAATTGTATGTTTATTGTCTTCCAGTTAAAACATTTCTCTGTCTCTTTAATTCAGCCATAACATGATGCCTTTGTCCATATTAGGGATTTCCTGGAGCGTCATCAGTAGTATTACTTCTGCAATGCTTATGTGGAGTTTCTGCACAAGGGCACCCTCCAGCTTCCAGTATGAATTAAACAGTCAATACATTGTGTGTACTCAGTAATGCTCCCAACACCCTATGTTGGATAAAAATAGGAAACATAATACTTTTCTCTAAAGAAACAGGATTCCCTGAATTATTGTCATTGATATCGTTATCGCAATAAATACCAGAAATAACGTGATATACTTTTAAGCCCATATCACCCATCCCTAGTGTCAAAATGCATCTCTTGTTTCTAACCGATCTTTTACAAAATAAGCAACCATATAGCAGTCAACATTTATGATCTCAAAATATAGGATACACTCTTAATACAGCTCTTGACATTTATATCTTTATGACAGGGGTCTGAAGTTCCATTTCCTAAATCATTTGTCAACATTTGCAATTCAGCCGAAAAAGCTTACAATTCAATAATTTCTCTCATTAACTTCATTATTCTCTTATTTTTTTATTCTTGTTTCCTCATTAACTTCAGAATTGTCCTCATTTTGAAGAAAATCTTTTTGTCTCCCGGCCCTCTCCTGGGTCTGTCTGCGACGTTCCTCCTCCTCCTGGTTCTTGACCTTCCTGTCCCAATTTCGTTGTATTCCTTGAATCAAAATTCGTCAATCAACTTCTATTTTATCTGATCGTTCCTTATCGTTCCTATTAGAGAATCAATCAGGAAATTGCGTATCAGTTAGGTTTGGACCTAATTCTACAGCATGGAAGATATAATTTGGTCGTAAAATATAAATATGCTTCCACACTCACTCTTTCTCTTTTTCACACTCTCCCTCACTCTTCTTTTGCTGTCACCTTGTCTCATTGGTTGGCTGCTTTTAGGTGATTGTTAACCAGCATGTGTTCATGAACCGACAAACTTTGGACTGTTTTCATCTTTGTTTTGTGGGAAAGTTAATCAGTGTGTGCCTAATATTGAGGACTACACTGAAAAGAAATGACATGTACATGAACTGGTTTTATTAACGTCAAAATATCACCTAACAGGGCTCTAGACTGCAACCAAAATGGTCGCATTTGCGAGTTAAAATTTGACGTGATCGCATTTGTGCGAGTGTATGGTCTGCGCTGCTCCAAAGTGTCTGCTTCATACAGAGCGTGCTGCAGAGGAATCAGATTTCACTGATCACTTGAAGAGAGGTGTTTTCAGCGCGAGCGCTTCGTGTGTAGAGTCTGGTTTATACTCGCTGCACGAGCGTGAAGTTGTGAGCCAATGGAGGATTTGCTGTTCAAACTAAAGTAAAAGACCGCTGCTTAAACCAGAGAAGGTGAATGCAAGTCCTGTCGGCGACAGCCAGTTTAGTTTTACTTTTTGTTTTCGTTTTGAAAAGTTTATCTTTGCTGTTTACCTCACGTTACGCTATGGAGGCTTTCCTTAATTTTTTTAATATTATTATTTATTTGATTCCTCAGTGTTTGCTCAACATTCTGTAATTTATTAGTCGGTATATAATACAGCATGCGATGTGTCCAATGCCATGCCTCGTCTTATTCGTTTTTGTTAATGTTATGTAAGCTAGTTTGTCATTGTAACGTACTGTTTTGTTGTTGTGCTTTTTAATGAAGAATAACAATGAATCCATCTTTTGTTTTAGTCTTAAAAAGTGAAAGGTGTATAGATATAAGCAAACCAGACAATTATATTTTCTTGTAAAACGTAACATCAAGATCAAATTTGAAAGTGAAAGTGCACGAAAAAAGGAATTCCTGTTCACAAAATTAAATCACAAATAATACTGATGAAAAAGAAAGGGTTGAATGTTGAACTCTTTCGATACCATATAACTATAAATTATGATAAAATTTCATCAGCATGCATTGATTAATCAAATGTTGTAGCAAAAAAAAAATTGGGACCAAATTATGTGCTCGTGCAACCAACTGAGATAGACCAGTGGGAAGAATGAGTCTAGAGCCCTGCCTAAATACGTCAATCTGTACCTAATAGAAATAATTTAAGGGTTAAATTAATAAGAAATAGCTCTTTGAGGTAACATTTGGAGGTTAACACTTTTTACAGTATATGTTTTAGTTTTGTCTCCTACTCATTTGCGATTGACATGTTTCAAAGTACATTTTGGACCCTGCGTATCTAATCCAACACAACCTTTGTGTATCTGTGCATTATATAATGTCTTTTTTAACACTTGCTATCTTCTTTTCTCTCTCACAGGGAGAAGATGGCAGTGCTGCACTGTCAGATGGTAAGGACTGTCCTGTTACACTCCAGTGACTCTCTCATAAACCCCTCTCAAACCCTGAGTCCATTTATTTTATTTGAAATAGTTTCCCTGTTGACAGCCTGGGTCAGTTTAGTGTATTGTTGCCCATAAAGGTTAAATGTATTCGCTGAGGGAGGGAAAGGGCTCGTCCTGAAATAGTCTCAAGCCCAGGCTGTGGTTACACTAGATAAAGCTGGAGAACAGGCCTGTGTTAAACTTTCTCTCTCTTTCTCTCTCTCAGATGCTCAGCGGGCTGCGGCCCATAACCGGGCTGCTTCCACTAGCCTCATACATGATTCAGACCTGGCAGTCTCCTTCAAAGACCTGGACAACCTCTTCAACTCAGATGAGGACGAACAAACAGTTAGTATCAAGCTATCTTTCTATTTTGTCTCCCATTTGCGTCACTGTGTGAAAATAAATTTTGCTGGTTTGGCAAATTTTCACAATGACGCAAGGGCTCAGAGCTGATTGCTGCACGTAATTAGATGTTAAAATATATCATCAATATGTAATCACTGATAAAATTACAATTGCTCGGCTATTTGAAAATAAGGGTGTGTTGTAATGGAAATGTTTTTTTTTTTTTTTTTTTTTTTTTTTTTTTTTAACTGTAGAGAAAATGCAGTAATTTTAATGAAATCATAGCTCTGATTTTTGGCTAATTTGTGTATTTCTCCATAGCCTGGAGCACGGAGAGCTGTAAATGGAGCAGATGAGAAGTTTGGCAGCAAGGAGTCGAAACCAGCCACAATGGACCCTGTTCCCTGTATAAGTGAGCACAGTCTCTGTCTCTATAAATATGCAGGGTTTACTACTTCATTCAAACTCTGTATACTGCTCCCTGCTGGCCATTATGACAATTTTTACATTGCAAGCAGACAAGCCGTAACATCATGCACATTTCTTTGAGTGGGAACAGGGTGTTAGTTTTCTTTTATGTGCAAACATTAAGGGTTCAGAAATACTATATGCTTTTAAATAAACTAATCAAAACATTTTTTAAAAGTTCTTTGTAACTTTGACATTTTGGCAATAAGTGATTTTGCTTGAATAAGTAGGAAATGAGACAATTTAAAGCATAATATGTTTATGCATGTACCGTGTATCGTCCCCTGCATCCTTCCACTTACATGTCATCTTTCCCTCTGCTCATCCATCCCTCAGGTGCGGCTGATCTACACCAGATGTTCCCAACGCCTCCATCTTTAGAGCAGCACAACATGGGTTACTCTCCCATGAACAAAGAGTATGGCTGTATGGAGCCTGGCTCTGGCCTCAACACTCTAGATGGCCCTACTGCTCTGGGTGGTCAGTTTAAAATCGAAGTGGAGGAGAGTTTCTGCAGCCCCAAACCTTCTGAAATCAAGGTTAGACGAGTAATAAGACTGCTACACCATGTCCTAACCATGTGCAATGCTGTACGTTTCTATTCTCTACTGACAGCAAAATGCTGTGCAGAGCAACATGATCGCAGCCAATGGGAATGCACTTCATGTTTGATATTAGGATTTTTTTGCAGCTAAATTATCTATGATCTTTAAACTTGTTGAAATTAGCTTGCATGCATTTACTCAAGTGCTTTATTATTTTTTTTAAATTGCTATTGAACTGGAATGACACAACAGCAAATTGAATATGGTTTTCTCTCTCTCCTCAGGACTTCTCGTTTGTGTACAAGCCTGAGTTGTGTCAGCTGTTTGTGGGCTGCTCCATGTTTGCCCCCCTGAAGTCTTTGCCCAGTCATTGCCTGCCCCCTATCAAACTACCTGATGAATGTGTTTACAGGCCCAGCTGGACAGTGGGAAAACTGGAGCTACTCAGCTCTGTACCTGCTATGACCATTTTCAGCAAGGATGGGTGAGTTTCACATCTGGGGTGAAATGTACTGAACTTACTCTATAAACAACACCCATATCTTTACACAGACTTTTGTATGCACTAAGGGTCTCACAAAGAAATGTCAGGGTCATATTTCACTCCCAAATAAAAATAAAATAATTAGCAATTAAGATGGTTAATTCTGACAGTAAAGCACACTTCCTTGCCAAATTCTCATTCGGCCATTTTAATATCTTTGTCTTTCATTGTCAAATTATGGCACAATGCAAAAAAATATATATATATATCTTTCCCTTTTGATTTTTGGGGTAAAATATAATTTTACATTTACATGCAAATATTTTTCTGCAAGATTCACCCAAGAACTGTAGGTACAAACTCATGCTCTGTGGAATCAGTTACACCCACACACCTCTTGTTCTTAGTAATGGTGAATAGAGAATAAAAGCGAAGAACAGGTGTTAACACACTGGTAATTAGCCTGTCAAATCCATCTGCTGCCACTGTCCTTTTATTTTCTTTTTTAGAAGCTGCTTATCTCACAGCTTCTTCACTGTTCACACTCAAGCTACTCTGTTTCTTGTGGACTGGTTTATTTGAATAGCTGGTGTTTGCTCAGATGACCACATCTGATTGTTATTCATGTCGTCTGGTTTGCTTTTTCATGTGATGTTATGAACCTGTGTCAGGGTCAACTTCAGCTATGCTTTTTCATTCTGTTAGTCTCAAGTTAGACTTGAGCTTGTTTTGTCTCTTTATACTGGCACTATATCTAAACAGATGAAGAAATAATCGGATTAAGTTATTTTTGTACATTAATCTCAGAGCAAATAGAACGTTGTGTTCTTGGTTATTTATATTTGCTGTTGGTAGAAATTTAGTGAAATCGAGAGAGGGGGGGGGGGGGGGGGGGGTGTGTGTTGCAAATGGTTGATGACAGGGCGATAAGTCTGGTCATAAAGTCCACATTTGTTTAAGTTAGTCCAAAACCCCTTTATGAGTTGGGTTAGGCTTCCTTTATAACCCACAGCAGCTGGGGGAGAGGGCCACGTCTTCAAATGGGGGACCTTCAAACGCCTGCCTGTTTTTAAAGGCCACCGGGAGCTACACTCGGCATTCTCACACTCGCACACACGTACGATCCATGTGGCACAAGCTGTGCTTTCATTTCTTGCACAGCTGCCTGTTGGACCGTCTGTCTAAAAATAGTTTCTCATTCCCTCCCCCCCAGAGGTCTTCTTGGTAGACAAGTACAGTACTGCAGCTCATGATGTTAATATCCAATAATAATCTATGGTAGTGAGAATAGACGAGATTTAAAAAATTTGCTCAGTTTGTTGTTGTAGGGTTTGACTTCAGTGATGTCCCAGTTAACCACTTGTCTTTTTCTGCTTTTTGCACTCTAGTGAAAACAATGCTATGGAACAAGAGTATATCCAGACGTACACCCCTCAGACCCACACGCCATTCTTGTCTAACAGCGCTCCACCCAGCAACAGCGGCACGAGCATCCTCCCATCCCCTGCCACGCCTCGCTTCTCAGCTCCCACTCCTCGTACCCCACGGACACCCCGGACGCCCAGAGGCCCAGCCAGTGTCCAAGGTTCCCTCAAATATGAGAACTCGGACCTGTACTCGCCGGCCTCTACGCCCTCCACCTGCAGGCCGCTCAACTCTGTGGAGCCTGCGACGGTGCCCTCCATTCCCGAAGCCCACAGCCTATATGTCAACCTCATCCTGTCGGAGTCTGTCATGAACCTGTTCAAGGACTGCAACTTCGACAGCTGCTGCATCTGCGTCTGCAACATGAACATCAAAGGCGCCGACGTGGGCATCTACATCAGCGACCCCAACATGGAGGCCCAGTATCCCTGCGGGTGCGGCTTCAGCGCTGTCGTCAACCGGCGCTATGGTAATGGCTCCGGCCTCTTCCTGGAAGACGAGCTGGATATCATCGGACGGGGCTCGGACGTGAGCCAGGAGGCGGAGAAGCGCTTTGAGGCGATACGGAGCATGTCGCTGGAGAAGACAGGGGGTGGAGGCAAGGATCGAGTCCCGGACGAGCTTATCTCTGTCCTGCAGGATCAGTGCACTAATCCCTTCTCCCCTATGCTGGCATCGGACTCAGAGGGACTGTCCTCCCAAAGGCCAGGGGGCGCCACTGTACCACCTTGTGTGCGTGTGGAGGAAAGGGACTTCCACAACGACTGTTACCTGGCTCTAGAACACGGGCGGCAGTTCATGGATAACATGTCCGGTGGGAAGGTGGACGAGACGCTGGTGAAAAGCACGTGTTTGCACCATTGGGCCAAACGCAGCGGTAAGAGATTAGACCATGTTCGCATTTGTTCACTTCAAAAATCAATATTCATCATTTGGCTGGTACTTTAATTATTACAGATATGATCATTAAAGAAGGAAGACATTCACATTTACCAAAGAGAAGATAGCCATGATAATTTGAGGTCAAAGTTGACGCTACCTACTTTAATATACATTCCTGTTCTTACTGTGAGCAATTAATTGTTCTCAGTCCTTTCTTTTACAGTTGACCGCTTATTGCCATTTATGTGTTCTGCTAGTGATGCAACAAAATTTCAGAAACCAAAAATAATTAAATTATCTGTTTTTGGATAAAATAGTTTTGGAGGGCTGGAATCAGTGCTTTAGGATGATGTGTTTTTCCAGTGTCAGCATCTGTTTTAATGCACACGTTGTAGATTGTACAACAGGTAAACATCTCAGCAGTGTTTGGACACAGTTCAATGTTATTATTTACTAATTTAATTTTTTTGCCTAAATGAAAACTTTTGGTTTTGGTGTTTTTGTTAAAAAATAGTTTCTGTGCATTATCTGTGTTCTACTTATGCTTATATATGGTAGTAAATGTTGAATATTGTCAGATTTGAGTGCATGTATTAAACATTCACTCTCTCTCTCGCTCTCTCGCTCTCTCTCTCTCTCTCTCTCTCTCTCTCTCTCAATAGCAGTGGATGTGAGCGGGCTGTGCTCTCAGGATGTGTTGAGAGTTCTCCTCTCTCTTCAGCCTGTTCTTCAGGATGCCATCCAGAAGAAGAGGACTGTTCGCTCATGGGGAGTCCAGGGGCCTCTCACATGGCAGCAGTTTCACAAGATGGCTGGAAGAGGGTCTTATGGTAAGCAGCAAGGGCACTTGTTGAGCAAAAAGGCCATCATTATTTTTGGTGTGGAAATGTTCAAAATTACCCATTGACAAGATTGTTAGTGGACTTTGAAATTGCTGTCAGGGGCATCCTTGATACCACTCATCTGTCACTGTCACCCAGAGATGCTCACAAGTCTCTGAGCTAGAGTCCAAGTCAAGTCTCAAGTCTTTAAGCTAGAGTCCAAGTCAAGTCTCAAGTCTCTGAGCTAGAGTCCAAGTCAAGTCTCAAGTCTCTTTATTATATTAAGTCTCTGGTTATAATAAGTGTTGCATCACGTACAGCAACCCATCCAACACTGCATAGCTATAAAGAATTGAAAGCATGTGATATGTTATTATGACTCCTTTATCTATTAGCATACAGTATCAGCTTTGATTTTTATATATAATCAGTGTAAACAGGCTAATGCAACATGACAAAAACACCAAGAATGCTTTACTTTTAAGTTAATATTATCTGTATTTTGCCTTGTAGCATGAGAACACAGTACAGTACAGACCAAAAATTAAGAAAGACTTAATATGGTCAAACATCACATCGTAGCTAAATGCAAAACACTATTGCAACAAACCAAACGATGTGAAATATATGAAGAGTTCAGATGCAAAAGCCATCTGAAATTTTCTTCAGAATGATTATTTTTATCAAGCTTGTATATTTAAGTTCAATAATTTCACTTAAATGGCAATGCAAATGCAACTAATCATAGTTTATAAACTACTGTAAGTCAACACATCCCAAACTCTCAAACCAGTGTAATGTTACATGATCAACAATAATCCTGTAACCTGTTTGCAGACAATGTTAATTAACGTGATGGAAGCCAGCGGCACGTAAATGATTACGTTAATCGACCACCACAAGTTTGGCAATTAACCCTTGTATAGTGTTCGGATCTGTAGGACCCGTTTTCATTTTTTATCAAGAGAAAAAATATACGATTAATTATTTTTTCAAACTCGGACTCATTGGCCTTGGCTCATTTTCTGTGAAGAATATATATCTGAACACATTTTCAATGACCACACTGGTCACACACTCTCTCACACGCAAGCACGCGCGCGTAATGAACCATGCGCAGCAGATACGTAGTATGTCACGTGTTACATGGGCAGGTTATAGGTAACGGAGGGAGGGGAATAACAGCGAGCTCATCATCAGTTGTTTCCTAAAAATAAACATTGTTCACGAGTCCCGCAGCTCGAGTCCGAGTCGAGTCTGAAGTCTTTCGAGGACGAATCTCAAGTCGAGTCTGAAGTCACTGTGTGTGCGACTTAAGTCGCACTCGAGTCCGAGTCTCTAACTCGAGTCCCCATCACTGCTGTCACCTGTCACTGACTTTACTTCTTTGCTTCTCTCCAGGCACTGATGAGTCTCCGGAGCCGCTGCCCATTCCTACGTTCTTGGTTGGGTATGAGTATGACTTTGTGGTGCTGTCTCCCTTCGGCCTGCCCTTCTGGGAGAAGCTACTACTGGATCCCTTTGGCTCCCAGAGAGACGTGGGCTATCTGGTCCTCTGCCCGGACAGCGATGCTCTCCTCTCTGGAGCCAAGAGCTTCTTTAGAGAGTTGACAGCGGTCTACGAGGTGAGGGAGTTTGTCAGTCTTTAATTTTGTCTCTCACTGTCAACCTTACTTTAATACAGAAGTAAGCTATTTCCTGTGAATGGGCAAGACTTCCGATTCATTAGCCAATATAAGTAAATATCTAGAAGAATTCAGTAAACAGTAAAATATTTTTGCTACAAACCAGTGTGATAATGAATACAATAATACATTTAAATAATTTGGTGTGACTGACACTAGAAGCCTTGCGCTTGATTTTTTTTTTTACTTTTCCTGGATTCTCTGACCTACTTTCTGATTGGTCTCTTTCTGTTTGTGCCCAACAGTCTTGTAAGCTCGGTCAGCATCGACCAATCTCCAAAGTACATGCTGATGGCATTATTAGGGTGGGTGGAGCAGCTGCCAAGAAGCTCTCAGAACAGCCAGTCAGTGATTGGTTCCTGAAAGCAGCTAGTGGCAGCAGTGATGCGTTTGCCAAGCTCAAACTGTTTGCCCAAGTCTGCAGACATGACCTCGGTAAGACCCATCTCTCTCATAGTTATCCCTGCTGTCACAAAAATATATCAAAGAGTACTTGTCTCACTAATCTTCATCTTGTTCCCTGTTTCTTCAGCTCCATACCTCGCTACACAGTCATTGGACAGCTCTCTCCTCATTCAGCCAACCCCTGTCACTTCTTCCACCCAATCACCTTCCTTGCAATCCTCAGGCTCCGCCTCCTCCAACTCCCAAACCTCAATGGCCTCCGGAGGCTCCGCCCTCAACAACAACAGTGCTGCCAGTAACAGTGGTTCAGGCCTGACAGGCAACACTAATAACACCCCCACCTCCTCCACAGGCCCTCAGGGCAGCAGCATCCAGTCTGCCAAGCCCAACTCGTTCCCTCCCTTTGGAAGCATGGGAGTCCAAGGCAACAGCTCCCAGTCTGGGGCTCTGGGCCAGCAGGCTGTCACTCAGAACTCAAGCCTCTCTGGAGACAATTCAACCGTCAACAGCCAGACTCAGGGGCCATCTGAACCACCAGAGAGGTACACAATGTATTTGTTGCCTTTTCCTGTCTTAATTGTAGCCTCATGTATAAATTTATGTCCTGTCAAAATGTAATGTAACTTGTAAACCACTCAAAATCAGGTTGTGTTAAAAGCACATTAGAAACCCTTTTTTTCCCTTTATAATCAGCACTATGGAGAGAGAAAAGGTCGGAGTTCCTACAGATGGAGATTCCCATGCCATCACCTACCCACCTGCCATCATGATCTATATTGTGGACCCCTTCTCATATGAGGAGGCGGAGCCAGGGGCGTCACAATCAAGCATGTGGACGCTGGGACTCCTCCGCTGCTACCTGGAGATGCTGCAGGCCCTTCCAGCTCACATCCGCAACTCTGTGTTTGTACAGGTAGGTACAGCAGATGATACTAGACATCCTTTACAGTTGGACACATCTTGAAAGTCAGTTTAACATGCAAATGAAAGGAAGCCAATGCAGCAAAAAGTCTAGTGCAGTGGTTCATAACTAGGGGGCCCCAAGATGACTTAAAATTATTCGAAATAAGATAAAACAAGCATTAAAATCTGCTCAAAAAAAACCCTTTTTTTTTAAAATTCACTCCTTTTTTCTTTGAAGAACCAGGGTTCCCATTGTTTTCAACCTGGATATATGAAGAACCCTACTTTTAAAAGTGTGATTTCTAAGTCATTAATTAAATAAAATTCCATGGGTACTTTTATAATGAATATATGTTTTTGTTGGTATGCCAAGCTGTCATATTTTTGTGAATTGTGGGTAAAAAAATCATTCTTATCCAGTGAATTATGAACAACTGGAAAAGTAATTTAATTTCAAAGAGAGTGGTAACCCTGAAGAACATTTAGCTCTTAAAACTTCTGGAATCCTGCAGTTAAAACTAGGAATTTTAGGCAAATATTGTTGTGACAAATGGGGGACCTTGAAATTAGAAAGGTTGTGAACCACTGTGTGACTTCATTTCTTGTGGTTTCAAATAGACACCTATAGGACTATTACAGCAGATACGATGTGAAGACAATAGTGAAACAAATCACTGTTTTACATCTGTGCACTTTGTGTTCTTAGATTGTCCCCTGTCAGTACTTGCTCCAGCCTGTGAGGAGTGAAGAGAGGTACCTCTACGCCCAGCACCTCAAGTCTCTGGCCTTCTCCGTCTTCACCCAGTGCAGAAGACCCCTCCCAATCTCCACCGACGTGAAATCACTGACGGGTTTCGGCCCCGGCCTTGCCCTCGACACTTCCCTCAGGAACCCAGATGTGAGTTGAGGGTTCAGCAGAATGATTGATTGGTTGACAAATTCAAAAGCAGTTCCCTTTTTTGTTGTATAGAAATGGGTAGCTCAGACAGTCTCCAAAGCACCTTAAAAAAAAAATAAATAAATACACATTAGCATTGCCAAAGGTCCGTCAATGCTCCAGACTTACCTGTTAAAGTGCCTATCCCCAGTGCCAGCAGTGTCAAAATGAACACCCTTATTTGAGACTCCCAGGGCCCATGGTTCTGACCTCCTCCATAGAGCTCCCGCCCTGGCAGCCCATTCAGGCTCTTTAACTGCTCTCAGTGCTGTATGAGAACTCGGTGACGTGTGGAGACTGTTACACTGACCTCCTTGTCCTGGAACAAAACCAAAGGGGATTCGCACAACCCAACAGTTCTCTTTCCATTATCTGCTTGGGCAGCTCTGTGAGACCTCCCTAATGGGATCCGGCTTGCATGTTTTGGCAGAGGAATCCGAAAACTCCACTTGCTCTCCTTTCTTCACCGAGCTATTTGTAGAATCCAATTTTCTCGCTACACTCACTAGCACTGTTTCTCCCACCCCACTTTCTTCCCCACTCACAAAAGAGATGTGACTACTCTGTGGGGTTTATTGATTTCATAAGAGAGGAAAAGGTTATGTTGACATGCCTGGGTATGAGGCTGATGGTTCAACCTTAGGCCCTTCACTTTTGTACTCTTGTCCTGATCTTTACTGTTTTTATAGGGGAAAAAAGTATCAACTTAAGTTCTGTCACTATTTTCCATTAACATATGACTTTCTTGCCACAGAGACCGGAGTGTCTGCGATTGTACACACCACCCTTCATCCTGGCCCCAACGAAAGATAAGCAAACTGAGCTGGGTGAGACATTCGGAGAGGCATCTCAGAAGTATAACGTCCTGTTTGTGGGCTACTGCCTGTCACATGATCAAAGATGGCTGTTGGCCACATGTACGGACCTGTATGGAGAGCTGCTGGAAACCTGTATCATCAGCATAGACGTACCCAACAGGTGAACTACAAAAAAAAAAAACCCACATCCTCACTCAATAGCATTGTTACATGCCGGTGGCTCGTAAACTATGCAGGATTAATTATTCACTCAACACTTCAGAAAAGTGTAATGAACCATTATCACCACCATAGCCATGACAAGTGAGAGACCTTGGCACCTTTGTATTTGTAACCCTTTACTTTAATCTCGATGATGTACATTTTAAGTATAACAAATGTACACATTAAACTAGTTTAAGGATGTTTTAAAAATATTTGAAGCATTTCTGACTAGAGGTTTTAAATGTTTCTGTTTTTGTCATCTCAGAGCAAGAAGGAAAAAGGGATCTGCCCGGAAGCTTGGCCTACAAAAGCTTTGGGATTGGTGTCTAGGTTTGGTTCAGATGACATCATTGCCATGGAGAGTGGTGATTGGCCGGCTTGGACGAATAGGGCATGGAGAGTTGCGAGGTAATGGCCATGTAAATGTTTTTAGGCCTTTAACCTTGGCAGTATTCATAGTTTTGACTCAAGTTGCTTACTGCTTTTATAAAATGATTGCTACATAAATGTATTATTATTATTAAAAATGTAGTTCTTAAAATAAGGGAAATTTATTGAGTGGCATCCTTCTAGCCAATTGACAGATCAGCATCCCGAAGTGCACATCCAGTTGGACGGATTTTTTTGCGCACGGGAATTAATTTTTTATTTTATTTTTTCTCTCAGACTGGAGTATTTTACTGAGCAGACGGAATCTGCAGTCAGTGTCTCGGAGGCTGAAGGAGAACTGTAAGCTGTGCGGGATCTCAGCAGCTGACACTCCCAGCATCCTTAGTGCCTGCCTGGTTGCCATGGAACCCCAGGGCTCATTTGTCATCATGCCAGGTAGAATCACACTTCCTGTTACTCTCCGTATGGTGTGCATGTTGTTCTTATTTTTATGGCTAGTTTGATGCATTAGCTGTAATTAGTGTGCATAGTTAGTTTCTGCTCTATTTGTGGCACAAAAGGGAATTGTAAAAATAATGATGCTTTTCTGACAACTCTCCTGACTTATTATTAAAATGTATTTTAAACCGGATTTGAAAAGGATAATTAAACCTCAAAAAACACACTTTACCTTATTACCCTGTAGTCGTGCATCTCTTTGCTTTGGATGTGAATGATAGTCTCAGTGTGTCATAACGCATGTGTCTGCTGTCCCTATCTGATATACACTCCTGTGTGTGTCTCGATCTCATAAAACACTTTTCTGCACTCCTATTGATTCCTGTGCTGTTGTGATGATACTGAAGATCGATGGCTTTATTTGACAAAAGCTTTTCATTCTGTCATAGTATCAAGATGTATTGCATCTGATGGATTTTGCCCATCACTCACAGCGCTTAGAGAGCGACAGGGTTTTTTTTATACTAGGATGCCTATGCAAGGAAAAAAAAAACCTGATTCAATAATAATAATAACAGCTAATAATGTCTTGCACTTCCATCAATGAATCCTTGTTTATCTTTATCTCATATTCAATCTGTCAGTCTGTCATTTTGATCTTTTCTGTCTCTTTTCTTTGTCCAGATTCTGTGTCAACAGGTTCGGTGTTTGGTCGCAGTACAACTCTGAACATGCAGACGTCCCAGCTGAGCACCCCGCAGGACACGTCTTGCACACACATCCTGGTGTTCCCCACCTCTGCTTTTGTGCAAGTCAACAGCTCCAACTACCCACACGAGAACATTGACATTGCATTCAACCCTGGCAATGGTGAGGGACAACATTGTCTTTTTCCAAGTCTGTTTTACTTGGTAGCCTCTAGCCTGTATTCTTGCCGTACTTGGAGATTTTGCTGTATGAATCAGTTGCATGTCAATGCAAATAAATGATACTGAATCCGTGCTTCATTTCCAGATGGATCAGATCCAATGGGAAACATCTTTTACCTTCTGGAGCAGGAGAATGACCTGGTTGATCCTGACATCATAAATATCCTCCCTGCCTCACCCACAACGTCACCAGTCCACTCACCCGGATCCCAGTACCCCCACGGAGGAGATGGGAGCAAGGTAGCTGAGATTGACCACTAAAGGGAACAAATAATCAACATGTTAAGAGAAATGGCATGAACTTTGACTAGCAGACCTTTCAAATGAGCTGTTAGAATAAAAGACAAAACTCTTTTAGCTTTTTACGGTTTTAATGGGACATTGCGTGCAAAAATTAAAAGACTTCAGTTAATCTTCAAAACACATATATAATGAAAGCTAAGAGAGGTACTGAGATTAGTTCTGATCAGGGCTTGAAAGAGAGAAAAAAGTGTGTCTAAAAATATGTTGTGTCTTTGTGTGCGTGAGGCGCCAGCGCGATAAGGCCATACCAACGCTGGTTGGTTATACAGATGCAAGACATCATTCAAAAGTGTCAAGCTTTTGCAAAATAATAAACTACTTTCTGCCGTCTCGTTTTCCTTTCCGAGAACTTTGGAACGAATCACAATGAACTGTAGGCCTAACTCAGCACTTTTTTTTTTCCATTTCGTTAATCTGTCAATGATTTAAGTGAAATATATTTAGTGTATAGGCATATATAGGCATAGTTTTATTCTGTTTTATCCGTTCACAGAAGCGCTACAGGTGCGAAAGATCTATTGAATCCATCTTACACGATCCTTGGTGCATTGCCATTGCGACTCACCTATGAAGAGTTCACAGCTGAGCGCGGGCGGGCATTTCACTCGTTGGATGCGTCAGTGTCACATTTGCATAGTCCGTACTACTTGAATTCCTGATTGGTTGACAGATCAAATAATAAAATAACGTTATTAACAGGTTAATGGCCATTTAATTTTTTTTATTTTGTTCGGAACTATAAAATTTGATTTAGTTTTTGTTTCCGTTCCAGTCAAAATTTCGTTCGTTTCCAGTTTTCGTTTTCGTTCCTTGAACCGGTTCAGAGCCCTGGTACTGATTTACTTTGAGTAATTGTTGCTCACTTTCTTGTAACTCTCATATAAAAGTGTCTTTTTTCCTTTCTTTTTTGTATTTTTGTAGCTCATCTCTGTATCTTCTCTTCTTTTTCAGGGTCAAAGTACAGACCGCATGGAGTCTCATGAAGAAGCTCCCAATATCCTCCAGCAGCCATTAGCTCTGGGCTATTTTGTGTCCACGGCTAAAGCAGGTCCACTGCCTGACTGGTTCTGGTCCGCGTGTCCTCAGGCACAGAACCAGTGTCCCCTTTTCTTAAAGGTAATTGCTACTTGCTCATAATGCAGAAATTTTTCTCTTGGGATTTGTATATTATTGCATCACATTTCTATTTATTCATCCCCAAGGGATACTGTAAATGTGTAAAATGGACATTTTTTTACTGATATTAGAATATATGCAAAGCCAACAAAACGTTGTTCTGAATGTCATTTTCTTCAGAAAGCCGTGTGATACTGCACCCATCTACCTGTCAAGCTTTATCCAGGTCACATGACCTTTTGTTTCCTCCTCATGCAGCATTTATAGAGAATCCTGCAATGGGGGATTTTTAATAATTCAGTACTCGGGGATTGGGCCAGACTGCTGTTGGTGTGTATAAGAGAGAGCAGGAGAGAAAACAGACCCAAATATATGGAGGGAATTGAGCTTGCAAAATGTGTTGACATGAATTATTAAGGCCAAGCATTTGATTTGATAAGCAGCTGTTTGTTTATTGCTGACTTGGACACAATTTAAAAAGTCTGGAGCAAACTGTTCCCTAATAAAGCAAGCTGTATACAGGGGTATGAATGTTTCTGGCGTCTCATGTTTATTCGTTCATGGGCTTGTCGATTTAATTCATAACAGGCCCTGACAATGAGAGGAAATGCTCAGCTTTGTAGCTTGTTTTGGGTGGGTGTAGATTAATAGATTCTGTCGACTGAATTTCTTCTTGCCTCTCTCTTTCCCAACTCTCAGGCCTCTCTACACCTCCATGTGTCTTCAGTGCAATCGGATGAACTTTTGCACAGCAAACACTCTCACCCTCTGGACTCCAATCAGACCTCTGATGTTCTCAGGTAATGTTCCTCTACGTGTCTGGGAACTGATATAATTCAGTTTAATGATAGCGAATGCTGAATATTCCAAAACGTTTTTCCTTCACAGATTTGTGTTGGAGCAGTACAATGCCCTTTCCTGGCTGACCTGTGACCCTGCTACCCAGGACCGCCGCTCTTGCCTGCCCATCCATTTTGTGGTGCTCAATCAAATGTACAACTTCATTATGACCATGTTGTAACACTCGCAGAGCAGAACTGAGAGCAGGACCTTATCAGGGAACAAAAAGAGGAGAGTGAAGAAAAGGTGGATCTGAAAACAACCCAACAGATAACTACAGTGCTGGACTTTATATGTACGCAAGTTACAGCGGCGATGATCTGGATAGGCCGTCACTACACCTGAGACCCAGCACTGTGGATGAGAATCAGGCGTCTGGTGTTTATAACACTCACTCAAAGAGGAAAAAGTGGAGAAATGGAGGCCTCGGATGAGTTATCGGCAGCGTGGAGGCCAAAGGAGGAAGACGGAAGTGCTTGACTGGTGGTGTTCTACATCCCTGGATCCACGGCTCCTCGGTTAGCATGGATTCGGCCAGTTCTATAATCGATGTGTCTGGAGAAGTAACCTGTATAGAGTCTGATGGAAAGGGACTTTGATGCTCTATGAAATGAGAGAATGAATTCTTGGTTTTAAGACCTCTAATTCCCTGTTTCTTTTGGATGGGATTTATATCCAAACGAAATGCCTGCATCTGTCTTATTTATTGTAAGTTTTTAATGTATAATTTGTCTGATTTCTTAACCTTTTATATATAAAAGTTCTAGAAGGTTTGTATCGCCTTCCTGCTTTAAAGCAATTGGTCAAAAATATATGTACTCGTCTTAAATACAAAAACAAACCAACAAAAAACCCACTAAAAAGATGAATAAAATAAAGCTGCGGTAGGTTGCTTTTAGAGTATTATTTTTTGTAAGGGAGACACAGATTATTTGTATTGTCACGATGTACAGAGGAGACCAGATGGGGGTTTCTGTCCACGCCTTTGCGTGTGGACACAATTACAGCTAAGCTTTAGCTGCACGGGACTTGTACAGCAATGAAGTTCACTGTGTTTAAAAATAAAGAGGTACATTGTCGTATATTGTATTTTATACCACACATTTAGACACAAAAACGAAAAACTGCAATATATAAATAATTATATATGAATGCCGCACCAGCCCTGGGTGGCACTGCTTCTGTTTTAGGAATAAAAAGTCAACTTAATGTTTTTCCTGTGCTTGTGTTTTTTGGGGGGAGGGACTGTGATGTGAAATCCGATTGTTGTGACAGACTTGTGGCTTTGATGAAGATAACAAATATCTATAATACGCTTCTAGCCCCCCTTTAGAAGTTCATCCATTTCACCTCGCCCTCCCTGATCGGCTCTCCTGCTTGCACCATTTTTGAGTAGTAATGGACACTTTTAGACCAAAATCACTTTTCTTTGAGTGTGACAAAGAAATGTGTGGTGTAAATGGACTTTACAACCAGATCTGGGTGCCTGTTGGAAATGCAGTGTTTGTGCACAGAGAAAGATCTATTTCCTGTATCTTACTCTGTTCAGAATAAACTGTATGCTGATATTCAAAGACTATGGGACCTGAGATTTCTCTTACCTCCCACACCACTTCTACATGCTTTCCAAATGCAAGTGTGTGATGTACAGCATGCAAAGAGCTATAGGGTCAAGCACTGCATGTGTGACAGTTTCACAGTTTACTCCTGTGAAAATCAACTACAGTAGTTCAAGGGAAGCATTCAAATTTAAGGAGATATTGATAATTATTGGCCTAGTAAAATTAAGGCTATTTGCAAACTGCCACTTTAATATGCTTGCATTTACAGTTTTCATGACAAATACCATATTTAGCTTTATGAAAAAATATATAATTAGATTGATTCTTGTGTAGGTTGCACCTGCCTGTACTGTGGTCTTACTATGAATGCTACATTTAAAATATGACTGATAACTAGTAAATCTGAAAAAAAATACCACATGTAGGCCTTATTTACTGTGCTAATTTTAGTAAAAGCAAAAATACATGTTCTATAATTAAATAACTGATTATCTGGAAAACAATAGAAAAATGGTTGAATGGGAAAATATTTCCGAAAAAAATTGACCTTGCTACTTGTAACCACTACCATTTAATGGTTAAATAAGTTAACGTCCTCATGGCTGTGTCTCAAACCCTATAGAGCTGTTTACATAGCATCACAGACACGATGGATTTTTATTTATGTTAATAGCATTTGTATCTTTATTATACATGTTCCATATTTATTACGCTGTTCCGATAATTGAACTATGAACACGCCAGTGATGGCCAAACAATGGTGTCTAGGTAGGCGGCTCACTAGGGTTTTGAGACGCAGCCAGAGTTCAGCATGCACACCGAAGGCAGATGAGCGCTCGAGCTAAAACAACTCATTATTACTTGTAGCTTGCTGTCAGTAAACAGTCTGGGGGACGTAGATGGTTTTAAACAGAATAAGTCAATTATGTGAGGCATATGAATATTAATACTGGAATTATAGCGTTTCAAATAGTTACATCTTGATGAATGGATATATTTTTATTAGCTCTAGCAGCTAGCCTGTTAGCTTACCGGTGAACTGTACTACCTTAACCGGCGACGCTCAACTTCCTCTAGGCGTGAGAATCACGAAAGACCGTGGTCTCGCGGGCCTCATCGGGGCTTGTGTTTCTGCTGTAGCCAGCGGCTCCGGTAAACTTCAGGTAAGTCGGTTCCACTACTGTTCCACGGTCCCTAATGATACAAAATAAAATTTTATTAGATTCTGCTAAATTAATGCGCAAGCCAAAGAGTTTGATACGTTAAATATTACTTTGTATTTCATTGTGCTGTGCATCTTAGGGCAGTTCTCTCCACAGCATTCGAAAGTGATTAAAATAGCCTAGTATTTCTTTTTAAATATTTTTTTTGTTGAGCAACAAATGTTAAAACATGAATACGCATTCTTATAAATACACCTAAAATCGAAGTGTAAACTACCATGGGATTGTTTTATTACCATATTTATATGCTACAATATTTACAGATGTTTACTAAATGCTTAAAAGAATAGCATAGTATTACCATAGTGCATGTCCAGAACTTAGTTTTAAAATGGTAAGTCATGGTAATACCACAGTGCTCTTTTTGGTGTGCATTTTAGTCACAAATGTCATCAAAAAATAAATGAAACAAAATAACAGTTATACTTAATTGAAAAAAAAATCCAGTAATTATTTATTATGATTTTACAGTAATAGTTGTACTAACCAATATTGTGTAAAGTATGGTGGTTATAAACTTTTTTAATCTAAAATGTTTCTCCTTTATCTTTCCCCTTCATTCTTTGCAGCAGAATGGCAGACAGTGCCAGTCTTCAGTTTGTGAGTCCATATGCATTCGAGGCCATGCAGAAGGTAGATGTGGCCAGACTAGCTGCTTTAAGTGACCCAGAGCTGCGGCTCCTGTTGCCCTGTCTGGTGAGGATGGCTCTCTGTGCCCCTGCGGATCAGAGTAACGCCTGGGCACAGGACAAGAAGCTCATCCTGCGACTGCTGTCAGGGGTGGAGGCGGTAAACTCCATTGTTGCGCTGCTGTCTGTGGATTTCCATGCTCTGGAGCAGGACGCTAGAAAAGAGCAGCAGCTGAGGTGAGTTCAGAAGCTAGAAATTGCTTTCATGTGGCCGTTCTATAGATTCTGTTCATTGGCATAATAAATCAGATAAGTTAGTCTTTCTCAGAAGTGCTCTGAGAAATTGAGAGAGGTGTTTTGGAGGGAATTTTGCTTAAATATCTGATGATTCTAATTATATTTTCTCTACACAGGCATAAGGCTGGTGGCGCTAATGGTGAGAGCATCCTGGTCTCTCAGCTGCAGCATGGTTTGACTCTGGAGTTTGAGCACAGTGATCCTCTCAGGAGACTCAGACTGGCTCTTAGTGAGCTGCTGGCCATTATAAACAAGGTTTAGTAGTGGATAATGATCTGGCCTTCTCTTTAAAAGCAAAGTGTATAATTTTGTTAATGTTAAGATACTTTCCTCTAAACAACTGTAAGTTAGTCCAGAGCTGCGCAATTATTTTATTATATATTTATATTTACTTGAGCAGAAAATCAGCATATTAGTGGGATTTCTGGTGATTCTTGTGACACTGAAAACTGGTATATATAAAATAATATAATTTAAAATGTAGTCAAATAGAAAATTATTATTTTAAATTTAAAAAAATATTTAACAATATTATTTTATTTTTGTTCAATTAAATGTAGCCTTGGTGGGCAGAAGATAAAATTTTAAATACCAACCCCAAATAATAAAGGTATTATGATCCTTTTAGCAAACTGAAAGACAGGAAGAACCAAATTAAAAAGCTACATGCATGTTTTCCTCTATTTCGTAAAGATGCCATGTTTGTTATCTTTAATTAATTCTATCACACACAGTGTTAAAATATTTTCCTGTGTTCAACAGGTGGCTGACTCTAATGGAGAGTTTTTCCTCAAGTCCTCTGAGTTGTTTGAGAGTGCCGTGTATCTGGAGGAAGTGGCTGATGTTCTTTGCATCCTACAAGCAGGTCAATGGTGTAACATTTTTGGTGTAAAGTCTGTCAAAAACTTTGCTTGACAATTAAACCATTAAACTATTCTATGACACAATCTTTGTTAAATCGGTAAACATTTCCTTCAGCATGTCAGAAATGAAAAACTTGCTAAGATTATACTTCAGCTGTGCCTGTAATTTGTCTTTATCTGATGTTTTGTCCTTTATTTACTGTCTTTGAAGATGAAACTATAAATCCGTCTTAAACATAGAAAAATATATTTTTTATTTACCTGCTCCCAACAGAGCTGCCTTCTTTGCTGCCCATCATTGAGGTGGCCGAGGCCCTGCTTCACGTGCGGAACGGAGAGTGGTTCATGTGCCTGCTAGTGGCAAATGTCCCAGACAGCTTCAGTGAGGGTATGTCCATCATCTGCTGAAATATTATGGTCCAACAAATATTGAATTTAAAGCAGTTAAAAATGTAACTTTTAATTCATTCACTTTCCTGTCCTTTAAAGACAACATGAAATCAACCCTTATAAGATGTGCTTTTTAACTACAAGTGCCTGGCCTTACTGTGGACATTTCATCAGTCATGTTCATTTATGACCTGTGCTGGCAAAATGAGTCAAAATGAGCTAATTTTAAACTGCAGGCAAAAAAAGTGATTTTAGTCGAATTTGGGGTTTTCACAAAAATTAGTTCATTAATTCCTCGTCTAGTGATCCCAATGCTCCAAATAGTAATTAAACATCTAAAATTCTTTATTTGTGTGTTTTCTGAGAGGAGTACCTTTTCTTAGCTCGCATCTCGCGTTGACTCATCCGAAGCGCACACATAAATACACATATACATAGAATTACAGTATTTAAATATTCACACAAACATAATCTGTTTTTTTTAAGTGAATGTTTGGGAACTTTTGGGGAAAAATATCTGATGTGTAACATTATATTAGATCCGTGCAGTACAGTAGGTCTTAATATATAGGCCGTCTGTATTATTAAAGGTGGGGTAAGCGATTTCTGGAAGCCAATGTTGATATTTGAAATCATCAAAACAAACACGCCCCTACCCCAAAAGGGTCTTGCCCCTATTTTGATAGCTGCGCCCCACACATACGTAGCCTACGCAACCCAGGCAACGATTAGTTCTATAGAAGTCATTATAATCAGTGATGCTGTCTACACTGGACACTGGACACGACAAATCTCTGACAAAAAACTGCTGCCGTGTTCCATTTATGACGTGCTGACACAAATTTCAAATGATTTTCAACTGTCGCTTTGTCGCGTCCAGTGTAGACAGACTTTAGCTGTTGCATCGCAACGCGTCCTGTGTAGACACAGTGTTACTAACCTGTCGAGAAGAACCAAAGCAACCTCGGCGTCCGATCGCAGGCCTTCCGCTCCTTGAGTTCTCTCCAGTGCTGGAAAGCTGATCTGATATTTACACAGGTCCTACTTCTTGCCTTATCGTTCCGCAGACATATTCCTCTTTTGTTTTTTATCCGCCATCTTTATCTTTCTGTCACTCGGCTCGGCTGTTCACTGAACGCTCTCCTCCATATCATGAGTAACACGCCGAGTTAACTGTCGTGTGGCCTCTGATAACTTCATTCTCTTTTCCAATAGTTCAGAAATGTTGGGGCCAAAGAGATGTCCCGGTACAATTGATAGTTCTCTCAATGTCTTCTTACATTCTTCAGGCAATCTTGCCTGAGCAAGCCATGCTTGGCGTCTTGCTGTTAAAAGGGTTGCCAACAGTGTCCCAAGTTCACGCATCATATGACCCATAGTCAATAGGGCAGTCTGTAAAAACTGAGGCACAGAGGGGTCAACATTTGCTGACTCCAATGTGGCGTTACAGGCAAGCAGTAGTTGGCAAATAGTATTCTCTGCTCGGGTTATGTAGGCTACGAACTCATATGCTTTTTTCAGTAATGTGTCAGTACGACCACATTGCGCACTTGGGCAGCCCACGTTGCCTCTAAGCGCTTCATCTGGTGATACCACCAAGGCTGCTACCGGCTGTTCAATTTCAGGTGTCCGACCCACCCCAATAGAATCAGCCTCAGCCGTTGAGGCCAGAGTGCGGGCTGACTTTGACCTCCTCCTAGGTGCATTGGAGCTTGTTAATGCACTGGAGAATTCAGTAACAAAATCCTTACATTGTGGCATGGTAAATGTAGTATCAGCATTTTGCCTGAAGAACACATTAGATTGAGCAGGCTGAACAGATCTATCAAGACCTAAGAATTGAGAGAATGTCAGGAGAAGACTGGCCTGCACTAGATGAATGTACAGACCCACCGCTTGAACCACCAGCAGCAGACAGGCTGGAGAGAGCCTCCTGTGGGGGGCCAGGTTGCATGGCAGGATCCACCAACTCTTCATCAAGGAAATGTGAATTAGATGCTCTCATGGAGAGAGCGTCTAAATCGATCATATTTGGAGGCTGGAAATCACTTTCGTTCACTGAAGCTGTTTCACTGTTTTAGTAGGCTCAGTTGGTACCGGGGGTTGTAATGACTGAAGAAGGCGTTTCATCTCCGCCATCTCTGAACAAAGAGAAGCAACGGTCTTCGATAGTGAATTTTCTGTCTTCGGTAAAAAATTTCTTCTTGGTTGGCGGAGCACCAGCAGCGAGTTAGGATCTAGCTCTGCAAGACGCAGCTGTCTTTCTGATAGCGGCAGCATGGCACAATACAAACACGGATCAGTCAATGCTTCTTTCAGATGCTGAATCTCTAAACATGATGGGCAGATATCGTGTCTGTCATCGGGAAGAAGTATGTTCGGGCACAGTTTGCAACTCGGTGAAGAAACGGAGAGATGAGAGCTGTGATCCATGACTGTCGAAACACGTCCTCGGTAGCACCGTAGGAACACAACCTGCAATAACGTGCACAAAAGAAAACAGGCGTCAGCTCCAACAAACTGTTCCAATTATACACTTATTTTCACATAGCTGTGTGAAGCGTTATACATGGACGCGTGTGCGGTTGCCGTGCTGTATTAAGGCTTTAATTAGAATAAAACCGTATATTAAAAGCTAACAGAAGCAGTAGCACTTACAAATAACAGCGTATCTAAAAGTATGAACCAACAACAAACAAAAAAAACATACCAATAAAAGTCGTGCTTGCACAGGTTCTGTGCGATCCTCTTCACTAATATCCTCTGCGTCTCATTCGGTCTCAAATTGATAAGCAATATAGATGATGCCATTGTTTTTTTGTTAACAACTTTTTATTAAATTGTCTTCCTGAAACAGCAGTACAAACAAAAAATAACTGTGCAAATTCAGAACCCACCCCAACCCACAGTAAAATAATTTTCACATGGATTCCAGAAAAGATGACAACATCAAACGCTGAATGACACAAACTTATAGTTTCCACACTAGATCCATGCATACGAGAAGTTGAGAGTTCCATCGAGACAATGTCCAACAAACACACAGTCCAGGTTAAACATTTTTGTTGGATGGACAAGATGAAGTCCCAAAAGTCATTCATGAAAAAATGGTGCAGAGTCAAACATATCTCGGTACCCAACAAATATAACCGGTCCTGTGAGAGCTGAGACCAAAAAGATGAGAGAGAAGGGCACTCCCAAAAAAATGCGAATGCCTAAAGATCCTTGCGAACAGAGATTACCATTTAGGAGAAGATGACAGATTCATTAGACATTACAGAATTCATATCTGCATCCAATACAATTTCAAAATCCGAAATTTTCAAGAGATAGGTTGACAAAACAGAGAAAAAAGTAGGGTCAGGAGTACAAGGGGAATAAACTGAAAGAAATACAATCCTATTCTCCACTAATGTTTTTGTGTTATCCTATCGTCTGTATCACAACCTTTGTCTAAAGCCCGGCTCACACTGTGCGATTTTGGCCACGATTTGTTCGTCTGAGACAAATTTTGAAAATCCTAAAATCCTAAAAGATTCCTATAATCCTAGGCTAAAATCGGTTGTCTAGATCGCTGGTTTGACATGTTCACCGACAGCCGATTAATGGCCGTTGCGATCATTTTTTTCCTCCGATTAAATTCTGGCAGTGTCAGAAGATTTCAGACACTTTCCTCAAGTTTCCTGCAGTGTGACATCTCCTACGACGACCGTCAAACCAAGAACCAATAGGAGCACTGAACTTGATGACGCAATTAGCGCGACAACTTCAAACCATTCATTATTTGTAAAAACAATACATGTACAAGGTAAAGTTTACTTAAAGTTTATTTATTAAGGGGCAGGATGTTTAAACTCGAATAACAAAATTACCTCAAGTTCGCTCTGTAGAACTGGAAGTCCATAAAGTCCTCTTTTGCCCAGCCATGACTTGCTCCACACACGTCGTCTTTTCCGTTTTTTTTTTGTTTTTTTTAACATCAAGGCATGTAATTAATAAAACTAACGCTACACGTTGCTGTTGTTTGCTAGCTACCATTATAGCGAGAGAACGCGGGTCACGTATTGATGACGTAAAACTCCGGACAAGTCTTCTTGAGTACGTCCGTTTTTATCGCGTCTTGGTGGATGAAAGGGATCTTCTGGGGAATACAGCATTTTAGGTTCACCTTGATTGAGAATGACCTTCAGCGTTGCAGGATAAAGGAGAAAATTCTGGATGCCAGCGTCTCTCATCTCCTTCCTAATTGGCACAAATGCACTTCTTTTTACGGAGAAAAATCTGGAAAGACAGACAGCGTTGCTCCGTCGGAAGTTTTCACCGGGGCATGAAGTCTGGCGGCCCGCAGAATGAGCTCCCTTTCCATGTACCGCAGCAGTTTAAAGATGAAAACCCATGGTTTAGCGCGATCTGAGGAGAGCCTTGTGTACACGCGATCTGCTCACTCCACTTCAATCTATTTGCCCGCCAGAGACGGGAGCCACGTTGGTAGCGATCTTTTCAAAAAGCCCATAGGGTCATCCTTTTCGGAATCTTCAGGCAATCCAACCAGACACAGATTGCTGCGCCTATTGCGATCCTGTAAGTCCACAACCTGTTGCTCGAGCGCAGCTACTCGCCCATCGTGATCTGCAACAACTTTCTTTTGTTCTCTCATCTCCCCTGTAAGAAGATCCCATTTAGAGCATAGCGACTGAACAACTGACATGTGAGAAGCGAACTCGTTCCGCATCGCCGTCAACTCAGTTCTTAGAATGTCCTCAAAGTGTGTAACAGTGTTCGCCATCTTGTCCATCATATCGCTCGCGGTCGGTGGCTTGGATTTCTTCTTAATCGGAGAAGCCGATGGATTAAAAGTGAAAGTATTATTAATGAATAAAACTTTAAATAAAACGAAAAAAAAAAAAACTGCAAAAAGGGGCCAAACGTACGGAGCTCTACTCAAGTGCGACTAGGTTCATGAGCACATTACGTGACTCTTAATGATGTCATTGTTTACAATACAACCGGAGCACATGCCGCTGAGGCGAGGAGCAGGATGTTCAGACACGCAGTAGAGGCGGTTTAGCCAATCACAACACATTGGACCAGCTAACTAATCAGAGCCCTTCATGTATTTCTGAGGGAGGGGCTTCATAAAACCAGGAAATTATCAGGGCTTTTATCAGAGAAGGGACAGAGAGGTGTAGAATAAAGGTCAGTTATGTGAAGAATAATGCGTTTTTAAAAAAACTAAGCATGAACACGTTTGACTGCACCCCATAAACACAATCAAGCCTAGAAAAAAAAGTCAACCACCTCTTTAAATGTAAATTGAAAACGGTAGTGCAACAAAATATACTTTTCTTATATTTGTTCTACTGTTTTTTTTTTTTTTTTTCAACTGTTCTTATCAGTTGTTTATAATAACAAAGACAAAATGCTCATTGTGACACATTATGAAAGTTCATTGAACTGTGATTTCACTTTTAAATAGTTGGAGTTGCATTCAGGTGTTTATAGGTTTTGGATCAGGGATATGTATATTTGTTTTCTTTTTAACATACCAAAACATAACGGTATGTTTCGTTTTTCTACATTGACTATAAAGCCACATGAAACTCAGTTTTACTTTACATTTTATCTGTCATATGTGGCCATTGCACGATCATCTGAGAGGTGCTGAATTTCCATTTTGATGAGTATGGGCTGATTATGTGCAGTTTGGGCATGGGTGTGTTTGTGCACCTCTTTATGTGTGTATGTGGGTTTTCCACAGAGATGCTCTAAGTGGAAATAAATACATCTCTGAGTATGTGCTATCTTTTCATCACTCCCAGGTCCTTGTTGAGTCAATAGCTTATTTGTGTGAGGCTCCATTCAGAGCCAGTTTGAAATGTTTCGTATTATTGAATGGCCAATTCTCAAGGCTCATTACCTAGACAGGATCTTTCATTGGGAGAATATTCCGCTCAAGGCTGAATCATTAAGGGAAAGAGCTTGTCTATAGAGATACACTGTAATCAGATGCAGCATGAATTGTGATGGACTCAGCTGTGTTTTCTCTTAATCGGGCGTTTTTTTCTAAGAGGCTATTGAAACTAATATCATTCCTGCACTTGGTCATAAAAGATTCTCTGTAATTCTTTTCATTCAGTGTGGCAAAATGTCATCTGTGGTTAAAATCACATAGTAAACAGATATTTTAATTCAAGGTGAGAGGAGAGCTGGATTCCAAGCCAAATACAGAAAGATATTTGTGGAAAATATTCTTAAATAATCTCATCTGAGCTTTAATATAGTAGTTGCCACGATTCAGTCAAGCTTAGCTGTGGTGCTCATGTGGACTCACAGTATCGAATCTGATCTACATCTTGCCCCAATAAAGGTGGCCTATAAAATACTTGGAAAAAGCTATGTTAGCATTCCTGTTCATCTTAGTAAATTGAGAACGAAGCATGTTAACCAGCCCATTATTGTTTTCCTGATCGAATGTGTCTTTCAATAAAAACTGTCAAAAAGCCCAAAAGAAAAGAAAGTGAAAGAAGCCTCTTATTCTCACCAAGGATGCATTTATTTGTGAAAAAAAAAAAACCCCACAGCAAAAAGTTATATTAAATACATATATAAATGATTTTAATTAAATCATTACTTATCTTACCGACTCCAGACCTTTGCACTGTACTTAATGTATGTAATAAAAATCGAACAATATTAATATCTTTTATGTGGTTTATTGTCTGCTTAAAGTTAAAAGCAGCACATTTAATCAAAATTGGCTGTGTGTCTTTGTGTCTCCAGTGTGCAGGGGATTGATAAAGAACGGAGAACGGCAGGATGAGGAGAGCATGGGTGGGCGACGCAGGACAGAAGCTCTCCGGCAGCTGTGTCAGATGAACCCTTCTCAGGCTCTGAACATCAGGGCCATGGTGGTGAGTCTCCAGCACTAGACCACCTGTCGTGTTAAATTGATCAGAACCATGTGTCATTAAAGTCAAGCCCTTGGTTTTTCCACAGGTGGAAGAGTGTCATCTTCCAGGTCTGGGTGTTGCTCTAACGCTGGACTATAAGCCAGACATGGCAGATGAGGCGGTCAGTCCTCTTGTGTCTTATGTCAGCGGCCTACTTCTGGGCACCAATGCAAAAGTGCGTACCTGGTTCAGTATGTTCATTCGCAACGGTCAGCAGGTAAGAAGGAACAACAGAAGCACTCAGACAATTGATGATTAGCTCCTTTGGAAACACAAAATTCATGTGCGTGTCTCACTTCAGAGGAAAAGAGAGAGCAGCTCAGTTCTGTGGCAGATGCGGAGGCAGCTGCTGTTGGAGCTGGTGGCCATCTTACCCCGTTCCCGCAGTACCCATGTTCCCAACGACAGTGACATGGACTCAGACAGCAGCTCGGGGTACTCTGGCCTGCGGGAGGAGCATGTGGTGAAGGCCAGCGCGCTGCTGCGGCTCTATTGCGCACTTATGGGGATTGCTGGTCTTAGGTATGCTACAGCTGACACATATCAGTTCTTTAAAGTATAAATGGGTGGTATAGTAACTCTTAACCATGAGTAATTTAGATGCTTAAGGTGCTAATTTTCCCATGTAAGAAGTCCTGGCTCCATTCTATTAGAGGTTATGGAATCTAATTCCAACAGTTTGATTACATTCAGTTCTGAAGACACCAAATTCCTCTTCCAAATGTTGCGAAGTTTTAATGTTGGTGACAAATGTGTTTTCTTTCCACAGGCCCACAGATGAAGAGGCGGAGCAACTGTTGCAGTTGATGACCAGTCGTCCACCAGCCACACCTGCAGGAGTGCGCTTTGTCTCCCTGTCCTTCTGCAAACTGCTGGCGTTCCCTAACCTCGTCAGGTACACACTTTGACACACAGATACTACACAACAATTTAAAAATTAAAATGGTCATATCATACTTTAATCAAAATTTTCTCAATGAGGTACAGTTGTCATGTGCTAAAAACAATTATAATTTAGTTTCACACCATTTTCCACTTCCATTTTAATCTCAGACATCAGAAATACAAGGATTTCAGTATAAACTGTTTTAGCTGCTGATCTTTTTGGACTTCTGAAACTCTGTTAAACTGTTAAAATATTTTTTCTCAACATTGGTAATGATAAGAAATGTTTTTGAACACCAAATCAGCATATTCAAATGATTTCTGAAGGATCATGTTACACTGAAGACTGGAGTAATGGTTGCTGGAAAGTCAGTTTTGCCATCACAGGAATAAATTACATTTTAAAATATAAAATGGTTATTTTAAATTGTAGTCATTTTTCACAGTATTGCTATTTTTGCTGTATTTCTGATCAAATAAATGTAGGTTTGGTGAGCACAAGAGACTTCTTTGTAAAACATTAAAAAAATAAACATTTTAGACCCCAAACTTGGACAATAGTGAATGTCAAAAGATCATGGAAAATAATTATTTTGCATGACATGACCTCTTTAAATATGTAACATTAGCAAGCACTTTGTTTTTTCAGTAAACATCAACATCATCACTTTAATGTTCTGTCACTCAGATAGTTAAATGCAAAGTTAAATTCATCTTCAATAATTTAATTTACTCAAACTTCAGAGTAAAACCCAGATACGTCATCGTTGCTGTCGTTTCTTCTCTCTGCAGTACTCCAGAACAGGAGCAACTGATGGTAATGTGGCTCAGCTGGATGATAAAAGAGGAGGAGTATTTTGAGAGGTACAGAAGCCCTTCAAACCCATAACAACCAATAAATGCATTTTACATCATACAAAAAATGCCAGTTATTTTATGATCGGCGAGAAGGAAATCTTCTGGAGAAGTATACAGGGAAAAGAATTGTTCTGCTCATGTACCAAATGTCTGTTTATCTTTCAATTCAATTAGTTTTATTCCATAGAGAACTATTTAAGAAGTATTTGGAATTACATTTTGAATTTTTTTTTTGTCTGCAATTATTCCTCCGAGATCTGCCCAATCTGGAGCATTCAGACCCACTTCTCTTCTAGATATAGGTGGTATGAAAGCATAGGCTGGTGAGGCAATATGAGTTTTAGCCATAAGTACAGGCTTTTATTTTTAGTAGACAAGAAAAAATAAAATGTGTTGTGCAGAAACAAAACATTTGTGGTGAAATGTGGTCAATTTTCAGTATATTAGATAATTTTATGCTTATAAAAGGGAGAGGGTGAGAGCATGAGTGATAAAATGAAAACAGATGGGGTTATGCAGAGGTTAGGCAGTGACAGGCTTTTTCAATTTAATAACTAATAAGCAGCTGATGGGTTATAAGTCATCTTCCCTGTAGCTTGTGCTCCTCGTGACCCACTGTGATTGGAGCGCTTATCCACACTATAAATTTAGAGATAAATGTCCATCGATGCACGGCCGAGTGTGTGGTTTGTGGTTAGTGTTATTATATATGTGAAGCCCACTGTAACCCTGGGGGTTGGTATGTGTTTGCGTGTTTGTTCTATTTAAAAGAGTGTTTAAATATGGACTCTTTTTAATGCATTTTCCCTCTCCTCTCTTTGCCTTCCCTCTATTTTGCTTTTTTGTCTCTCTCTTCTCCTCCCTTCTCTTATTCTTTCCAGTGCCGCCGGTGTCTCGGCCTCTTTTGGAGAAATGCTGTTACTGGTTGCAATGTATTTCCATAGCAACCAGCTCAGTGCCATCATCGAGCTGGTTTGCTCCACCCTTGGGATGAAGGTGAGTTTAAGCAGTCAGTTGGTCAGCACTAGCAGCCAATGAATAAAACTAACAGTATAGCAAAATCACTTCAACACTAATCTGGGGGGACTGATTTTCTAAATGACATTTGAGTTATAATTATTAACATTGGATGCCTGTCATTTATGTAATTTATTAAGATGGGAGTGTCTCTTGAATGTATTTGGATGTCACGGAAGTTTGTGTATGCATGTCACAAAACACATTGAAATAAACTGGACTTCTATGTGAATAATTATATTAGTATAGTTTGTTCAGTTTTTGCAAAAAGTCTTTTATGCTCACCAAAGCGGTATTTATTTGATAAAAAAAAAAAACTGTAAAAACAGTAATATTGTGAAATGTTATTACAATTTTAATGTTTTTTAAAATTATTTTGATGTATTTTAAAATGTAATTTACTCCTTTTATGTCAAAGTTGAATTCATTACTCCAGTCTTCAGTATCACATGGTCCTTCAGAAACCATTCTAAAATGCTGATTTGCTGCTCGCGAAACATTTCTTGTTATTATCAGTGTTGAAAACAGTTGTGCTGATCAATTTTTTGTGTGGAAATGGTGATACATTCGTTCTGGAATCTTTGATTAATAGAAAGTTGAAAAGAACAGAATTTGTTTAAAATGTAAATCTTCAGTTTGTAAATGTTTTTACTGTCTCTTTAAAACAACTTAATGTGTCCTTTCTGGATTTCTGCATGTTTATTTAAAAAATAAATAAATAAATTAACTCATACTGTCCTCAAACTTTTGAACAATAGTGTATATGATTAGGGAATTCTATAATGAATGTGCACTAGGTAGTACATTTAGTGAGAATTGTCCTTTTAGTTAGAGTAATGAGTGTATAAATAAATGAGCATTAAAAATACATTCCACAATCGCAGATGTTTCTATCCCGGTGGGTGTAATTTCACAGAGGACCCCAAAGATAGCCGATGAAAAAGTAGCTGATATGCTCTGTAATTTTTTACCAAAGTTGTGTGAGGACACAGAGACTGGAATTTCACAGAGTACATCTGTGGAACACATATTTCAAACAAACCCACCTGAATAGGAATTTTAGCTGTTTTAACTAACTTACATTCTGAACATTTGATTTTAGCTTATAATGAGCAAACATGCTTTATAATTAAGATAATTAGTTTTTGATTAGACAAAATCAATTAATTCTAGTGCCTACAGCAGTAGGTTCAAGTTTATTTGTATAGCGCTTTTTACGATACAAATCGTTGCAAAGCAGCTCTACAGGAAATTAAGTTTCCACAATGTATTTCTATATTGCAGAACCTTAATATATGGCAAATATATAACTTATGGCAAAATTTGGTAATTCTGTATGTTGTCTGAGCATTGGCATCCTCTGAGGTCCTCTGAGGGGTTGGCATTATCTTTTCTCAGGTGTTCGGTCGTCTCAGATCATTTAAGGGTTGCATCCAATTTATGTAATTAACATTAATTAACGTTTATGTAATTCCTAGTTACTACGGGATGTCTGTCCCGTGACAGAAACAGAGAAACAAATAGAGCACACATTTAGGGCCTTATAGAGCTTTCCTGTAGCTCAAATAGTAGAGCATGGCGCTAGCAACGCCAAGATCATGGGCTCGATTCCCAGGGAAAGAATGCAATGCAATGCAAGTCGCTTTGGATAAAAGCGTCTGCTAAATGCATAAATGTAATGTAAATGTAGAGACATAATTAGCGTAGCTGCTGTTCCATCCAAGCAAAAATGATTTGTTCAACCCAAGCTAAAGAATAATAATAATGTACATTTGATCAGATATAACTGCAGTACAAGATTATAAGATGCATTATGTGAATGCTTGGCTAAAGAGATGTGTCTTTAATCTAGATTTAAACAGAGAGAGTGTGTCTGAACCCCCGAACGTTATCAGGAAGGCTATTCCAGAGTTTGGGAGCCAAATGTGAAAAAGCTCTACCTCCTTTAGTGGACTTTGCTATCCTAGGTACTACCAAAAGTCCAGAGTTTTGCGACCTTAGGGAGCGGGTTGGATTGTAGCGTGGTAGAAGACGAGTTAGGTACGCAGGAGCTAAACCATTTAGGGCCTTATAGGCAAGTAATAATATTTTGTAAGTGATACGGAACTTGATAGGTAGCCAGTGCAGAGACTGTAAAATTGGGGTAATATGATCATATTTTCTTGACCTGGTAAGAACACTAGCTGCTGCATTTTGGACTATCTGTAGCTTGTTTATTGAAGATGCAGGACAACCACCTAGCAGTGCATTACAATAGTCCAGTCTAGAGGTCATGAATGCATGAACTAGCTTTTCTGCATCAGAAACAGGTAGCATGTTTCGAAGCTTGGCAATGTTTTTAAGATGGAAGAATGTTGTTTTTGTAACATGGGAAATATGATTTTCAAAGGACAAGTTGCTGTCTAATATAACACCCAGTTTTTTTACTTTAGAGGACGTAACAGTACATCCGTCTAGTTGCAAATTGTAGTCCAAGAGATTCTGTGTACTGTTTTTTTGGTCCAATAAGTAATATCTCTGTCTTATCTGAATTTAATAGGAGGAAATTATTGGTCATCCAATCTTTTACATTTTTTACACAATCTATTAGCTTAGATGGTTGAGAAGTTTCATCTGGTCTTGTTGAGATATATAGTTGAGTATCATCAGCATAACAATGAAAACTAATCCCGTATTTTCTAATAATATTACCAAGGGGCAACATGTATATTGAAAATAGCAGAGGACCTAGGACAGATCCTTGTGGTACTCCATACTTTACTGGTGATAATTGTGATGACTCTCCATTTAAATGAACAAAGTGGTAGCGATCGGACAGGTAGGATCTAAACCATCTTAAAGCCTGCCCTTGAATACCAGTATAGTTTTGTTATCGATCTATGAGTGTGTCATGGTCTATAGTGT
Source organism: Barbus barbus (assembly GCF_936440315.1). Lineage (NCBI taxonomy): Eukaryota > Metazoa > Chordata > Actinopteri > Cypriniformes > Cyprinidae > Barbus > Barbus barbus. The sequence continues at coordinate 10,809,662 of NC_136723.1, forward strand.
CGAACGCAGCACTAAGATCAAGTAATACTAGCAATGAGATGCAGCCTTGGTCTGAAGCAAGAAGCAAGTCATTTGTAATTTTAACAAGTGCAGTTTCTGTGCTATGGTGAGGCCTGAAACCTGACTGAAATTCTTCATAGAGATAATTTTTTTGCAAGTAGGAACACAATTGAGCAGACACAACTTTTTCAAAAATTTTAGACATAAACGGAAGATTTTAAATGGGTCTGTAATTTGCCAGTTCATTACAATCTAGTTGTGGTTTCTTAATAAGAGGCTTAATAACCGCCAGCTTGAATGGTTTTGGGACGTGACCTAAAGATAACGATGAGTTAATAATATTGAGAAGCGGTTCTTCTGCTACAGGTAACAACTCTTTCAGTAGTTTAGTGGGTACAGGATCTAATAAACACGGTGGTTTAGATGCACTGATAAGTTTATTTAGCTCTTCCTGTCCTATAGTTGTAAAGCACTGCAGTTTTTCTTTGGGTGCGATGAATGAAGCTGAAATACTAGACGCAGTCTACATTTGATATTGTATTTCTGATGTTATCTATTTTATCAGTAAAGAAATTCATAAAGTCATTACTATTAAACGGTGAGGGAATATTTAGATCGGGTGGCGTGTGTTTATTTGTTAATCTAGCCACTGTGCTAAATAAGAATCTTGGATTGTTTTGGTTATTATCTATGATTTTGTGGATATTCTCTGGCCTGGCAGCTTTTAGAGCCTGTCTATAGCTGGACATACTGTTTTTCCACGCAATTCTAAGTTAGTTTTTCTCCATTTGCGCTCAAGATTCCGAGTTTCTTTCTTGAGAGAATGGGTATAACTGTTGTACCATGGCGCAGTACGTTTTTCTCTAACCTTTTTCAATTTGAGGGGGGCAACAGCTTCTTATGGGTACACAGAGCAGTTTAGATAAATCAGGCAGGTTATTTGTAAATCTGTCTTTGGTGGCTGGAACAATAGTTCTGCCCGGACGATAACGCGGAGCCATATAATTAATATCAGTAATACGCAGCATGCACGATACAAGGAAATGATCAGTAACATCATCACTTTGAGGTACGATATCTATATTGGTAAGATCAATTCCATGCGATATAATTAAATCTAGCCTATGATTAAAACGATGAGTGGGCCCGGTGACGTTTTGCTTGACTCCAAAAGAGTTTATTAGGTCAGTAAACGCAAGTCCTAACGCATCATTTGTATTATCAACGTGAATGTTAAAATCTCCGACAATTAGCACTTAATCAACATTAACCAATAGATCTGAGAGGAAATCTGCAAATTCTTTTAGAAAATCTGTATATGGCCCTGGCGGTCTATACACAGTAGCCAGAGCAAGAGATAGGAGAGATTATCTTTTGCATATCTAACAGTGTGACATTAAGCAGAAGTATTTCGAATGTGTTAAACCTCCTGTATCCTGTTTTCTGAGTAACATTGAGAATATCACTATATATTGTTGCAACACCGCCACCACGACCAGTCGGACGGGGCTCATGTTTATAACAGTAGCTTGGTGGAGTAGACTCATTTAGTCCAAAATATTAATTTGGTTTAAGCCAGGTTTCAGTCAGGCAGAGTACATCAAAATTATTATCTGTGATCATTTCATTTACAATAACTGCTTTGGGTGCGAGTGATCTAATGTTTAGGAGCCCAAGCTTTAAAAATTGTTTTTGTTCATTTATTTTGCGTTTTTCTGGTTTAATCACGATCAGATTTTTTCTAGATCCTGCATTAAATTTACATTTTGACCTCGCTATTCGGGGAACAGACACAGTCTGTATAGATTGGACAGCGCAAGTACTTCTATCTTTTAAGTGGGTAGAACAAAAGTCATCATGGCAGTTATTTGAAAATTGGCTTACTAGTCATATGGAGCGTAGCGTCCTGGAGATGTTGTCCGACAGGAGTTCCGCTCTGACTCTGCTGGGGTGCAGGCCATCAGTACGGAAGTCAGTAGGTCAGTCTATCCATCAGTGGTTCACTCTAGAGGTACTGGGTTTTTGTTTGTTTCTCTATAAAAACAAGTCAAATGTAGAACCAGGCCTGTTTACTTTTGGGCTTAAATGCCAACATTGGTTAAATTCCAGAATTAGTCCTCTAGGTGTAAACATCCATTATACTTGGCTTACACTGTAAAAGTCACAGAAGAGAGGTTGTTAATTGGTGGATTTATTGATTGTTAGTGTCTAGGAACATGCACATCCCAGAGAAGGCTAAAGTACGTCTGTGTAATATGTAATTGCCCTTAGCTGAGTCGTACATTATTGATGTGGTACAGATAGATGAGTCATGGAGGGTTTGTTTAGCCAGAATGAGTCACTTTCGGCATAAAAAAACCCAAACTTATTATTTTGTTGAAATTTGTTTTTGAAGTTTCCAAACCTTGCACAGAGTTGAATCTGGTTGAGAACTGACTTAAACTCCTTATCCTTCCACAGATCGCCATCAAACCCAGCTCACTGAGCAAAATGAAGACCATTTTCACTCAGGAAATCTTCACAGAACAGGTGCCTCTTTCTTCACAGTGGATTGATGGTGTTTTAATGCAAAACAATCATTGGCCTCTTCTAATAAGAACAATGTTTTTGTAAAGTGCCTCTGATTTTGTGCAATTTATTTGACATATTACAAGAACTGTGTAGGTATCCGAGCAAACATCTTGATTACTAACAGCCTGTCATATTATTACATGCACTATTATAGATATCCTGTCTTAGCAGATAATGTTGAGAACTGCATGCTTGCCATCTGTTGAACATGGCGGTTCTAACAAATGGAAACAAAGCACTTTTTGTCATTATGGATAAGACATCTGTTGAATATCTTAAATGTTAATGTTGGTGTACAATTATGGCATCAAGATGGATTTTGTGATACGTGGATTTTTGTGTTGTCACAGGTGGTCACAGCACATGCTGTGCGAGTGGCCGTTACTAATAACCTCAGTGCCAACATCACAGGATTCCTCCCCATCCACTGCATATACCAGCTCCTGAGGAGCAGAGCCTTCACCAAACACAAAGTGTCCATAAAGGTAATCCTGAGGATACACTTCTGACTGTTGTTTCTGTTCTGATGGAATTCTGTTGTTGTTTTTTGTTTTTGTTTTTGGTATCATTTGCTACCTTCTTTGCACTTTGATGCTGTGTTCCATACTGTTTTCTTGCATTCTTTGTTAGTTTATTATTCTATTTTAAATTCTATTATTTTTGTTCCTTTGCTATTCTTTAAAAGCAAACTTCTGGGTGGGTGGGTGGGGGGGGGGGGGGGTGGTCACTAAATGACATAATAGCATTTAAATGAACACATTGTTATTATTATTAATATATTTAAAAAACTAACTCTAACGTGAATTAGAATTCTAAAAACTAAAATCATATTTATTTTTCCCCTTCAGTTACCAGTTTTTATTAAAGAACATGCAGTTCTTGATTCTTTAGCATTTATCAAATAAATCATGATTAATGTCTACTCTCATTTTACTATAATAACAATAAAAAACTGTTAAGAAACACTGTTATATTCTATATATGTGTGCTCAATATCCTACATTCATTCTGTTCAGTTCTATTTTCTTTTCTGATTCTTTTTTGTGTTCTGTTCCTATCTACATTATTTATTTATTTTGTTTGTTTTTCAATTGTTTGTTTTGTAATCTTCAGTTCTGTTGTGTTCTACCGTGTTCTGTATTTTGGTACATCTTAGTTACATCCTAGTTACATATGTTTGCTTGTTCTATCTTATTATATTATATTTTATTTTGTTTTGTATTATTTTCTATGTATATATTCTATTGTTGTATTTTTTCTGTTCTGTTGTTTTGTAAAGCATTCTCATTTACTTTATTTGTGTGGTTTCCTATTTCCTTTTTTATTCTATTCTGTTCTATTCTCTTTGTTTGTGTTCCGTTTGTTAAACTCTATTGTAATTCTGTTGTTGTTTTGCGGTCTATTTTGTTCTTTTTTTCTTTCCTGTCCTGTTTTGTTTTTCTGTTCTGTTAAAATCCGCTCCTTGCTAACTACATTACATTACTCTGTTGACTCTGTTCAGTGCTAGTATCGACTTGAATCCATTGGGTTTTATTATCTGTATGACTGGCTGGCTCCTCTCCTGACTCATGGAAAGACACTCCATTGATTTAATTAAGGATGTGGTTTTTGAATGTGGTAGTGCATCGCCCGGCTGATCAGAATGTTTCCTCACAATTACATCGTCAGCCTTAAAGACTGGAATCTGCCTCCTCTAGAGTCAGTAAGCCATGTTATAGCTATTGATCTGCTCAGCTGGAAAGATGATTTAATCACCCGAGTGCCAGAGGTAGATGACTGGATAATTCACTTATTCTGAATGATTTCTGAGTGTCTTTCTTTCTTTGTGTTTTTTCCCCCTTTTTTCTTAGGACTGGATCTTCAGACAGCTGTGTGAGACGACTACTCCACTCCACACTCAGCTGCTTCCATTAATTGATGTTTACATTAACTCCATCCTGACCCCTGCTTCCAAGACCAACCCTGAGGCCACCAACCAGCCAATCACAGAGCAGGAGATCCTTAATGTCTTCCAGGGCTTGGCAGGGGTTGGTGGAGCTTAAGCATCTTTTCAATCATGTTGACTGCAAAATCTAAAAAAAAATGTTTTTAACTGTGATAAATGACCGCCCTGCAGTAGCAAAAATCAGTTGCATAGATATTATTGAAGGTTATATTTAGACCAATGGCATCTGGATAATGCTATATATATATATATATATATATATATATATATAAGCCAAAGAGTTAGATTTTAGAACACTGATAGAAGCATTGATCTTTGGAAGCATAAATTATATAGGTCAAAAGGCACTTTGAAACAATTGAAGTTTAATAGTATTAAATACCTGTTATCATGTGTGGTCTGTGGTAAAGTATATATCACTGATAAGTCAATTGTCTTTAATGTAGAAATTAATATTAAAATTTTAACTGCATTGACACTATCGGATGAGAACAAAATTTGAACTGAATTTAGCTGGAAAATGATACTAACTTTGCATCCCATGCTGTTTTTGAACTAAATTGGATCAACTTTGAACTGACTTGAGCGGAATAATGACACTGTTGTCACTGTTGAACTGAATTGATACAATGTTCTAAATTGAGCTGAATTATGGTATTATTATTTTCTGTCAAGCTGCTTTACAACTCAAATTGAATTTGTTTCATGATGAATTTGACAACATTAACAGTGTTATTTTCATGTTTATTAATGTGAAGATTCTGTGAAACAATCTGTATAGTATAAAGCGCTATAAAATAAATGTGACTTGTCTAGATTATACACTGTATATCTCCAGATCTGTCCGATGCAGATCAAAACCATTTGTTCCTGTACTTTCTGTTCCTTTTAACCTGTGTTTGACCTCTCTGCATCTCCCCCTCTAATGTTTCTGTCTCTCTCAGGGAGATGGAGGAAAAGCCCGTTCTCAGTACACCATCACCACTCAGTTGCTCATTCTCTATTACATCCTGTCGTATGAGGAAGCTCTGCTCGCGAATACAAAGACTTTGGGTAGGTATATTACACACTTAACTGACATAATTTAGGTGGAATTTCAAATATTTTTACTTAATTAAAGTTTGTTATATTAAACTTTTATTTCATATGATTTTTTACTGTATTATACAATTTTATTTTGTTTTAAATAAGTTATTTATATTGTATTTAATAATATGGACAAGGATGGAGGGACACTTCGTTTTAAATGTGAATAGTATATTTCCTGTTTTACATTTCCTTAAATTAGAATTCACTTGTTCCGATTGATCCATTCAATTCAAATTCCAGTTTATTTAGTTAAAAAGGTTTTTGTTTTCGTTTAGATTTTATTAAATTTTTTCTGGTTTTGTCTTCTCTTACAGCCTTTTTCTTTTGTTTAATTTTAAACAATTCAACTATTAAATGATAGTCTCTGCACAACAGGACTTAATAATTTTATCTCCAGTTAATCTGGTGTATGCTCGCTTATGTAAATTCCTGTCTTGCCACCCAGAGTGCTGTTATAATATTAGGATGAGAGCGATACAGCTTAGCTTCCTGCTCTCTCCTCTGCATATTAAATTGCTTCAAACTCACTCCAATCACCTGCAGTTTGACTTTGCTTTGGAAGCCTCTCATCGGTTATTAGAGCGGTTACTCTTCGGTGTTTATGCACACAGCTCTTCCCAGAGTGCTGTGCTTATTTAATCTCTCTCTCTCCCTCTCTTCTCCTCTATCATTCTGGAGTAATGATGCCCTTTGGCTGTGCTAATGAACTGGAATACAATGAAAAATCACCTGTACATGAGCTGCACCACAGAGGCCTATTTTTAACAAACAGCCTGGTTCTCTCTCCTCCCAGCACTTATGCAGAAGAAACCAAAATCTTACTCTCCTGCCCTCATGGACCAGATTCCCATTAAACACCTCATTCGCCAGGCCCAAGGACTGCAGCAGGAGCTGGGAGGTAAAGGACACCCGTTAACCTCCACTGCACTTATATTCAGCAGAGTAGATTTAAAAGATGTGATAATATAGCCATATTTAGTTGCATAACTAGATGTAGTTCTTTTTCTCATTACATGACACATGCAAACAGTGAAAATGCTATTATACTTTAAAAAATTTAAAAATAAATAAAAAATTGAAATGTTACATTTATTTTATTTTTTAGGCTTGCATTCTGCTCTTCTGCGTCTACTGGCCACAAACTATCCTCACCTGTGCATGGTGGAGGACTGGATCAGTGAAGAAGAAGTGACTGGTACTCTGCCTTTACTGAGGAAGATGTTGCTGACATCCTCATCCTGCAAATACTCACAGACACAGCTACGAGAGGGTACAAGAAACTCACACAATCGCCCACTTAGTTTAGTGCTAAAAGTGGAAATCACATTTCTGATGTGACCGAGATTGCATTAAAGATTTTCTGCCATTTACTAAATTTTCGAAATTCGACTCCTAATTTAAAATCATTTTGATGGATGCAATTTTATTAATATGGATTAAAAGTGAAGAAAAGGGGATATGTCACACAAGTCAGTTTTGGTTATATCAACACAAGGTCAAAATAAGGAAATGGAATGGGATATATCTATACAATTTTTTTATAAAATTTACAGTCACCATGGGTAAAAATAGAAAAGTTGTCGCTCAGGTGGATTCTGCAAAAGCAATTAGCACATCTCTGCTGTACAATGTATTTCTCAAGCAGTTTTCACACTACAGTAAACCAGACCACTGAACTCTACATTGAGACTCATAAGGCCCTTTGGCATTGGAGGAGATCACAAGAGCTTATTATGGTCTATGATATGAATAGTTTGTTGTTGTAGTCTGACCTTTCATGTGCATGACTCAGTTTTGCACCTGCGGAGTAATGAGCCTGAAGGTGTTTCTGTATTCATACAACACTGCTCTGACAGGCCTGTTTCTCCACAGGACTCTTGTATTCACAGACGGTGACAGGCTTATGCTATATTTAATGATATGGAAATAAAACAAACAAATATATTGACGTCTAAAGCCTCTTTTTGAATTAAATATAGTCAATTAATATAAGCAATTGTTTGTGATTATTTGTGTTTTTTTTTAATTAACCATTTACATTTTTATTTTTTTTCTCAGCTTTCCAGAATGTTCTCTCCGGTGGGCCCAGGCTGCTGCGTAACCTGGAGCACCTGACGCTGCTCTCTGCGGGAGATCTGATACCATACGCAGAGGCTTTGACTGCCAGCATGGGGCTGCTCTTAGAGGACGGCGTCTCTCGCAGGATCCTACAGACTGTTAACAAACTCTGGATGGTACTTAATACAGTCATGCCACGCAAGTGAGACTTCCTCTGTGTTTAGTAAAATGGAAGGGAATCTTGCACTTCAGCACTCGTACTAAGTCTCTTTCCTCTGTCAGGCTGTGGGTGATGACTGTAAACGCTCTGCAGCCTTCAGTAAAGCTCCTGCGGCAGCAGAAATACACTCAGAATGATCTGATGGTGGATCCTCTCATCGTCCTGCGCTGCGACTCTAGAGTCTTCAGGTATTACCTGCTAAGAAATGCCTGATAAGAAATACTCTAAAGAAATTCTATAATTCATGCTAATCTTAGTCTTACTGAAGGAATGTGTGTTTGTTCTCATGAAGGTGTCCTCCACTAATGGACATCACTCTTCATATGCTGAATGGGTACCTGTTGGCATCTAAGGCCTACTTGAACGCCCACCTGAAAGAGACGGCTGAATTTGAGCGACAAGCTCAGACTGTATCAAACCTTGGGCTGAGTGGCCAACCTGATACCCCTGAGGTCACCAGAGAAGAGCTGAAAAACGCTCTGTTGGCTGCTCAGGTAGACACATGCAAACACATGTCTAAAACTGTTTTCTGAATCACCACTTTGTGCATTTGGCATATTTGTTTTGTTTTTGTTCACCTTCAGGACAGTGCAGCGGTACAGATCTTGCTGGAGGTGTGTTTGCCATCCCCTCAGGAGGAGCCTCAGCTGGGAGGAGGTGGAGGAGCAGACAGCTTGTTGAGGAGCGTTCAGTCTGCTCCTGGTTTTCCCAAGCAGGTGGGCGATGTGGGGGTTGGGCGGGGGGCCCAGGGGGAGCGCGAGGCAGAGGGCGGGCTGCTCAGTGACCTGAGGGAGGTGCAGTGTCTCATCTGCTGCCTGCTGCACCAAATGTTCATCGCAGACCCCAACATTGCCAAACTAGTACACTTTCAGGTAATTAAGTTTCTCTGTTACAGTACTGTCATTACCATTAATATACATACTTTATACATGCATGCATAATGATCATAAGACAGTACACACACAATGTTTTTTGATCTGTATGGATTTAACATTTTTATGTCATGTATTTCAGAGTGAAACAGGATATTCAATGGGGAAAATGACATTTTATCCATTGGGAATTGATTAGATTGATTAGTGACAAGTGGTCTCTCGCTGTATGGCAGGTGGTTGGAGGGGAGGGGTTACAGTACTGTTCAAAAGAAGTCACTAATATTTTTAAAGAAATTAATGCTTTTATTAGCAAGGATTCATTTAATTCAAAAGTGGTAGTACAGACAATTTATAACAATATACCAGATTTTGGTTTGAAGTAAATGCTGTTCTTTTGAAATCCTTAAAACCTATGTCACAGTCTTCACAAAAATATTAAGTAGCGCTGTTTCTTGAGCAGCAAATCAGCATATTTAGAATGATTTCTAAAGGATCATGTGACACTGAAGACTGGAGTAATGATGCTGAAAATTCACATCACAGGAATTAATTAGATTTTTAAATATATTAAAAATAGAAAACAGTTCTTTTAAATGTCAAACTCTACATTTTTATTGTACATGTGATAAATGCAGCCTTAGTGAGCATGAGAGAATTATATCAAAAAATGTAAAAATCTTTCTTACCTCAAACTTTTGAACAATAGTATAAAACTTTGTGACACTTTTATTTTTATTTTTTTGTGTGCACCAGTAAATCATTTGCAACTTTAGCAGGACATGTATTAAAACATCGGGTCATTTTCATCTTGACTTGAACAGTTTTAAACTAAAATGAACTATGAAGTACGTTATAAAGAATAAAACAGCCTGTAGGTTTTTGTGAATCAGTTTCAGATAAAGGAAAACTAAATCTAAAGCTCTAATTGAGTTCTGAAGGTTTTCTAAATGTTCTTTAAATGTTTCTTCAGGGTTATCCGCAGGCTTTGCTCCCTCTGACGGTGGCAGGAATTCCTTCCATGCATATCTGTCTAGACTTTATCCCAGAACTCCTCGCTCAGCCGCAGCTGGAGAAACAGGTAACACACTATCAGCTCGTCCATCTATATTTTCAGCCAGGAGTACTAAATAGATCAGTTGCCACTCCAAAGTTCCAGAATTAATTTGAATTCAGGTGTGAATCCCTTCATTTGTTATACCACGAATATACACAAAATCTAATTTCTCTTACTAGAATTTATTATATTTAGTATGTAAGTATACTTAGGATACAAGACTCTTTATAATATATACTACAACTTAATTTAGAGCTGTCTAGCTACAAGTTGAAGTATTAAGAGTACAGATTATGCGACTTGAATCACAGACACATGGTGAGCCCTCAGGGTTGACCTCTGGGCTTGATGCTAATGGTAATTTTGTTTTGTCTGGCACAGATCTTCGCCATACAGCTGTTGTCCCATCTGTGCACCCAGTACGCCCTACCCAAATCCCTCAGTGTGGCACGTCTTGCCATTAGTGTGATGGGCACCCTCCTCACAGGTAGAAATAACTCTTTCATCTCTTTATCTTTCTTCCATTTTCTCTTTACCTTGGTCTCTGTTCTTATTCATTTATTAGGGCTGGCATTTTATTAAAGAGTGTCTAAAAATAACATTGATATTTGGAGATATCAGACCCCATTACCTTGCCGCCTTTTGTAGCAAAAATCAACCTGTGCAAACATTATCTTAGTACACGCTGCCCTCTGCTGGCCACTTATTACTGCCTGTGACATCATTTATTGTTTTATTGAATGGTGTACCAGAGTCTTGAACACTGTTAAAAGTAAAACTGCACAGGAACTGCAGGATTTATGTTATCTAGCGCATCTGTTCGCAAAACAACCAAAAATTGCATGTGATTCTGTAATATATTCACTTAAGTAAATAATTTTTGTTATCTTTCACAGTGCTGACCCGTGCCAAGCGCTTTGCATTTTTCATGCCGACGCTGCCATGTCTGGTTTCATTCTGCAAGTCTTTCCCCCCACTCTTTGATGATGTCATGTCCCTGCTGGTTCAGGTGGGACAGGTGTCTGCTGCTGATGTCACCACCAAGGCCAGAGATATTGACCCTCTCATTGCCAGTGAGTGTATTCTTGTCTTATTTGACTGAACTGTTTTTCATTTTAAACAATGGCTATTTTATGGGGCAGAGGCAGGGCAAGATTTTAAATTGTTTTATTCAGTTCAAAGTCAGATTTAATAGAGTGAAAATGTGCATGCCGACTTTTTCATTTGCCTTGGTTCTTGAAGTATTTTTTCCATTTATTTTTCCCATAGGTTGTTAAAAAAGTTGGTAACACTTCACAATAAGGTTCATTAGTTAACATGAACTAAGAATGAACAATACTTCTACAGCATTTATTAATCTTATTGTCAATTTCAGAATTTACTAATGCATTATTCAATGCACTGTGTACTAATGAACATTAGTTAATGCACTGTGAACTAACATGAACAAACAATGAACGACTGTATTTTTATTATCTAACATTAACAAAGATGAATAAATAGTGTAATAAATGTAGTGTTCATTGATCGTTCATGTTAATTCATAAACTAATGTTAACGAATGACACCTTATTGTCAAGTGTTACCAAGCCTTATGAGCTAAAGAGTTAAAAGCCAAGAACCAAAATCAACTAGCAGTGACACAAAATTTGATTTAGAAAATCTGACAAAAAAGAAAGGTACATGACTGTCTGTGTATTTAACGGCTGCAATGCAATATATATACACACACTTTTAAAAATAATTTTTGTGACTTTTGTACTCAAAAGTACTCAAGTAATTAATAGTTTTATATTTCCGACTACTAGTTATTATACAAATCTAATAATGTGATATTATGGCAAAATATAAGATTATATATTTATAGTAACATTACATTTAAATATTCATTGTAGTACAATTATAACTATAATATTTCGTTATTATATTACCATCAGATTTAACTTAACTTGTTAGTGACAAGTGACCTGTGAAGTAAGTAAATATCCACTTGCAAATTCAGGTACACCATGAATCAAAAGATAGCTTGGTTCGTTTTCAGTCACTTCTCTTTTTTCAATGTTCAAGTCTGATGACCCTAACTGTTTCTGCAGACTTTGGCAGACAAAAAATGGCATTCTTTGGAAGTTTATAGTTTTTGCACAGCCTGTTGAGCATGTGAGCTTCTGTTTCAAAGTGTTCTATGCCTTCTTTGTTCTTTTATCTAAGCATCAGTAATATGAGGTTATCTTTTCAAAGTTCATTTCTCAGTATTTATCAAGATATGATCACAATATGGTGTGGCCAAATCATGTAGCCCTAGATTTAGATCTAATCCACTGTGCTCTTGTATTTAGGGCTTCAGTATCTGAGACAGAAGCCACAGGAAATACCGCAGTCAGAATCCAAATACTCTCTACGCAAGAGGTCTGCAGAGGAGCTGGGTGGAGCCGATCCTGATGTACAGCTGTGCTATCAGATAGAGTCCACCTTCATGGACATCATTAGCTCCAGCACACAGGCACTGTGACAACACTAACAGAAATATAGAAAAGTTAATGGGACTATGCGTAGATTGGAATGAGTTTTTGTCCCATGTAAAGGTTAAACCTAATGTTACAGAAATCTACTTATGAACATGCAAAGCAGTATAATGATAGACGACTTACAGCTGTTGGACTAGTGCTGGGACCATTTCAGTTTAAAGTCAGTCCACTCAAAACACCGAACATGAATTTTCTCCTCCATTTTGGCATACCACAAGTTAAGAAAACATCTGGAATGAAGGTAACGAAAGGAATTCTAATTTGATATAGTTTTACGTAAACTGTACTTATATGGTATATATGAATAGTCAAATCACGGGGTACCATTTTTCAAAACAAAGGACGAGATGTACTGAAAGATAAAAATATAGATTGCAATTCCATATTCTGTTGCCAGCCAAAACCACCATCTATATTTGACTCAAAACAATGTTTGACTTTCCAGCAAGCATTTTTTTTTTTTTTTTGTGAAGGATTGGAGTAATTCTGGCCACAAAGCAGCTCGCTGTAGATGTAGTAGGCATTTTCTAAATGGCGTGTTTGCTTTTTAGTTAAGTGTGTATTTGAGTGAGCGACGAAAAGCGAGTCCAGGGCACTTTACAGTGATATTATTGGTCTGTTTTCTAGACCACCATTTAAAAGATTATTTTCTTGGCTCAAATTCACCTTTTCTTGAAGCGTGACGTCTGAATTTTGTTTGTTACCTTGGTTTTGTATTCATGTCAATATCACATTTTGAACATTTGTATTAAATATCTTTTTTGGAAACTCTTTATTTGCTCAATTTTAATTATAGCTTACTTATAGTTTTATATTGAGTTAGGATTTTGAAATTACATTAAATACACACTTCAGTTATATTAAGCACAAATTGAGGAGAACATATGGTTGGCATTGTGATTGCCAAAACAAAATTCCAAGTCGCCTAAATCTCCAACAGTTGGAGACATTTGCATGAACTAATATTTTACATAAACGGCCTGATATTAATTGATATTTTATCTGTGGTGGAAAAAAAAGTATTAAAAATAACATATAATTTAGATCCATGTGGGGGCGCTCTTATCACATGCAGAAACACAGGATCCGCAGCCTGGAGGACACATGGAAACGCTTATGCATGTTCAATGATGACATGATCAATGATTGAAACATAACAAACAAAAAAAACCTGGCCAATCACATGCTCCTTTTGCTCCAGAACAATGGTTTTCTGTGTTATGAGTGCTTTAGAAAATGCTCTCAATTAATTTACAATCAAATTTGGCCCAAAATACTTCACATTAAAGTAAAAAAATCCAGTAAATACAAGAATGTACTCTTTCAGAGCCAAATTACACCATAAAGCTTGACCTAACCTTCACATTAGTTTTTTTTTTTTTTTTTTTGGAGTGGTTGAATGAAAATCTGTCATTCTTACCCTCTTGTTGTTCCAGGTAGACTTTCTTTCCTCTGTGGAAATCAAAAGAATATGTTTTGAAGAATCTTTATAACAATTTTGATTCACATTGACATCTATTGTATGGTCTGAAACAACATAATAGAAGTCAATGGTAACTAAACCTTTTGAGTCACCAACATTCTTCAAGAAAGTCATACGAGTTTGCAAAGACTTAAGGGTGAATAAATGATGACAGAATCAGGCTCTGGTAATTTTTTTAGCCTCATCTGCGTCACTTTTAAAACAGCATTAATAAACAATAATTGATCTATATTTTGTACTGTCCCTTTAAGAAGCTGAGAAGTTTCTCATGTCTGATGTGCAGTATGCTCCTATGTAAAGATAAATATAAATAACTACGGCATCCATGGCTTCTAAAGGCACATCTGCTCATAGGGTGATCAGAGATGTTGTTGTGTATGATAGAAGTGGTAGAAAAGGCACAAAATATGCATCCAGAGTGTGTAAATGGTTCTCACCACAGGTCTTTTGCCTCTACAGAGCTCTGACTCTGAGCTGCTGTGAACGGCCTCAGGCTAGCAAAGGCGAAATCACAGCTCAGTTTTGTTTCTCCTTAGGCACTGTCAAGTTTAAACACCTTTTTCACACACACAAAAAAAACTTCAGTGCTCTTTTCTCTCTTTCACCTTTCCTTGCACCTACATTCTTGCACGAGTGTTTTGCAGCAGAGGGAAATGGAAATGTTTATCACCTCCCCTAGCAGAGCCGGCTTTCTCTGTTCCAAGGCCATTTCTCGTTACTTGCGCATTTGACCTGCTATTGAGTTATTTTCCTCACTTCTGGATGTTTTCAGTGTGAAGTTTGCCATTGCGCGCATCAGTAAATCGAATTGACTATGTGCTGCGAGACAAAGGTCTGCTGAAATCTAAAAGCGCCGATAATGTAATTCACGCTTTGATTTGGTAATTGACATCTGTTTAGTGTTATGCTCCTCGCTGCAGAGCATCCATTTGTGAAATCCACCGTGGCGAGTGCCAGCTTTCCATCTGGCAGTGGCTGGCGGGCATGTGTGAGAGATTAAATCCAGTACGGATCTTTACAGTAAACTTCAAGATTGTAGGTTGCGACCGGTCAGGCTATCTTTCCTTGCATCTTGTTGCAAATGCTCAAAGATGGAGGCGATTTTTCAAACGAGTTCAAACGGGAATGTCAAGTAACTTTGTGAAGCCTGCCAGTTGGAAAGGCGAGCGAATTTGTCTCTTGCCCAGATAGTTATATCAAGTCTCTGATCTCACGGACCGAAGCCTTTGGTGAAATTCAAAACATCTCGCTTCAGAACGTGCGGCTCTGCAGTGAGTTTGTGTTTTATTTCCCACCGAATCAAAGCAAGCTGTGCTGCAAATCGTGTTGTCAGCGTAGGCCAACTGAACTGGCAAAAGCTATTTACAGACGCTTGCAATCAAATCACCATATTTCAGCTCCGGCCCCACGGGCTCCATCTAAATGGAATATGCCTCGGCGTTCATGGCACCCTGGAGCCTTACATCATGTCTTTAGTGTTGTTTATGAGATTAGAGATTGCACCATGTAAAATCCTCCTTCCTTTGTTAGCTGCGGGCTCACGGTTGAAAGGTACCATATGTCGGCATGCGGTCTGCGGCGTGCTCGATCTAATTACCCCCGCTATTACAGGCCGAGCTGTGCGGCCCTGGTATGTAACCCCTCTGCTCCACGTTCGGCGTTGCGGGCAGAATCGGATGCGGAGGAACCTTGAGGGCTCTTGGATGCTATACCATCTGGAGAGACGGGAGAGTGTATTACATCCCACACCTGGTGAATGTGTGATTAGCTTCTGGTCTGAAGCATAAATCATTTGCAGCCGGTTGCTCTGGGCCCACATTGACTTCATCAGTCGCTCTGGGTGACTACGTTAGTAAAAGCAATAAAGCTATTGAAGAGATCGTCTGAGGTTACGGCTGTGCGTTACAGGTGTTTTCAGACAGAAGAGACTCTTTCAGATATATGAAAAGCAGCTTTGTGAACTGATTTCACAGTGAGTGGGAGCATGGTAGGATATATTTTGCTGTAGTATCTTAATATTTTATATTTTTGCACATTAAATGTGGTAGTGGGATGTTCACAGTAACATTACTGCCACTTAGGTTTCCAACATTCAATGTGCCGTAATTCAATTCTGTGGTTGTTTTATACTGTATTTGCATATTTGTTTATTCATTTATCTAGTCAATTTTGTGTTACGACGGAAAAATCTAGCACAATGGTTCTCAGCTGGTCTTGCTTGGGCAGTCGTGGCCTAATGGATAGAAATTTGGACTTGTAACCTGAAGGTCGTGGGTTCGAGTCTTAGGTCCAGCAGGGATTGTAGGTGGGGGAGTGAATAACCAACACTCTTCTCCACCCTCAATACCATGACTGAGGTGAGACCCTTGAGCAAGGCACCGAACCCCCAACTGCTCCCCAGGTGCTGCAGCATTGGCTGCCCACTGCTCCGGGTGTGTGTTCACTACTGTGTGTACACTTGAATGGGTTAAATGCAGAGCACAAATTCCGAGTATGGGTCACCATACTTGGCCACACACCCCTTCCCTTCCTTCCTTCAGGACATCAAGTGTCTTCCCAACATAGTACTATTATTTGAATTGAATTTTTTTTATTTGAAATCTCCATAATAATACTAAAAATTATAATTAAAGTTTAATTCCATTAGGATATTAATTGCTGCTGTGCATCTTGAGATAAATCAGTCAGTGCAGGTTTCTTTCAGTTGAAACAATTCGGACTTACATTTTAGTCTGGGACTAGGCTTAAAAACCTTGTCTGTGAAACCGGGGGGTTATATGCTCAAATTTACATATGTAGTTGAAGTATATAAAATGTTTTATATATTTTATTTTTAAATGTAAAATTATAATTTCAAAATTTATTTAAATTCTAAAATATGTTTAGGGTAAATATTTACATAATTAAAAAACTACTAACCTTTTGTAGCCTATATTTCACTTTAGATATTTTACTTTAAAACATATTTTGGTCATGAATTTAATACAGTCTAGGTCATATTTTCATGATGGTTTTGCAAGAATCCCACAGAACCTATTCTTGTTGGCATCTGCTTAGTTTGTGTATATTAAATCAAGTGACGGATGGATTTGCTCTATAATAATGTAGTTTAGAACGAATGCAGAGCTTTCGACTTCAACAACGAAAGATATCGACAGTGTTTTCTCCTCACTTTTTAAACATTTATAAGCCTGTTTATTTTGCTGCTTTGATTATATGGTTTGTTGCACTGAATTATTTACATTTAGAATAGATTTCTCCCAGGAGAAAGAACTGATTTAGCCAGCATTGATTTCATAACAAAATTATGAAACAGTGTATCGTTTCACAAAATAACAATATTTTAGTGTTTGTTTGTTTACCTAAAGAGGGTAAATGCTGAATTTGTTTAGCATTATATAAGTGGCTTTGTTATTGAAATAAAGCCAAAAAACATATCTGTTGTCATTTGAAAGAACAAGGGACAATCTTTGATGACTCAAAAGCTCATTTAAATACACTGGAATCTTTAATTACCAGTGCTGACATGGCATATTACTTTTCACTGTTTCCCCTCAGAGAGTAAATTGCTCTTAACCAGCCAACCAGCCATTTAACGCCCTCATTATATACACATTTGACCTCGTTCCGACGGCTGTAAGCTGCATAACACGTCCTCTTAAAGTGCTGAAGAACCTTTGAGCACCTCTCTCTCTCTCTCTCTCTCTCTCTCTCTCTACATAACAGATGGCTGCAGTGCTGAGAGAGTATACATATTAATAGCACAATTACAATGCTCTACATCAAGATTGTGTCATTATCATTGTGATTGAAAAAGCAATTATGGTTCTTGATTATCATCAGCCACTGTAAATCTCTGTTATGTTGTTGTTGCCTCTGGGCAAGATCCCCCATCCGCTGTCAAGAAAGCGATCTCTGTAGTGCAGAGTTTGGGAGACGAGCACTCCTCTTTAACTGCCAATTAATTAGCTAGCCTTGCATTTGCATAATCGGCTCCTCGGGTGGTTTTGGGAGATGGCTCAGCCTCGTTCTGAAGCTGTGGCGACAGTTTGAAGGTGTAGATACTGTTCAGGGATCAGCTCGGCTGGCACAGGAAGTATTCACTTAGAAAACTGCTGTGTTTGCTCGGGGTGGTGAAGTTCTTTAGGCAGGTTGTTTCGAGGCAATCACTTCAGCTATAAATGCTAAGCAACTAATAAAAAAAATTAATAAATAAATTTGACGAATAAAAACTTATAAACACACACACACACACACACACATCTCTCTCTCTCTCTCTCTATAAATATACATAAACGTATACATATATACAGTCATAAGTAGCACAGGCATATTTGTAGCAATAGCCAACCATACATTGTAAGGGTCAAAATTATCGATTTTTCTTTTATGCCAAAAATTATTAGGATATTAACTAAAGATCATGTTCCAGTTATTTTGTAAATTTCCTACTGTAAATATATCAAAACGTAATTTTTTATTAGTAATATGCATTGCTAAGAACTTCATTTGGACAACTTTAAAGGCGATTTTCTCAGTATTTCTATTTTTTTGCACCCTCAGATTCCAGATTTTCAAATAGTTGCATCTCCACCAAATATTGTTCTATCCTAACAAACCATACCTCAGTGGAATCTTATTTATTCATGATGTATAAATCTCAGTTTCTAAAACATTGACCCTTATGACTGGTTTTGTGGTCCAGGGTCACATTGTATATCAGTACAAAACTAACAGATATCTAATATTTGTACATATTAAATAATATATTATAGTGTTTATATAACGCTTATATATTACATTCATTTTGGCTGTATTTTATACAATATATAGTACATTTCAGTACAAATCTAATAGATATGTAATACATCTAATAAATACATAAACATGTATAATATTTTATATATATATATATATATATATATATGTACACACACACATACATACATAATTATTATTATTATTATTATTATTTAGTCATTTAGCAGACGCTTTTATCCAAATTGACTTACAAATGAGGACAAAAGAAGCAATCAATTGTAGTATTAAAACAACTAAAAACAGATCCAAAACTAAAAGCTAAAACTTTATTAATACTACCTATACACATTTAAAAAATAAAGAAATTAAATAATAATTTAAAAACTTAACATTTAAATGAAAAATAAAGCTAAAAACAATTAAAAATATTAAAGAACATAATAATTTAATTTAAAATTAAAGAATAATATTTAATTACAAATTCATTATAAGAATTTCATTTCCATTTAGTTTGTTGAAGTATTAAAATAACTCAAATTAAATAAAAATAAAACTTAATAAAAGACCTATACAGACATAATAAATTCAGACATTAACTAAAATTAAAATAGATAAATCACGACAGTACAGTTTATCAGTAATCCTAAGAAATAACACACATGCTAAAAACAACAACTTACTTGCACATAGTAAGAAATGGTTATAAAACTGAAACAGAAGTGAAACAAGTAGAAAAGAGGAGAAATAAAAAGTGATACTTATATCCTTTGCCGGTGTCCCAGAGTCGATGGTCTTTACACTCTTCGGTCATCACACAAGGAGGCCTTCACACGACAACTGCCGCGGGAAAATAAGCTTTTTATACCCATCTAACAAAATACTAATTGAATTTAGCGGAACACACTTTCCTTATTTTTCCACAACAAATGGCCAAGCAAGCTCAGACACTGACAAGATACGCGAGACAGAACGAGACCAAACGATATCAGCACGTCTCCACACAGTACACAAAACAAGAGTTTTATTAATATTAATAATAACATTGATTAAAAACATTTATCGTAAATAATTATGAATAACCAATATTACAAATGGAAATATATTTATTAATAATCATAATATTAGATACTGGAAATCATGTAAAATTTATAACTCTCAAAATACACTGCCTTTTTTTTTTGCTGTCAATGTAAGCAAGATGTCCTTTGCAGTCAGATAGTGTATTTGTGTATCTTCCTGCAGGGACTAAGATGGCTATGCTGACCAGTCAAATCTTGACCACTTACTTGATAACTTTGTGCTAAAATGCAGTGCTGATCCACATATGTTAGTGCTGGTAAATAAATCAATGTGTTTGCTTTACATTCCCAGTGCTGTAGTCCCATCACATTATCCAAACGATTGGTGTAGATCCATTGAGAGGATATGCACTCTTTTGTTATGGGAGGCGGGGGTTGCTCAAGGGGAGTGTGAGTGCCTTCACTTTGTAAAGTCACAGATCCAATCTGTAACGCTATTGTAACCTCAGGTGTGAAATCTCATACAGCCCACAGCTCAGTGGCTTTAGCAGCTCAGCTGTGAAATTATATCTGTTCTACCTCCTGAGAGCTCCAGAAAGGTGTGTGTGTGTGTGTGTGTGTGTGTGTGTGTGTGTGTGTGTGTGGAAGACTGTTAGTTATCTTTGTGAAAAAGAAGAGACAAGAAAAGATGGCATAACAAGTGTTAGGCCAGATCAAGAGTAAAAGCTGTTTAAAATCCATATGTATTCTTCATCGAAGGCCTTGCTATTGCATTCCACAGCTGAGTGATTCTCAGCCTCCAGCTGTCCTTAACAGTCCAGCAGAGGAACAGAGACAAGCTGTGGGGGTTAGAGGACTCACCTGAGGAACCTGAGGCTGATGATACATAGTGCAACTTTTTAAGCAATGTTGCCGTCATCGGGCAACCAGGTGAGACACAGGGCCAACGACCGATCCGAAATATCCAGATAAAAATGTGTTACCCATTCTCAATGGGAAAGTGCCCAAGCAACATTGGGAAAAAAAGTTGCCCCATGTATCATCAGCTTCCCACTGTAAAAATATAAAGAGGCAAAACCCAATTGCAGATTATGTACTTTGGCTCACAAAACGTATTTGGACACTTGTTCATTGGCATCAAAAGTGTAAACAAATTACACAATGTTTTTAATTTAAGGTGTTAAACAATTTTGTTTTTACATATTGAATAGCGATAATATTAAAAAAGATTATGAAAATAAAATTGTATACATATTTTAATTGATTTTTAACATAAATATAATACTAATATAATTTTATTTTTAAGCATATTAATTAAATATTGTAAACAATTTTGCAAATGTGAAGGTGAAAAGGTGTTCCTGTAAAAGATTCACAGCACAACGATGTAAAGATCCGTTGCACGCAATGATGGCTAATCAGTTCCATGACTGGATTTTGGAATGCCAGACACAGCTTTATAAAATGAACCATGAAAGCTAATCAGATTTTTACTGTAAGGATGATTTCATTTTGTGCAGAACCAGTGTGGTGATTAACTCCAAATTACATTAAAAAGGCTGCTTCACACTGGGGATAATGAAATATGAAATCGGTAGTTTTTCAGCTGATGGAGAGAGTGTAGGTGTCTGGGAAGATGAAGGGGAAACTCTGTGGATATTGGGAACACTTATTTGGAAAGCCTTTGTTATGATTGGAACATCTTCCAGCTGTCGTCACCTTTATTACCACCTGTTTATTGTAGCTTTGGGAGTGATGAGACAATTCAATTTTTTCTCTCCAAGCACATAAATACATGAAATGGGCTCTTTATGATGCTTCTAATCCTTTATGAAGTGCATGAACAGACTGTCTGGACAAAAAATATTAGGTTTAAGGCCTCTGAGAGACAAAGAAAAGGGGAAGAACAAAAAATGGTTGTTCATTTTTTTCATTCAGATTTTCCTCTTTCCGTGCCCTTTCAGTAACCACTTTAAGTGGTGTCAGATGCAAACAGACACATGAAACAGGATCCAAACCTAATTGCTCATTTAAATGAGATACCTTGAAATCATTCCCATGCTGAGGTGAAGAAGACAACCAATCAAATGAGGGAAAAGAGCAAGGCCCTATATAAGCCCTATATATATATATATATATATATATATATATATATATATATATATATATATATATATACATATAAGCTGTTACACTATAATTCTTTGTCTTCTAATATCCAATGCAGACCGGATATGCCCCTATTTAGTGAAGGTGTGGGGGTCGTTACTTTTTAAGAAAAATAGTGTGCACTCTTTAAAACCTGCAAATGAAATTCCTAGGTTTTAGTGTGATAAAAAGTCTGTTAATCGGCTTCTGAAAAATGCTCTACATTTGTCTTCATGAACTAAGCCGGCGTGTAATTGCTCTTTTGACACATGAATGTGTGTGTGTGTGTTTATGTATGAGCAAGTGTGTGTGTGAGAGAGAGAGCTCTTGAGTGGCCCCAGAGGTAATTTTCACCCGTTTTTGCATGATTTTCTCTTCTGGTGAGATGTAGTGTAACACAGAACAAGTGTAATATCACCATTTGGAGATATCAGGGCAGCTTTTAACTCCATAAATAACACAAACAATTTTCAGTATTTATATGCTGCTTTTTCTATCAGCAGTTTTTATTTGCACGTAATGATAATGGCATAGCTGAGCATTTCTGTTACGTGTTGAAATAAGCAAGTAAACAAACAAAAATGAGAATAGCAGCTTGTAATTTCATTGTAGTTAAAGGAATAGTTCACCCAAAAATGGAAATTTGCTGTAAAAGTATTCACCCTCAGGTCACCCAAGATGTTGATGAGTTTGTTTCTTCATTGGAACAGATGTTGAGAATTTCAGCATTACATCACTTGCTCACCAATGGATCCTCTGCAGTGAATGGGTGCCGTCAGAATGAGGGTCCAAACAGCTGATAAAAACATCACAATAATCCATGAGTAACCCACACGACTCCAGTCCATCAATAATGTCTCGTGAAGTAAAAAGCTGTGTTTATTAAACAAATGAATCATTAAGACATGTTTTGCCATTGGTGGATTTTGGTGTGAGAAGGCAAAAGGGAATGGTCTTTTTCATGCCTTAATAATGGCTTTGTTTCTTATAAACACGCAGCTTTTCACTTCAGAAGGTGTTAATTGATGTTCTGGTGTCATATGGGTTACTAGTGGATTATTGTCATGTTTTTATCAGCTGTTTAGACTCTCATTCTGACAGCACCCATTCACCGAAGAGGATCCATTGGTGAAGAAGTGATGCATTGCTTAATTTCTTCAAATCTGTTTCAGTGAAGAACCAAACTCATCTACATCTTGGATGGCCTGAGGGTTAGTCATTTTTTGGCAAATTTTCATTTGTGGGTGAACTATTCCTTTAATAGTTAGAGCAATTTGTAGCAGCTTTCAAGAAATTATAGCCTTTCCGTAACTCTTTGCCTTCATATTGTGGGCTTTGTGTCATGTAAAATGGCTCTTCCTTCTCACTGTAAGAGGAAATGAGCTCAGTGGTGTGTGTTTAGTACCCCAACTGCTGCTGTAGATCAGGCTAGTGGCTCTCTGAGGGGCCGTCAATATGTCCTGGGCAAAAAAGCA
Organism: Barbus barbus; assembly: GCF_936440315.1. Classification (NCBI taxonomy): domain Eukaryota; kingdom Metazoa; phylum Chordata; class Actinopteri; order Cypriniformes; family Cyprinidae; genus Barbus; species Barbus barbus. The sequence continues at coordinate 10,832,885 of NC_136723.1, forward strand.
GCCCGACTCTAACCGAGATAGCTCATGCCTCTCACAGTTCATTTGCAGAGCATGGATGATAAGTGTGTATGTGTGTCTTTTTCTCTCTTAAAGTGCAGGTACATTCTACCCATGATGGTGTTTAACCAGGAGTCAATCTGGTAATGATGCATCCATATGCAGTAAATTTTCTGCACTGGGGTCGTGATCACCTTGCCTCAGCCCAGGCTACAAAGGCAATATCTGAGAGGAGATTGCAGGTGACCTCACTTCCTCCTTTCACTGACATTATGCGTTCTGCCACAGTAAGCCGTTTGTATTCCTCTCATGTATGAAACTCCAGGCTGGCGAAATTACTTCCATCCAAATTATTTTTGTGGCCCAAGGATATCCTATCAGTCCTTACCTTTTTAAGCCACTCTTTTCCTCCATTCATCGCAGGCTCCAGTGAGCTGGCAAAGGGAATGTGTGTGTGAGTAGTTTGACTTTTTCCCCCTCTAAGCCATCTGTTTCCTTTGGCAAACACTACTGTGTGCTTTCACTGTTTATTAACTGCCTCTCGGGTGCTCTAACTTTTTCTTGGAGCCCTGTTCATGAAGTTTAACAAGATCTCTCTGTTTTAAAATCAGCTTGATTTAGTTTCCAGACGCTGCAGGGTGAGACCTCAGGGGCGCTGAGACCCTCCTCAGGCTCTGCTGGTTAAAGTTTTGTGTCCTCAGTCAACTGGATAACTTCAAGTGTGAAATATTGATATGTTTGGAGGGTGAAAGAAAGAGAAATTAACATTTTGCATTGTTTTGGTTATAATTGTCAAAGACATCTTTAATGCTCACCAAGGCTGCATTTATTTGATCAGGAATAAGTGAAAACAGTAATATTGTGAAATATTAATACAATTTAAAATTATAATTTTCTGTTTTAATATATTTTAAAAGGTAATTGATTCCTTGGATAAATCTTTCATTTATTAATCAAAAATTGTAATAATAATGTTTTATTTATTTTTCATGGTGCACAAATGTAGATATTTTGAAGAATGTTCATGCTGCTCTTTCTACACGTTTGAAAGTCTCTACAGCTCAGCATATGATTGAAACAACATTAGGGTGAATAAACAGAAGAATTTATATGATGCGAAAATAAGTCCAGCAAACATGCTAAACAGCCATGACAGCTCAGATTTACACAGTGTTGTGTTTAATTCAGAGCAGAAAGAGAGAGAAAGACATATTGTCAGCGTGGTGTTGCTTTATAAACAGTTCCAATTAGCATGATGGATGGTTCCTGCCTTCGATACCATCCCACGAGGCCGTGAATATACAAGTCCTGTAATGCTACAAACAGACAGGAATTTTTAATTCTTGCCGTCTCGCAGCATGCCTGCTGTTTTTTATCATACCTGACAACCTGTGCTATTTTAGGGAGAGGGCTTGTGGGACAGATCGACAATGGATTGCATGAGTAGGTGTGGTGGAATGATGAGCCGGAGATGGAAGTGTGAGTGTGTGTGTGTGTGTGTGTCTCTACATTTAATATTGAGCAAAGCCTCTTGTGGGATAGAGCCGAGACGTGCAGTGATGTTTTCTCTTTTCCCTGGAGATCTTTCCACATCCTTCCTTTCCTAGCCACTAACCAGACAGGATGCTCCTCTCACAGCCAATCTGCCTGACAAATGGGAAGCAGAGTTAAAAAAAAAATAAATAAAAAAAAAACCTGTGCTCTGTTTCATCTTATTCTATCAGGTTTGACTTTGATATACAGCAAAATAGCTCCGTCTCATTAACCCCTGATTTTCTCTTTGATTTCTCTTCTGAGCAAATTCCAGCATATATTGCTACCAAAATTTAATGTCAAATCAATAGCTTCCAGTTTGTTTTAAACTGATATTAACAAAAACCACCATGTTCTTTGCCTTTACTATAATATGTAGTAAAGCAGTGTATCGAATCAGGGCCCAAATTCATGCCACAATGACTTTTTTTCATGACTTTTGTGGCATTTACTTTGTGAACACACACACACATTGTGAACAATGTTTGACTTAAAAATAGCCACACTTGTACAGATCATGGTCAAAAATGACCACCATAATGAATGGGAAATATAAAAATACGAAAATGCCAAGTAGACTCAACTCATGTATTTTTTTCTAATAATTTTATTATTGTAAATAGAAAAAAAAATTGTGCATGGTTTAAAGGAATATTGTTTAATACAATGAAGTCCCCTAAAAATACAAAATATTAAAGAAATATAGAACTAAAGTTCAGTACATCTATTTAAAAAATTACTGATAAACAGTAAGTATGACCCACAAATAAGCAGCATCAGCCATACATATTTCATACCAGCCAAGAAACTGTATTTAGAATGTTTTTAATGAAAAAAGGTAAAAATAAACTCTGGTCTGGAGTGAAGCATGTTAAATGGCAGCCAATCAGATTTGAAGAACACAACTAAATGTTGAATAAATGTATATTTGGAACCATTGTCCATGTTGGAATTCTTAATAAACTTACCAGACACTTTTTACTCTCATTTGGCGTGTTAATTTTGGAGCCTGTTTCAAATGCTTCATAATTATGCTTAGAATCTCATTATTAGGAACATACCCCGTAGACAGTAATGAGTTTGCCTTTTGACATTCTATATTTATAAATTAATTTTGCTTGGGTCAAATACAGCACTTAGGACATCTGTTTCCACAGCTGTAAATCAGGATGATAATTGTAGTAAATGGCAAGTGATTCATCACTTGTGTCTGTGTGCATGCAAATATCTGTCTATATGTGTTCTACTCTGATATAAAGCATCTCATGTCAATTGCACAACTCAGATTTGTCATATTGAAATCAGTTGATATGCATTTCATGTGTTTATATATGTAAAAGGAACAAACACACCAGTGCTGTCTTTCACATAAAACCACACTCATCTTTTTGACTGCTCATCTTCAGGTTTGATATACAGGTTTGATAAACAAGAACGGAGAAAAAGGAAGAATTATCTTTAGTGATGGCAAGAATTGATTTCCAATTTCCTCCAAGAAAGGCTGCATTATCGCAGGCGACTCAGATCATTTGGTCTACATTACTGCCCCAGCCTGAGGCTGTAGATCAAGCCGACAGCTGTCGTAACCTGGACGAGTGCTCACACTGACGACGGACTGAGAAAGATATGCAGTCTGAATAGCTCTGAATCAGAAACAGACCCTGAAGAGCAAGAGAGAATGATTGATGTCACATCAGATTGATGTGTATTCTCATGATAATAGTTGTATAAAATTATAAGAAGCTCTTACAAGGTCTTCTTTGGAACTGGTTGCCTGGAACAATGGACAAATACAAATTAAGATTTCGTTGCAATTAACCAATCAGATGCAAGTATGTTTCTGATTGGTCGATCGTTCCGTCCAACAGTCAGGTAGGTATTTTCTAAAATAACAGCATCTGTGTTACTGAGCTAATTTATTTATTGGTTGCATTTAAAATGTAATAGAACAGTCTTTGCACACCGAGTCTGAAATTTTTGTTTGCGTTTTTACGTATTCATCATCGTCATGTACAGAAACCTTGCGCACCAAGTCAAAATGCTTGCTACGGATGTGAAAAACACAGAAAATCTAACCCGATCCAAATTTTTTTATGACGGACAAAAGTTTCGGAGGCAGTCTGTAAATGTGATTGACACAACATGAGGTAGTATTTATTTTTTAACGTGCAAACATTTCGGACTCAGTGTGCAAAGACCTAAACATATGTTAACAAGTCATTACAGAATGAGTTACAATTATTAATAAATTAAATTTTGTACATTATTAATAATTAAAATTAATAATACGTATTACATACAATAACACATAATACATCATGTTTTTGTTTGTTTGTTTTACCCTAAAATAACATTTTTAATTCACTCTGATACAGCTATAACTATAGGCTTAAACTTCACTCTGACGCTAGAGGCCGTGGCCTTTAGCCTGCTTGTTAGAGCCGGAGACCGCGGTTCGAATCCCGCTCGGAGTGGGGCGAGAAGGGCCACAACATTGGTGCCGTGACCCGGATGGGAGTGAGGTTTAGGGGGGTGAGTGTAGCAGAGGCCAGCGGGTAAGTGCTGTGCAGGTTAAACCTCACTCCCTGATCTCAAGTGGTGCTCTAGTGACTGAAGCTAGAGGCCGTGGCCTTTAGCCTCCCTGTTAGAACGCACGGCTCCCACGCTGGAGACCGCGGTTCGAATCCCGCTCCGAGTGGGGTGAGTAGGACCGCAACACTAGTTAACTAGCACATTATTAAGAAAGGCGATTTGCAAAGATTCATAAAAACCCTTATACTCATTTCTTCTGTAGATAAAGCTGGATCACGAATGATTCGGGCGAACATAGATGCATTTATGTAGATTGGGGATCAGAGCATTCACTTCAAAACAAAAGTAACATTAATCCTCTGCATCTTCAGCGGCTCAGGTGTCAGGAGTAAATGACGACTGCTATATTCATTATTACATCCAACAACTAAACACTTCAATCGCTTAATCTGAGACATCTTGTCTTCCCCTGCACCAGAGCCGGACAGCTCTCAGATCACTCAGGGCGGGTCTAAGGTAAGACGGTCTTGTCAATCAACTATCTTGGGAGGGGCCTGTGCAGAACTACGTCATTCTGACAGGAACCTCAAAACAGCCTGATTTGAGAGAGGGGATTTTAAAATAGGGATTTAAAAAAAAAACACTGGGTGGATTTTTATCATTATAGGATGGATATGTACACGCACTTCCAACACACATTTATGTTCAAGCAACTTGAAAAGTGAATTTTGCATCCGATGACCCCTTTAATGTAAAAATATTATTAAATAGCCTACACAAAAGCAAAACTATGAAGTGGTAAATTGCAATCACATCTCATCACAATTTTCGTCATGCTGCTGTCTATTCTTCGTAATACATCTTTCTCATTTTCTCTCCTTTAGTGCATTTCCAGAGGCAGCATATCAGGTGGTCAGGCGTCAGACTCAGATAGTGCCACTCTATTAGACTCTATTCTGTATAAGAGTGTATTTTTATCTTGGGCTTTGGCAGGCAGAATAAATGGAGGCTCATTAGTTAGCTGTAATGTCTCTCACTCTGTGGTCTGTGAACACGCCGTTGTTTGGCATATTGAGCAATGGCCTGAGCAGGGCTGTGTGTGTACAGAGCTGGAACTGAATACCGGCTTGTCTCTGTGTTGTCGCATCAGGGGGGGATTTAGAGTTGATTCAGGGATTTAGTGGCAGTGGATAAATGTGTGTGCTTCTGTAAAAGCACTTTAACCGTGCTTTTGGGAAATGAAGTATGTGTGTCTGATACAGTACTGCTGTCTCCACAACTGTTTGAACTTCTGTTCTGAATGTCTGAACTTTAGTGTTTGAACACCAGTTTGGGGCGTTGGGATGACAGAAAGGTCTAAGCTAATAAACAATTCTACAATATAATGCAAATATATATACAATATGCAATATATAATGCAAATTGAAATAAACACTTAAAACAAATTATATTCATTTTTAAATAATTTTGTGTAATACAACATAAAATAATAAAAATATTATTTAAATAAATATGTATATATTTTATAAATTGTAAACAATTATATAGAATATTTTTATTTATTATAAATTATAATAATTTAACTTTAAGTAAATTACTAAATCCGATTTACAACGTTTTACCAGAACCAAAAAAACTAACAAACAAACAAAAACATGTCATTTAAGTTTGAGGTTTTCCAAAGTTTTTTTTTTTTTCAACAGGCATAAAACACAAGTGTTAAGAAAATAATTATGACACTACTCCTCAAAAAGCCACATTTGTGTGTTTGTAAGACACATGGTGCAGGACAACTTAAAAAATATCCTTAATATGTAGCTTCCAGACTGCCCTGTATCCTTTTACATAATAAATATCATACTGAAACTTCACAGGTGACACAGGGCCTACCAGTGTTTTTTGTTTGTTTGTTTTATCGCCATGACTGAAAATAAAATCTACTGATATGTGAACAAAAGCACTTTTTTTCCATTTTATCAGGGAAATCTTATTTTGGAGGACACATCAGGAGGGACATTTCCCTTAATGTCCTCGCCTCACGACAGCTGAGGTCTGATGTATTCCCATATAAAGTTGTACTATTTGAGCTTTCTTGTAGCTCAAATAGTAGAGCATGGCGCTAGCAACGCCAAGGTCATGGGTTCGATTCCCAGGGAAAGTAAGAGCTGCTAAAATGTAAAAACTGTAACTTGAATGCAATGTAAGTCGCTTCGTCTGCTAAATGCATAAATGTAAGTGTAATAAAGTGATAAGAAACGGACGATTCTTCTGTAAACCCTAGAGGTTGTCTGATAACGGCTTCACTGGTGAACAGGCCTCTGTTAAACCGGTCTGGACTGTTTGCCACTTAATTCAAGAACATCAGCATGAAGGCTCCTCATTTCAAAGGCTCCTATTTGTGTCGACAAGCATCTTGTGCGCAGGCTGTAATTTCCTGCAAAATGTCTGCCTGCATTTTACATCGTTTCAAATAATGACAGCTGCATGATGCATGAAAAGGGGAGAGCTAATACACAGAGCCTTTCAAATGTCAAGCAGTCCGCTGTTCACATAAACACAATGCCTGAGTTGCAGCATAAAAGATTTTATGGAGGCGTCTAATGCAAATCCCATAGATATTAAACCCTGTTCATTTTTAAGAGCATCCAGAGGGCTGCATTTAAAACACTTACTCCTCCTACATACATACTGTGTTTACTTTTTATGGATCATTTATGGATAAAGTGCTGTTCGATCTATATTTCTTCTGTGCGACAGCATTTACAATTGATACATCCTAACCTCACAGTAGAATACTGCTTCGATAGGGACTTTCTTTTTAATAGACCATGTTCATGTGTTACTTCAATTACAGCGGAGCTGCTGAGTGGCTGTTAACTGCAGTGTGCACACTGACCTCGCTTAAGAGCACTTCATTTATGAAAGCTGATAATGGACACAGACCAATCTATGATCTGAGCTCTTTAAATAAAGACACCCTCTGAAGGGGCCCTGGAAACAGAAGTATTGTTTTAAGATTTAATTTCACACAGAGTTCACAGTTCATTGACACTTTTGCTAGCCTGTTGTCATTTCTCAGTAGTACTCATGCATTTAATAATAAATTCGTTCACAAAACAGGTGGTACTAAAGTGTTAGTTAGCGGAGTGAGATGTGCAAATGATGGAAAGCACATTAGAAATGGATATGACATGCATTTTTATTGCATTTTGTACATATATTTACAGTTATGCTGAAAGAAAATAAAAAAACGTGTTACAATCATGCCGAATTGCTGGTTAATTCCTTAGAAGCAGAAATGAATCTTCTAATGAAACAAATGGAAACGTTTGACTTAATACAAAATAAACTAAAAATGGTTCTGTACTATGAATGACATTATGAATCTGATATAAAAAAGACTCAAATGAGGACCTTTTGTGGGGGAGGGGTTGTCTGATAATGGAGGAAACAACTCTGATTATTGAGTGATGATTTAGCTTATATGGCCAGCTAACATCGGATCGATCGAATAATATAGAATGTGAGATTAAATGAAGGGCATCACACAGCCCCAGGCAGAAAAAAAGATAAAGTGAGAGACTTAAAATCAATAGAAAGAAATTTACGCTCAGCTGTATTTTTTAAAAGCGTGTTAAAAGCTCAGCATGGCAGAAAGAGCACTTATCACACAATGAATGACCCGCAGATATAAGCCCGTCTGGGAAAGCCATTAAAAGTGCCCAGCCATCATTAATGGAGATCTCATATCGTGTCAAATGTGCTTGTTCAGGCATCAGTTCACACATTGTAGCTGTTACAGCTAAATTCAATCAAAATCCCAATAACCCTCTTTTAGTGGTACTTAATGAAAACACAATCAGAACCATCAACAAATGTAGAAAAACTATTAGATATACAGTTTACTCCTTGATAGGGAAATATTGCATATTAGAAAAAAAAATGGTTTCTGTTGTTAGAGTTATGGAATTATGAACAGGCCCACACAGATCCTGCATTTCCAGAAAGCTCTAGAAATTTCCTCAGCATTGGAATGTGTGTTGTTTACAAAGTCGAACGCGTCCTTGTGTATGCGCTTATGAAATGTTTTGGATAATTTCATAGTGCTTTCACTTACCAATACTTTCAGCTCCATTCTACCAAATTTAAACCCATTAAGCAGATTTCCCCTCAAAATAAGCAGAGAAAATGTGGAAAAATCCCACAGATTTGGTCTGGGCCTGGATGTGGAGTCTAAGCTGAAGCTGATTCTCACTGTGAGGGAATGTCATGGCCTGAGTTTGTAGCCTGGCTATATTCTAATGTTTTCCTGTTCTTGGCTTATTATCAAGCAGTTTATAGTTTCATATAAATGCTCTTTTGGTTCTAGGCCAGGTACTAAACACTATCAAGCAGCCAGTTAGTTAGAAGTTGGAACTAAAAGCTGTGTGACCTTTTTTTTTTTTTGCAAGTTTTTATGGTGGTGAGATAATGAGCACAATTGCTCTGAGAAAATCCTATTTGAGGATCCAATGTCAGATCAAAAATCTCACATTATTAGTCTCTATATACTTTGGGTTACTTGTATGATGCATGAGGAGAAGGGGATGAACATTTTAGATGATAATTTTTAAAGATGATAGTTTAAATGCAGCCATTGCAAACTCTATACATCTCAGGCCCCTTTTCTCCATCTTTGCTGGACATACATCTTTTCACTTGTGAAGGTCAATTCATTTCACAAGTAATTGCACTTCAAGGCTCTTAATTTTAATGAGATAGTTAGTCATTTAATTCCCAACCATATCAATAAACCCTGTCAAAATTATTCTTTATTAACCTCATAATTGTCAAAGCTCATTAGAGCAAATGGGCAGTAATAGTGTATAGCTGAGCCCAGGTAATGAAGGGTGGATCCAATCGCTGTTCAGGGCCTTTTATTTCTGTTTCTCATGCTGTGAATCATCCATCCTCTGTGGGAAGCATTCTGATGCTGTAGACCATCATAAAGACCCTGGAGCTGGAAATGACATGTTTAAATCACAAGCATGAATCACCTTTCCTCATTAAGCCCAAATCAATCAGGTCTAAATAGCTGTCCATCATTATGCACATAAGCTAATACAATCTGCAATTAATGCTTTAATTTTCCAAAGAATAAAATGTTAAATGAATGAAAGTAAAAATGTACTTAAAAATTCTTAAATCTTAAAAATATTAGCCAACAATAAAAGGAGATAAAGGAGATACATTTGGTTTGACTGTAGCCCTGTAGTGTCAGACCTAAAATCAAGGTGACTGCATTTCTAAGATTCATTCTGCCTTCTTGCTCAAGTCCCAAAACGCATAAGGCTCTTAATAGATTTCATGTTCACCTGCGCATGTCAGCGGAAGTAAAAAACCTGGTGAAGCACGCGACTGAATATTTCAGTATTTAGATTACCTGCAGCAGCATTGCTGAAGATTTGTCGGAGCACCTCAGACAGGAGTGTAACGTAAAAACCAAGCAGGTGGGCTTTGAATTAAAGATGAGCTGTGGGATTTAAGAAACGGATTCGACATGAATTTTTGATCTGAATCTGCCAGATGAGCAGACTCGATTTACCAGATGCAGTTACACGTTTGACCACTGGGTGGTACTGTTCACCCGCCAATATTTGTGTTCAGGGCAACAGCACTAAAAACGCGCTATAGCCTTTAGATAAAACGGGTGCATTTTAGGCCTGGTTTCTGATAACATGCGTATTTTTACCTACTTATGCTGCAAATATTGCAGACATTTAGTCAATAAAAATCATTACTGATGTACTACAAAGTCATATAGCTACTTGATATGCCTACATTTTAAAATTTGATGTAAGTGAAATACAGTAGGGCAAATAAGTATTTGATACACCGCCGATTTTTCAAGTTTTCCCACTTACAAAGAATGGAGAGATCTGTAATTTTCATCGTAGGTACACCTCAGAGACAGAATAAAATAAAAAATCCAGGAAATCACATTGTACTTTTTAAAATAATTAATTTCCATTTTATTGCATGAAATAAGTATTTGATCATCTACCAACCAGCAAGAATTCTGGCTCTCACAGACCTGTTAGTTTGTCTTTAAGAAGCCCTCCTATCCTCCACTCATTACCTGTATTAATTGCACCTGTTTGAACTCGTTACCTGTATAAACGACACCTGTTCACGCACTCAATCAATCAGACTCCAACCTCTCCACTATGGGCAAGACCAAAGAGCTGTCTAAGGACACTAGGGACAAAATTGTAGACCTGCACAAGGCTGGGATGGGCTACAGGACAATAGGCAAACAGCTTGGTGAGAAGGCAACAACTGTTGGCGCAATTATTAGAAAATGGAAGAAATTCAAGATGGCTGTCAATCTCCCTCGGACTGGGGCTCCATGCGAGATCTCGCCTCGTGGAGTATCAGTGATCCTGAGAAAGGTGAGGGATCAGCCTAGAACTACACGGGAGGACCTGGTCAATGACCTGAAGAGAGCTGGGACCACAGTCTCAACGGTTACCATTAGTAACACACTACAACATCATGGATTAAAATCCTGCAGCGGACACGGGAGAAGGTCATGTGGTCAGATGAGACCAAAATAGAACTTTTTGGTATAAACTCCACTCACTGTGTTTGGAGGAAGAAGGATGAGTACAATCCCAAGAACCCCATCCCAAGTCCCAACCGTGAAGCATGGGGGTGGAAACATCATGATGGCAGTCGTGGCCTAATGGATAGAGAGTTGGACTTATAACCTGAAGGTCATGGGTTCGAGTCTCAGGTCCGGCAGGGATTGTAGGTGGGGGAGTGAATAACCAACACTCTGTCCACCCTCAATAATACCACGACTGAGGTGAGACCCTTGAGCAAGGCACCGTACTGCTCCCCGGGCGCCGCACCATTGGCTGCCCACTGCTCCGGATGTATGTTCACTACTGTGTGTACACTTGGACGGGTTAAATGCAGAGCACAAATTCCGAGTATTGGTCACCATACTTGGCCACACACCACTTTCCCTTTTTCCTTTCCCTTTGGGGGTGCTTTTCTGCAAAGGGGACAGGATGGCTGCACCGTATTGAGGGGAGAATTGATGGGGCCATGTATTATGAGATTTTGGGCAACAACCTCCTTCCCTCAGTAAGAGCATTGAAGATGGATTCCAGCATGACAATGACCCCAAACACACAGCAAGGACCCCAAGCACTAAGGAGTGGCTCCGTAAGAAGCATTACAAGGTCCTGGAGTGGCCTAGCCAGTCTCCAGACCTGAACCCAATAGAAAATCTTTGGAGGGAGCTGAAACTCTGTGTTGCCCAGCGACAGCCCCAAAACCTGAAAGATCTGGAGAAAACCCGTATGGAGGAGTGGGCCAAAATCCCTGCTGCAGTGTGTGCAAACCTGGTCAAGAACTACAGGAAACGTCTGACCTCTGTAATTGTAAACAAAGGTTTCTGTACCAAATATTAAGTTCTATTTTTCTATTGTATCAAATACTTATTTAATGCAATAAAATGGAAATTAATTATTCAAAAATCATACAATGTGATTTTTCTATATTTTTTTTTTTATATATATTCTGTCTCACAGTTGAGGTGTACCTACGATGAAAATGACAGATCTCTCCATTCTTTGTAAGTGGGAAAACCTAAAAAATCGCCAGTGTATCAAATACTTATTTGCCCCACTGTAGCTGCTGTTTTTTGTTTTTTGTCTTTCTCACAGTAAGTTTGAATAACCAATAATTGGAGGATAGCTTACTGTTGCAGACCACCTGCTGAAGACCATTTCATACAGGTTGGTGACATCTGAATTTGTGCTGTAATGGATGTAATCATTTTCAGGAATGAGCTATTAAAAAACATATTTTTCTGAATTTGATGTGCAATGATTCCTCTCAGTGTCTGTTGTAGCTTATTAGTTCACCCAAAAATAAAAGTCTGTCATTGTTTACATACTGCATGTTGTTTCATTTGGATAAAACCATATTGTGGATTAAGAGCTCATATTTAGGTCGGAAGCAACGATTTGAAGTTAAAAGGAAAACATATTAAGGATGAATTTGTTTATGACAAACACAGTTATTTGCTTTACAAGCTGTTAATGGATGGACTGGAATCATGTGGATTACTTGTGGATAAGTGTCATGTTTTTATCAGCTGTTTGGACTCTCATTCTGACGGCACCCATTCACTGCAGAGGATCCATTGGTGAAGAAGTGATGTAATGCTACATTTCTTCAAATTTGTTTTCCAATGATGAAATAATTAATCTATATCTTGGATGGCCTGAGGGTGAGTTAATTTTCAGCAAATTTAAATTTTTGCGTGAGGTATTCCTGTAATGTTCAAAGACACCTACAACACAGGCTAAAACAATGTGTTGTAGTGGTTCGCCTTTACATATCAGCTTGGACTAGTATATTGTAGTTCACAGAAGTTAACATCTTTGTTTTATTCTAACATCCTCTGGTGCTATATTTTGTTTGTCTTCATTTATATCCTTAGCTACCTGCTATAATTATGATAACATATGCACTTTCCACAACATAACATATGCAGGTTGCTTTGGTTATCGCCTGCCAAGAAAATAAATGCAAATGTAATTAGGCGATGTGATTGGATTATACAGTATGGCACAAATATCTCTGAACATGAATGGAATTAGAACAGCACTTTATTGCCACTCTAGAGTGCAGTAGCTTTGGTTTTCGAGCTGAAAGCAGGGGTTCTGTCGGCCTGATTGTCTTGGCACAGATGGAGTTTGTCTTGGATTGAGGAGTCGACCATCAGAAAATCAATGAACCGTACTGCGATCTAGAAGTAGTGTTCATTTCCATAATCACACACAGGCTTTTAATGAGGGGTGCTGAAGGATTTTGTGGCCCTCACACCTTCTCTTTCTCTCTCTCACTCTCATTTCCTTATGTACACACACATGTTCACCCCCATTTTTAATTTTCAATTTAAATGGGTCTCAACAAACAGCATTCAGTAATCCTGCCCAAATTCAATGCGAATCCTAGCAATCTGTGGAAACCTCTTCAGTCACGCCATGTGCTCTCTGTCTCCTTTCACTGTGTTTGGAGCATATTTAATTCTATTTCAACTAGATTTACTAATATTTATAAAAACATTAGCTCTTTAACTTTAATTAATTAATCCCAGGTGAAAAACAAGTACACTTCCATAATGTACTTAAAGTGCTCTATTTTCACACACTAATTTTGTACTTAATTTACTAAAAATGATCCTTTAGTACTTAAGCTAAACTTAAGATCATCTGTGTACTCAACTGTGCTATTTTGAGACATTTATTTGAGTACACTTGAGTGTAATAGTGAATGGAAAGATGGGTTCAAGTGTACTACAAGTGGTAACTAAGTATATATTTTTTAAAATACAAAGATAGTATGTTAAAAGCGCATTTTAGTTCATATTCATGGTGTCTCAAAATAGCACAGTTGAGTACACTTAGATGATCTTAAGTTTATGTTAAGCAGTACTAAAGGATCATTTTTAGTATATTAAGTACTAAATAAGTGTGCTAAAATAGAGCACTTTAATTACATTATGGAATTGTACTTGTTTTTCTCCTGGGATGATAGCTGGGCTGGGTATACACGTTTCCCAGTTCAAGTCTGATTCACAAGCTCTTGATTCAGTAGCTGTATACACAATATATTCCATCCATACATCCTGAAATATATTAAAATATTCCACCCACAAGTAGTTATGTCATCATGTTGAATCGGTAACTAGCTTGACAAATGCAGGTTATATAAGGAATCATCACATTGACTCGAACCGCTATTTTAATGTTTTCTTAAAAGATTTGGTTAGAAGAACTGTCTGTTTGTGAGTCAGTCAGACTACACTGGTTGCACTATATAACTGATTCATTGACGAAAAAGATTCATGAAAGTTATTTGTTTGTGAATCCGATTAAACCAGTAACACTGTGCAGTATGTACCGTGAGGACAACTCAATATAATTTTTTTTTTTCCTCCTGCTTCTTGGTAAACTGTTTTTCCATCTATCACATTCTGGCGCCAGCCTCAGGTAAAAGAGGCTGTAGATTTATCAGCGGATTTTTTTTCAGAGTTGATTTTATTCTATATTTCACAGATGTAGCTATTGTTAAAAAATATTCAATTTCAGTACTCACTCATCTTCCGTGTTGTGTTTACATATAGTCTGATATCATTTGTGTGAAAGACTGTCCTTAATGAACTTTCGGTAAGATGTGTGTAGTGTTTGAGGATGTTTTGCTTTGGCTAACATTACTAAATGTAAGTATTTTTAGTTTTTTTTACATTTACTGCCATTTAACTGACTGCAACATTCGCCCACGTGTACTTGTACATGTACTGTAATTTAATTGCATCTGACTCAATTAATTTGGTGTCAACAGTGTTTGAGGCAAAGTTTCAAAGCTTTAGGCTGAGCATTTTCTGAATAAATGACCACAAGTGTTACAATTATCCCTGCTCCCTGCTACATAATCAATAATAATAAGCTTAGATAAATCAACTTCTGGTTCCTCACAGCAGGGACGGAGGAGATGAAATAGGCTGCTTCAGATTTCCACAGCTTTAAATTCTATATCACAGCAGATTGTTTGAATTCCCATCCAGTATGGCCACTTTTCCTCTTCTCATTCAGCATTCTCTGAGCTCTTTCTGAAACCCCGATGGGCAGGCAGACAAATGAAGGTGTATTTGTCCGTAGGCTTCCTTTCTCTGCCTTCCTCCACCTCATTAAATACAGCATATCGCTTCCCTTTATCTCTCCACCCTCCCTTTCCTCTGTTTGCTGCTCTCTGTCTGTATCTGTGTCTCATGTTTCCTCTTTTTAACATGCTATGTCAGTGCTGTGTAAAGATGCTCTCTGTTTCTCTGAGGGGCTGTTTGTGTTGAGTGCCTGTGTCTTCATCTTCTCTTGAACGTTCCTTTCTCTTTCTCCACATGGAAAGATACTGCACTTCTAGGGTTGAAGCAAAATGTTGGTCGTTTGTTTTTTTTTCCATGATTTTCTCAGGAGAGAATTTCTAGTGTATCCTCATAAAGCAAGGCAGTATTGGCATAGTAGTGCTGAATGTAATAGCCCTGTCGGCAAAAACCTTCTGTTTGTTCTCTATGAATATAATATCTAAATATGTAGAGAAAATGAAATATCAAATGATGCATACAGTGGCCTCAAAAAAAAAAAAAAAAACAGCTGGACAATGAACTTCATTGAATTAAATAAGATGTTTTGCTTGGAAGTTTGCTTGTGTCTTTCTTTAAAATAAAGAAAGGTTCATCTAATGCAGTGGAATTCATTCTCATTTAAGTTTGTCCAAATACTTTTTGGGTCACTGTGTTTAGAAGTGATGTACAGTATATTTTCATAAATGTAAAAAGTGTTTTAATGATCATATTTAAGTTAATTTTAAATTCAATTTGTTCCATAAAAATGTGAAATCACTGCACACAACTCATGCTTAAGGTGCCTAGATCAGTAAAAATTGTAATTACTTCAGCTGAAAAAAAGCAGGGTTAGATTTTTATTGTACAAAAAACACAAATGGATCGATAGGATCATCAAACATTTTGGCACTAGGCCTTCCTCAGAGAATTTTTGAAAAGAAAAATCTAAAAGCCTTGTTTATATTTGTAAGCGAGTGCACATTCTGCTTTTTTCATTTGAATGAATTTCTGTTCCATGTCATTTTGTTAGCTATGGCATTTTGCTAAATATTACATATGTTTCCGTTTATTACTAGTTCATTTCTGCTATTCCCTATGATCCAGAATACTTTCCATTTGTCATTTTATTTGATTTTTATAGTGACTATCTATCACTATTTTATTATTAGTGATACTTGATTAACCGTGACTCCTTGGACTAACAAAAGTTCCCTATCTGTCGTTCACTACGAGTTATGTCGTGACGGCATTAGGGGATTCACTTAGGAGCCCCAATCACCTCTGATATATAGAAAAAACGCCAATGAATATTGGCTAGTGGATTTTGCATACACCATCACTCAGGCTAGAGCTCCTTCAACTAGGCAAGCCTATGCACTGAAGTGGAGTCTTTTCGCGAACTGGTGTTCTTCTTGCCGAGAAGACCCCCGAAGATGCACGGTTGGAGTAGTGCTCTCTTTCCTGCAAGAGAGTTTGGAGCGCAGGCTGTCGCCCTCCACCACGCCCTTCTGTGATCAGGTGGTGAACCTGCAAGCACCGCCCTCGGAGGAGGCAGATCCAGCCTTAGCATTGCTGTGTCCCGTAAGAGCGCTGCGCATATACGTGGACTGCACCCGGCGCTTTAGAAGCTCTGAGCAGCTCTTTGTCTGTCACGGAGGTCAGCAGAAAGGGAAGGCTGTCTCCAAGCAGAGGTTGGCCCACTGGATAGTGGATGCCATCGCCTTGGTGTACCAATCCCAAGGCGAGCTGTACCCCCTGGGGGTGAGGGCTCCTCCAGTAGAGTTCCCCGGGCGGTGAACCCTGGTGGACTTCCTCCAGCACCCGGGTCTCCGGTCAGCCCCTGTACTGGGCTAGGTGTCCATATGGCTTGATTTCCATACGGGTAATCCAATATGTGTATTCTTCCACGGTAAGGTTTCCCTCTCGGTAAACCCGTGTCTTCCCTTTGATGGAACATTCTGTCTGACTCTGCTAGCAGCTCTCCACCCTACTCCTAGGTAGGACCTGCCTCAGAGTCCCATTCCGTATGTAGTACTGCCCCAGGCCAGGGTCAGTCCATATTATTGTCTACACGTGTTTTTTGGATTCACTTGATGTGAGTGTCAATATCGGCCTTTGAAAACCTATATTAGCTGACTACTAAATCATTTGATTTGATAGAAGAACCTTGTTTGGATCATTCTGATATAGCCATTATATTTTGTTCTTTTGTCTGTTAGATGAAAAGAAAGACAATTTAGTCATTTGAAGCCTGAGTAGCCCCATCCTATTTGCACTTAGTCACTGTTGTGTTTTGTATTTTGAACACCCATACATGATACCTGTGTGTAAAGTCTCCTTTAACCCGTGTAATGGCTGCTGTGATATTGAGGTTGTTTGAATGATGGTTGGTTCGGGCCATGGTTTGATGCCTGTGGAGTGCTGCGGCAGCATCAGATGACCTGACAGGTATCAGGTAATAATGGAGCTGCAGACTGGGGCAGCATAGCAAGGTAGGATTGGTCTCAAGTGTGCTCGCTCTCATTCTCATTGTTTCTCGCTGTGTTTCACCTCTCGGTTCTGTTTTTATATATATATATATATATATATATATATATATATATATATATATATATATATATATATATATGAGATTCAGTCTGGCTGTACATTGGCTTTGGCTCAAAGTTCAGGTTTGTGCATGTGTGTGCGTGATGATAGTCTGTACCTCACATTTTCTTTACAGTTATGCTTTTTAAAGCATATTTCCAACATTATTTATTTACTCTGTTCCTAGTGGGCTGTCCAAAACAACACTGAACCCTACTGACTTTCACTGGTGTCGTGCTCTAGTTAAGTCTTTACTTTTATTCAAAGCTGAAAAGTCATTTATTTATTTTTCGGCCAAATAAAAATGGACTGTTTTCCAATATTTGTTGGTTTGGACCCCATTGACTTTTATTTTACGAACAAGCACAGTTTATTATTTATTGTTTATATGGATCCCCATTAGCTTCCACCGAGTGGTTGCTAGTCTTCCTGAGGTCCTCAACTCAATCCAAAACAGACAATCGTACAAATAGATAAAAAAACAAAAAAAACTAATTGACTTATCACAAACTATACGTCTCAGCAGAAGCAGCACTTAAAATATACATCTACATATTTATAAGCATATCTTCACATTTTCTTTGAAATATGTACAGTTACTCTTTCTTATATCTATGGGAACCATATTCTAAGCAACAGAACCTCGATAAAGTACAGTCTTTCATCAAATTTGTTCGTAGACACGGTAAAAAATTTGATGTTTTATAATCATAAATCCTCATAAACAAACTCTTCTAAGAAAAAAACGAGTATGACACTTGAATACCTTTTTAAAAATATACCAACAATCGTAAATGTAATTTGACCTTCACCGGCAGCCACGATTACTTTCTATGCATATCACTAACATTGGCCCGAAACTGATAATGAAGCACTAGCCTGACTGCTCTGTTCTGAACCATCTGATGTTTTTTTTAGGTGTTTCTCCGAAGCACTTGACCATACCATAGGGCAGTACTCGAGTGACTGTACCACATCTTTTAAAAGTGAAGATGGGATAAATGCAGAACATTTGGCCACCGCTATACCTTTTCCCATAGTACTTACTATATTATCTGTATGTTTGGACCAGGACAACGTATTGTCAAGCATCACACCCAGCAACTTAACTTGTGTTACTTGTTCTATTGGCACCCCGTTAATAAAGAAATTCAAATCAGCAGCTTTATCATACTATTTTTGTTACTAAAAGCAATATATTAGTTTTTTTTTTTCTAAATTTAAAATCAATTTATTAATTCGAACCCACTTCGTAATTAACAACTCATCACTTAAATTTTCCTGAAGCTCAGTTAATGTATGTGCCGCGGAAAACATTGTAGAATCATCAGCATATCTAACGGTATTTGCCTTATCAACAACATATGGTAAATCATTTATAAAAATGGAAAACAATAATGGACCTAAACAACTACCCTGTGGTGCACCACAGTAGGTATTTTTAGCCTCCGAGAAAGATCCATTATAAAACACTGTTTTCTATTAGAAAGATAACTTCCAATCCAATCAAGAGCTGTGATTGAAAAACCATAACATTTTAGTTTAGCAACAAGAATGTCATGATCAATAACATCAAAAGCTGCTGTATAGTTTAATAAGACGGCACCGACCAATTTCTTATCATCTAGGGTTGCTAACCATTCGTCTGTCATGTGTATAAGAGCAGTACTTGTGGAGTGTCCTGGTCTGTAACCATGTTGTGCATTAGTAAATACTCCATTGATTCTAAAATATTGTAAAATTTGTTTAAAAATAATTTTCTCCAAGAGCTTGCTCAAAATTGGCCTACAATTAGATCCTGAAAAGTCTGTCTTTCCCTTTTTAAGTAATGGTATAATTTTAGATTCTTTCCATAGATTCAGATATACACCACTAAGCAAACACAGTTGACACTTTCTTCAAAATATCGTTGTTCCACAGAAGAACAAAAGTCATACACATTTGGAATGAGTAAATAATGACAATTGTAGTTGGATCATTTTAGCTATGTCTTCAAATTCTTTCAATTATGGTATGTCCTAAGATTACAATGAACGAATCCAAAATGGCGGAAACCAAAGTTTGGTAAATAAAGATTGGTTTTTACAGAAGTTTTTTAAGTCTCACTGTAATTACAATTCTACAAACGGGAAGGTAAATGCACTACACAGACAGCCCAGGTCACGATGTTTCCATGGCTGGACAACAGAGGTTTGCATTTCACTCTTGGCCAAAGTAAATGTGTTGAAAGATTTAGAGCAGTCTTTCTCCAAGAGAGCTCTTCGCTACTCCTAGGTTTCCTGTGTAAAACAGTCTGAGGAGTTGTTCTTCGTGACTAATGTGAACTCTTGGCTTGGTGCTGATTAGCCCTGTCAAAACATCTTTGTGTTTCATTTATGGCCTTCCCTTTGTCTCGTCTTTCCTTTTCCTTTCTAGTTGGTTTAGGTATTGACCTTCCTGTGTAACAAGTGAACTCTTTGTGCTGTTCTGATCTTGTTTAAAGGCCTCCTGTCTGGGTTTAAATGTACAGGCTGCTTCTATGTGTTGTCTGCTCCCAATCAATGTCGTTATGTCCGCTTCTCATAAACTCACACTGACATCTCAAGTGCCAGTCCACTTATAGATTCTTCTGTTCAGATGAAGCGAGCCATTTTGCCTGGGTTTGAAAAATCAGATAGGCTTAAACCGAGGTTGAAAGACTCTGTTTTCATGCTTGATTAGGAGATAGCTTTTTTTCTACGCCAAGCTTTTTTAGTATCATGACTCTAATCAGTTGCTTTTGAAAGCTAATTATAGTTATTCCACTGATAGTGTGTGTGTGTGTGTGTGTGTGTGAGTGCAGTTTCTGCCCATGTAGTTGTTTTGTTTAATGTGTGAATGTTCTGAGAATGGTTTGTGAGCGTGTGTGTGTGTGGAAAAACTTGTTTGTGTGTTTGCATGTGGGTGAAAAGGAGCTGTGCGGGCCTCTGTAAATGGTGAGATTTTCTCTATTGACAGACATTCATAGTGAAAAATAAGGTAGGCATACATGATTCAGGGATATAGCCATACCATATTGGTTATCGGCCAATATTATGTTTTTTTTTTTTTTTTCCTTTAATAGGTTTTGGACAATATTTTTAGTGATCATGCTAATTTCCTCTATTTTTACATTTAAATTACTGTTGTTATTGTTATGCAATCCCTTTGTTAATCTTAAAAACATTTAACGTCTTTTTTTTTAGTAAATCTCAATAATTCTAAAATGATTTTTCATGCTTTATAATTTTTAATTTTTTTATTTATTTAGACAAAATAGTATAAAAATGCAATATCTGCAATTTATCATGCAGAATAAATGCTTTAATTTTTTACAGATTGTATATCCACAGAAAAAAGACTGTAAAACTACTACATTATAATAACAATAAAACGGTTTAACAAATGTAATTTTACTGTAAAACTACAAATTTGTGGTATTTGGAAGTAACTTGACAGTACATATGGTTACATTTTATTTAACCTTAACCATCGTTTTGTCTTTTAATATATGTCTGATTTATATTGTATGTTTGTTTTATTGTAGTTATTGCTTATTACATTATTTTAGTGTCGTGTCTTTTGTTTGCATGACCCTGTGTATCATCCATATATGAATATTGCCCATTTTTGAATACAGTTATAAGCTGTAAAATATACAGGCACCAATGTAATACCAAAAATATTGTCACAGTGAATTTTAACAGTGAGTTTCTGGCAACCACAGCTGCCAGTTTTTTTTTTTTTTTTTTAAATAAATTTAATGGGATGTTTTCCCAGTGTACTATAGACGTATAGTCATAAAAGCAGTTTCTCTTTCAGTAGGCTAGATTTTGGAAAAAGGAGAGGGAGGTGGAAGGGGGTGCACGAAGAGGGCGCTGAAATAGAATTCATTAGTTCTAACGATCCGCCAGTGAAAGAGTTTCCTCCGTTTTCTGCTTACTCCTTTTCATCCAGATGGAACGTAAACAAACACAATCAGAGGCAAATGGGTGCAAATGCGATGTGGCAGAGGAATTGAGCTTAATTTATCAGCAGTGTTTACACGGCCTCTGTTTCCTTCACCCAGCTAACACAGCTGACTGAGTGTAAATGCAGGAAATCATCAGGTTCATGCAAAATGTAAATAATTAATCCTGACATAAATAGATGGTGCCATTATGAAAAGCAACTCGGAGTTGATTCAGCCTGGCTGCTTTAAGTGAGAGTATTGTGCAGTTTGACAGTGAGAATTCAATTCCGAGCTCTCATGTGGTGTGTAATGTCGCTTGAGGAGCGAGACATCAATTGGCTTTGAAGGTGGCAGTAATGATGTTTTTCCTGTCAGAGCTTTGAAAGAATAAGAGGTCAGACCTGCCCGTGATTATTTTTCATGTCATGGTGTAGCCAAGAGCAGAAGATTCAACAAACAATTTCAAAATAAATCATCCTCCTTATCATTCTCACACTTAAAATTCATGGAAAAGATTAGATTATAGTGTTTGTGCTTTGAGACATAATCTTGTTATTACAGAGGATGAAATGGCTTAGATTCGCAGGGTCAAGCTAAATGACTCCGCTGAGGGAAAGCGGTTATTGATGGCTCCGGCGTTTCCTCATCAATATTTGTTCCCGGCAGAGAGGCACTGTGCGAAATATTTATTTCGGTTCCGTTCCATCAGTGGCATACTATTCTCATTCCACTCCATCGTGTTCCATTAGAATTCTGGAGGGTTCCAGCCTTGCGCGGGGTCTTGATCAACTCCGTTTCCATGGGAGTCTTCGCTTTCTCTGGCAGACTCCAGCTGAGAGAAGAGCTCTTCCAGCACATTCTGTGCAGCCGTCGTCTCATAGAGAACCCAACGAGTGGTATTTCCTGCCCCCTTTCTACCTCAACCTAAGCCCTATTCACATGCTCTCTGCTTTTCATCAGAGAAAGATTGGGAAGTCAGACCTTAGCTTTTCTGAAAAGACTGAGAATACACTTCTGGAGATGCTCTGCAAAAATTTGATGCTGGTGGATTAATTTACACTAGATTAGTATTCATTTACAAAATAAAGTGTGGGATTTCTTGGTTTGCAGTGCTATGGATTTCCACAGGCGTATCTGACACCTAGTTCTGAATATCATATTTTAGGCTTGTTTCACACTGCATGCATGACTACAAGTAGCAGTGCTGATATGTACCATTTAGGGGTAAATTATGTTCAAAGATATATCTTTTATCCTTTTTACCCTAGGGTACCAGCTCAGTGACAGCTTTGTACCCTTTTTATGGGTTCAAACATTCAACCTTTTGAGTCCCATCTCAGATATTAACCACTAAGCCACCCACATTTTTATTTGATCTTTACACGGACCATGCAAATAGTGATATTAGTCATGCTAGGATTTTGGTGACCATTTGAAAACTGCTTTTTACATATTTTTCCCTTTGCATGCAATTTACTGTTGGGAAACACTGTTGCGATTTGGCAAAATGTTCAATTAGCTGAATTAGCATAATAACAGGTTTGATTGCACATGAAAACATCAGAAAAACAATGAAACTGAATTAATTAGCTTCATGAATATTGTGCCTATCATGTCCGGTTGGATGAGATTATATTGATTCAGAGCTGGTTCACTGATCTTAGAATGACTGCTACTTTACAAAGGGCGACATGCTTAGTTTGTTGAGTGAACTGAATATACTAATAAAATAATCACTATTGGGATGCCAAATATCAGCTCTACTGCAGAGATGAGATTTGGATGGAAATTAAAATCTCACAACCTTGTATTTTTCATAAAACAATAGGACGCTTGGCTATAAAATCAACTACGCACATGTAAATGCTGAAATTACCTCACATCCACGTGTAAATACAATTACTGGCTGTGAATATACACTACACAGCTGCAATATAAAGTCTGTAGTGTTCATTATCTTTAGTGCCGTAATATTTACTCCTAAAGTACTGTGTGATTGCTTTCATCACTTGCTATCTAAACTACTTATACCACCATGAGAGTATCAATTTTTCGCTCGACTTCCCCACATTGCTGACTGTAATAACATGCAGAATCACACATTCATATAGGTATGATTGTAATCTCCTAATATCATTCGCAGTCGTTGCGACCTTATCCACCATGAGACATATGTAATCGACCATCTGATTTGAACTAATCAAAGATGTGCTTTTTGTTTTGTGCTAAATCTATTATGACAAAGTTTTTAATCTTCTCTGCTAATTGAATGCGACTCTTTTGTTATTGTTCCAATCAGTGCCAAAGTGAAAAATGACTGGTAAAACTCAGCTATAATTAGAGTAACTGAATGCTTGCTTAAATCACAGGAGACCTACATTTCTTCTGATCTTTTATTACAGAGAAACATTTTTGCTTCACTTAGAGCCACTGTGTCTGTGTTTACAGTGCTGGGGAAACTGACAGTGTGGTTTTACTCTCAAATTAAAGATATATATATATATTTTTTTTTGCTTCCCTATCATCATTTAAAGATCTTGCCTTTTGATCTTGGTTTGTCTTCACCATACACCAGACATGGCTGAATTGAAAGCTTAGTGATTGTCTTGAATTTCGACTTTTGCTGAGTCTGTGCAGTTTAATACAAATTTTAGCCTCATTGAGAAACTCAAAGCGATCGAGGGTTAAAGAAGTGATTGATTGTTGTTCAGGTCTATGCAATTGCACACATTGCTGTTAACTTGGGATATCACATTTTCATTCTCTTAAACTCATCTTTTCCTTACTTTCTCTCTTTCTGTAACGTGTGAATGCGTGTGTTCATGTGTTAGATTAGTTTACATGTCTTAGATTAATCAAATAAAGCCTTATTTATATTGAAAAGGGAAGTATCTTGTGTTTTGTGCTCACAAGTTAATGTCTTAATCTGCCGATCTTGTTACTGTGCTATTTAAGTGTTTTCACTATATTTTGGATTTTAATATCCAGTGAAGAGTTTGTCATACGGCTCGTTCAGTGAATCGCCGTAACAGTGAGTCTGTTCAAATTCAGCCTGTCAGTGCTCAGACCATACGCCGCACACTGCATCAAATTGGTCTGCATGGCTGTCGTCCCAGAAGGAAGCCTCTTCTAAAGATGATGCACAAGAAAGCCCGCAAACAGTTTGCTTAAGACAAGCAGACTAAGGACCTGGATTACTGGAACCATGTCCTGTGGTCTGATAAGACCAAGATAAACTTATTTGGTTCAGATGGTGTCAAGCGTGTGTGGCGGCAACCAGGGGAGGAGTACAAAGACAAGTGCGTCTTGCCTACAGTCAAGCATGGTGGTGGGAGTGTCATGCTCTGGGGCTGCATGAGTGCTGCCGGCAATGGGGAGCTACAGTTCATTGAGGGAACCATGAATGCCAACATGCACATACTGTGTGACATACTGTATGTGCATATGTGACATACTGAAGCGGAGACTGGGCCGCAGGGCAGTATTCCAACATGATAATGACCCCAAACACACCTCCAAGACAACCACTGCCTTGCTAAAGAAGCTGAGGGTAAAGGTGATTGACTGGCCAAGCATGTCTCCAGACCTAAACCCTATTGAGCATCTGTGGGGCATCCTCAAACGGAAGGTGGAGGAGCGCAAGGTCTCTAACATCCTCCAGCTCTTTTATGTCGTCATGGAGGAGTGGACGAGGACTCCAGTGGCAACCTGTGAAGCTCTGGTGAACTCCATGCCCAAGAGGGTTAAGGCAGTGCTGGAAAATAATGGTGGCCACACAAAATATTGACACTTTGGGCCCAATTTGGACATTTTCTCTTAGGGGTGTACTCACTTTTGTGGCCAGCGGTTTAGACTAATGGCTGTGTGTTGAGTAATTTTGAGGGGACCGCAAATGTACTGTTATACAAGCTGTACACTCACTACTTTACATTGTAGCAAAGTGTCATTTCTTCAGTGTTGTCTCATGAAAAGATATAAAATATTTACAAAAATGTGAGGGGTGTACTCACTTCTCTGAGATACTGTGTGTGTGTGTGTCCATTGGCAGATAATTTTGCAAAAAAAAAAAAAGAATGCGTGCCTCGCTCTCACGCTCTTTCTGAAACTTATTGTGAAGTTTCTCGAGCACAAAAACCATTGAAAATGAAGCTGATTACTATATGGAATGGAAGGATGCCAGATGGAAGGGTAGTTCGAGATATATGCTATAACCACCACCACAACTGTTAAACATATTTGGTCAACTTTAGTTCCTATTAATACAAAAGCTACAGTTAATCTTTTTCCTGTTGTATTGTTATATTCTTCCAATACTTAATATTGTGGCCATCCTTTTTTATCTGTTCTTCATTATTTTGTGAGCCTTCTTGCTGTTGGCTGAGTAGAAGTCAAATGTTACTTTAATTACTCTAATTAAGAAATGCAACAGTTTGAATTAGAGAACATTTAATCATGTGTAAAGAGCATTAGACTATGTGGAAAAAGCTGCTTCACACTGAAATAGACACTGAATTATATTTATTTATTGGGTTAGTTCACCCAAAAATAAAAATTAGCCCATGATTTACTCACCCTCAAAGCATCATAGATGTATATGATTTTTTTCTTTCAGATGAATCCAATCGGATTTATATATAAAAAAGTCTTTGCTCTTTCAATGGCAGTGGGCGGGTATTTTCCTTCTACATTCCAAAAGAAGTGCAATAAAACACAACCATCTATAATAAACAGTGGCACACACAGCTGAATGAAGGCCTCCTGTAGTGAATCGATTTATTTTTGTTAGAAAAATATCCATATTTAAAACGTTAGAAACAGTCTTCTCTAACTTTCTCTAACAACACCCATGAAACTTAAAGATTTACCTGATTGAATTATGTTTTTATACTTTTTTTTTTTCTGTGGCGTACCATGAAAATGAACTGTTCTGCCAGTTTTTAACTTTGATATTATAACAGTAATTAAGAATTAAGTCCTAAACACACTGCACTATTTTTGGCTGTCCCAGAAAAAAGATTGGCATCGTGAAACAATCATGGCGATTTTTGTGATCGTGGCTCCCAATCGGTGGTCCTGTGTCATACAGTGAGAGGTTCAAAGGTGGTTGTCACGGTCTTGTGACCAAAGATAGCCTATGATCAAGCATGATCAAAGCACAGTGTTTTCTAGCACGATCCACGTTTACTGACCAACCAATAAAAATCCGACATGAAATCAACGCAACATGGCGCTAGAACATAAAACTGCTTAACTCAAGCTCTTATCCCTTCCTCTTTTGCTGCTTCCACTTTTTTCAGCACTCATAAAAAAACAACAACTGCTGAAGTATGATCTATCATGCTCTTTTTGTTTACCACTAGCGCATGCTGATTACATTTATTTTTTAGTAACGTGCGTCGTAGTGTATAAGTCATAGGTGTCCTCATCGTACTGTCTACACACGTCATAGTCAAGTTTATTAGAGCCATGTCACACAGCATGGCATGCAGTGATCTTATAGAATTGCTCAAATCGTTATGTTATGTTGACTCGAAATATGCATTTATTTGATTAAAAAATACAGTAAAAACAGTAATATTGTGAAATATTACATTTTAAAATATTTGTTTTCTATTTTAATATACTTTATGTAATTTATTTCTGTGATGGCAAAGCTGAATTGTCATCAGCCATTACTACAATCCTCAGTGTCACATGATCCTTCAGAAATCATATATTTATTCAAGATATCTTGAATAAACGTATATATTCAAATTACATTTTTGTTAGATTAAATGCTGAGGAAATGTATTGTCTCTTTCAGCCTTTGTATTTCTATGATCTACAACATATTTATCCGCACATATATAATCACCAATTGAAATGCATTCTCTAAGCTTGTGTGTAGTGATGTAGAGGTGCTTTTCTTGGCTCAATTGGGCCTAGTTACATGGTGAATTTGTAAGACCATAGAGACTGAACTAATCTGGGTTAGTAAAATTCTCATTTGGAAGAATGATAGGATGAGAGTTTGGGGACTATGAAGGACAAATATAATAGATCACACTCCTAATTTCTGTTCCCTCTATATTTCTATTTTATGTACAGAAGTACTGTCTATTGTTTTTTTGTTGCTGTAGATTCATTTTATACTTAATTAAATCCATTGGGTGTTCATCCCAAGAGTCTAAATCTCATCAGTGTGAATTTGCGCCTCAGGACCCACTGATAGTTTTTAGCAAATGCAACCTTTTCATATCTAACATGGAATTAATGTTAATTCTCTAATGCTTGTCCATGTTTGTTTTAAAGACTAATGGCCACCTTGTCAGTGCTTTTTTCCAAATGGGATGCACGTTAGAGGCGTCAGCTAATATTCGGCTGTCTGTTCTAATTCCCCGCCCTGCTTTCTTTCTTTTAGCCTGCAGACGGGGTGCAGCGTGCAAATTACTCATCGGAAATGATTAATTCTGCACAAGATTAATAGCTCTGGCTCTATTTCACCCAAAGCTAATTTAGCAGCCAGGGAGGAGATTGGCTTTATTGCTAAACGAGGCTATTTTCTTTCTTCTCTTGTTTCTTAGCGACAGGTTTAGAGAAATCACGCATATTGGCTAAAGAAAAGGAAAGATTTTGGCTGCTTCGGCATGACCATTTGTCATAAACCCTGCATTTTGCTGCTTGAATTTATTCCTACACTCAGATGCCAGTCCTGCATGATAGTTTGTGAGGCACTGCATATATTTTTTAATGACACTCAGTATTAAAGTGAATTTATATGGAAATGAAATGTAGTGCTGTTTTTTTTTTTTGGATTCTGGCAGTTTGATTGTTTATCATGGTTTTCCCTGACTGTGCCTTTATGTTAATCAGAAAGCATGAAACACTTGAAGATCCACTGCATTTTAATCACAATCCAAACAAACATGCTACATATAGCATGAGCAGTTTTTGATGTAAATTAGATTGTATAATTTCAAAAACACAATTCTTTGTGATATTTTGCTGCAAAACATATCTGAATGAAACAATAGAGTAATAGAGCCCTGGGCGGGCCTCAAATATAGGCCCTAGCCCGGCCCTTGTCCAACAGCTTATCAGAATTACCGGCCTGAGTCCAACCCGAGCCCATCTTTTTCCCCTTCACCCAAAACAGCTTATACTAAAGTTTCAGCTATTAAAATAGTTCAGTTTATGTAATGGTAAAGTGATTATATATATATTTTTTTTTAAAGTTAATTTAGAAAAACGTTTGGAGCATTTTTTGTTTGTTATAAGCTTTAGTTTTTTTTTTAAGTAGCCTAACGACCAAACGGCCAGCGGCAGACAGTGAGCTGATAGCCTATGTTTAATCAGTTTAGCCTTCTCAAGTCATCACGACTTGCCTAAAATAAAATCTATAGATATATTCAAGCATATAACAATGTTTAAACGTTAAACCTAAATAAATGTGCGCTGTATCCAATAGTTTGTGTGAAGAGTGGAAGCTAAAGCGCGCTTTGCAGGACATGGAGGCGCCAGTGCAATCACTTGCATTTTCTTTCAGTGGATACACCCTCATTTTTGCTCATAAAGGTAAGAGTATTACATCATTCGGAACTGTAAAGGGTCTACTTTTTTGTGTGTGCTCACAATATCAACAAAATGTTATGCTTATATAAAATAAAGAAAACAAACATGATGCGCTTTCTACCATCTCGTCTTGAACAGGAGCGCTTCACAAAAATGAACCGAAACTCAGTGAATACATGCGTGTCTAATGAGGAGATGGTGAGTCAGGATTCGGCAACTTCATCCTTGCGACATTGGCTGAGAAAACACTAGTTTATTATTAGTAAATAATTAAAATATCTCCTTCCTTACTATTTCCCTCTGATACATTCATGATAATAACTTTTGCTGGGGCTTTGCAGAAAGCTTAAGCCTATTGCGTTCATCTGAATGCAGAACGCTTCGGCTGCGCTGATGGCATGCATGCTGCATTTCATCACTAATTGATGGATGTCTGAAATAAAAATAAGGAGAAACCGAAAACAGGCCCTAGGCCCGGTCCGCGTCTGAACTATGATGTGAAAATTGACCCGAAGCCTGGCCCTTGGGGGCTCGTTGGGCCCAGGATGAAATGAGGCTGTAAACCACTGTAAACAAAGTAGCCCTGTGCTTTTACATACTTCATTAATATGCATTATACAGAGGTAAGATGAAAAGAAAATACCATCTGAACTTTTTGCTCATCATGAACTGTAAGCTTGATCTTTCAATTTAAGTCAGTGGTGCAAATTTTATGGAGAAATCTGAAGCTTATAATAAAAAAAGTTATATTTTTCTGTTAAAACTTGCATGTTATTTAAGCTCGACTACATTGTATAGAACTTTACACAAAACAAGTTAGTGATTTTTTTTTTTAAATTTTTTTTTTGGTTAACTAAAATCATATTAAACAGATATATTGTGAACATTTTGTGGTGTAACAGACTTTAATTTAACATTTATGAACCCATAATATTCCTTAAACAGTTTATCTTTGCCAAATTGGTGTCTCAAGTGTTTCACAACTCTGAAATGTACAGCTTTGGATAAAACTATCTGCCAAATGCTTAAATAAAAAAATGTTAATTGTCATGTGATCTTTGATCTCACACTTTTGACTTTTGGCTTTCCCGAAGGCCTGCTCTTGCCCTGTAAACTCTCTACCTTTGTAGACAACCAGATTCATCCTTTGTCTGTCCTTCATGGCAGACACCATATTGATCCCTGCCGCCCTGCAATAGCTCTAATTGAAGGCCGTCACGCTCTGTGTGTGATATATATCCGTCCATCTGACCATTAAAAGGCGTTTTAGGTGCTGTCATGGATACTGGGATGATCTGTGATTCGGTATTGATGAAACAGCGCACCCTTTAGCCGGAGTACTGTGTTCAGACCATGACCTCTTGATGGTCACAGACGCCTGGCCGTGTGATTTGGGAGGGTGGCTTTTACAGCAGTTTGCTCCATGCTGTTTTTTTTTTCGGTGTGTATGATGGGTTCAGAGCTCGTCTTTTCAGCGCTGTCAAGAAGACAGATCTTTGCCATGCTACTCTGGGAGATTGTTCTCTTGATGTTGCCTAGTTGTTGTGTAGAAAAGCTCCCTGGGGATATATGAACTTGGTCCCTGCACACCAATTCAAGATTTGTGTGTGTGTGTGTGTGTGACTCTACAAACCTCCTCTACTCATAACTTCATAAAGGTTTCTTGCATTGAACCTGGTTTGCGTTGTATTATTTGATGCACTGTGGCATTATAATTGAGTTCTGCGGCATTATAATTAGGGCTGTCAAATGAGTAAAATGTTTAATTCTCATAATTGTTTTTGTAGTTAACATGTTAACACATTCACTTCCTCTTTAAAGGGATAATTCATCACTTGCTGACCCTCATGTCACTCCAGGCTTATTTTTCTGCAGAATACAAAGGGGATCATTTAATGAATATTCAGTTAGCTGAATTCAGTACAATGGCAATACATTGCATTTTGCTTGGAAAATGAGCGGCACGTGGTGAGCAGTGCATGGCATATATTTTTAATGATACACCTTTGAGTGTTTAAGTGAATTTAGAAGGACATGAAGAGGAGTATGTGATGACAGAATTTTTATGCATTGAATATTAAGCATTTAAAATTAGGCTGCTGTGTTATGATGCACTTCTCGTTAATGTTTGTACCAGACAGTGTGTTCGCTCATGGGTGGTATTTAATTTGTCTTAATGGCATTAAAAAGTTTAATCTTGAAGGTCCTAATTACAATACAATAGCAGTCACTTGTGAGCAAAATGCAACATCTAGCATACGCAATATCTAACCATATCACCATTTAAAGGGGTCATGAACTAAGAAATCAATTTCCCTTGATCTTTTGACAGATAAGAGGTCATTGTACTATAAAAACATGATGTACGTTTCAGAACTCAAAACTTTCTTGTTAGTCTAAAAACAGCTTATATTGAAGCCAATCTGCCCAAACAACAGGTTGTGGAATGTGCCACTTTAAGACGTAATAGTGTAACTAAACACCGCTTCCGCAGGAGAAGATCAACGCCTGCTTCTACATCACTGCCTGTTTAGCCCCAACCACTGATTCGTGCATGAAGTGTAAATAATGAGGGAGGCAAGCACAGGTCTACGCAAAAACCAAACCAAAATTAACTTTGTTTTTAAAGTGCCAGACCAGTAAGAACTTGGTGCTTTGTTCACCTTATTTTTCGTTTACAAACAAGACATTTTGACACAGGATTTTCAGAAAGATTGAAAGTAAAAGACGATGCTGTGCTGACTATTGGATCAAGTGACTTACATTGCATTATATTCATTTTATCAGTTCATATATGCGCATGAACCCACAGCCTTGGCATTGAGGCCTTAGTTTTCGGGTAAACTATCTTTTTAAAGACAGGTGAAGCCACATGTGTTTTTATAAACCTATGAGCACGAGGACTGTTTAAAACGTGACAGAGTTTTTTGTGTATGCACAAAGATCTTACGGTCGCATCTGCCCTTTTCAAAATGGCACCCAAATATGTCAGATGAAAGGTCAGTGATCTCAGAATAGCATTGAAGACATCGCAAACATTTGACTCTCATGTTAGCATTATTAGATATGAGTCATGTCCATCTTGAAGTGTTTATTTGTCACGTTTTCTGTTTATTTCATGTTTTAATATGTGCGATACGCAGGGATACTTAAAGCAGCAGCCGTGAGCCTTTCTGAAATGGAGTCTGAGCTCATTTACTAAGAAGATGCTGGGAGATGGATCTCTCAGCGCCCTGTCTCACCTTATGTCTCCATTTGCCTCACCTCCCTCTGTGTGCAGTTAAAACAGATAGCATGTCCCTGCAGCACAGACACAGCAGGTCAAGTGCACTCCACAAACAGACCACCGTTAGCTTCATTCTTTTAGCAGATGTGGATGGTTGTAAATCACACTAAATGGCACTCAACAGCAGAGGATTTTCAAAAACATCTTTGTTACTCTCAATAATTTATCGACAAAGGCTCAGCCTTTCTGGGTGGAAGTGTAATCGCAGGCCTGTGAAAAACTCACTCCTGTGCATTTAGACTCAGACAATAGCACTCAGACAAATAAAAAAAATTTGTCTCAGCATTTTTCTTTAAAAGTATTGTAATAATGCACCTCACCATAATTTGGTTTTTATGCTAATATTTTATTTGTACATAATAGCCTATCATCTTTGTAAAATAACACTGTTTTCACAGTGATATGTTATTTGCATAATGATATTGTGTTGGTATGCCGTCGTATTACTATATAAATATACGACAAGGGGATTGTGCATGATTTATTGTTAGTATATTAAAGCTTTGTTTAAATTCCATGAAATACTTTTACATTAGAATAAAATGCCCTTAAATGCGCCGCTGTGGCAACATGCACCTTTTATTATTAATTAATTAATAGATTTATTTATTGAGAAAAGGACCAAATGTGGGAAAAACATATATTTTATTTAAATTTTTAAAACATTACATTTTTGGGAGGAGAAAGTGTACTTTAAAATGAGACATTTGTCTGAGATAAATGTAAGAACTTTGTGTCTTCTCTTCCATCCTTACAGTGGAGGGCACTGTTACTCTGTAGGATCAGAAGGAACTGTTTTTCCCTCTCATTTCACTTTCTCCTTTGCATTTCGGTTGATCTCTGTACCCCATCAAGACTGTGAGGCTGGACTGTGTCTCTGTAGGATAAATGTTCATCTGACATGCCTTAGTCATTAGAATGGGTGTTTCATTTATTTTGTGTGTATTTCTTTCTTTTTTTCTTTTTTTCTTTTTTTTTTTGTGCGGTTGTCCACTTGGACCTCTCCCAAACACCTGCTCCCACCCAAAAACTCACATACACTCTTAAAAAAAGGTACAAAAACTCTCACTGGGGTGGTACCCTTTTAAGAGATACTCTTTTGTACCTTATTTACACGTAAAGAGTGCGTATTAATGCTCTAAAGATACATATTAGTAAATAAATTGTACATATTAGTTCCTAAATTGTACATATTAGCACCCTTTCAAAGGATACTGTTCCAGTGATACCTTTTGTACCTTTTTTCTGAGTGTACTTCGATGCACTTGATATAATGTATGGAAAATGTTTTTTTTTTTCAGTATCTGTTTTTGTTTTATGTTAATATCCTTAAAATAAGATCCATTTCAACTAATTGTGTACAAACAAGAAAACAACTAATGTGTTAAGAAAAATACACCTATGTTACACTCAGACTGGAATTAAATTAAATTTTCTTCAACACATTGCCAGATAGTTTTCTTAATTTCTTGAAAAGGAAAAAACCTATTTACAGTACATTATATTTGACAGACACATTTATCCAAAGTCACTTGGATAACATTTTTCAGTTTTCTGATTCCTTGGGATCATGCTCTACTGTTTGAGCCGCTGGAAAGATATTTCATAAATTTTGAACAATGCATTAAGAAAATTAAACTGAACTTAAGACATATTCTGTGGAAAAGTCTTATTTTCTTAGGTAATTTTATCTTGTTTTAAGAATGACAAAAAAATATTTAATAAAATGTATTACATCCTAAATGTATTACATCCTATCTGATCCCTGATCCATTGATTTTTCTTCTTTTCACGCTCTTTTGGGCATCAATGCATTCAGCACCTCAGTAAAATTGATCCAGGAAAGCCGTATTTTTGCGAACTCATTCTACAGGAGCAGATTGTAAAAGAAGCAGTGTAACAGCAGTTCTCTAGGGAATGGAGTACGGTTATCGGTCTGATTAACAGTGAACTTGCAGCCGGAGGATGTTTCTTAAGGATGCAGACAGCTGTTCAACCTTCCCCTGAGAGAAGTGATGGGGTTCAGCCTCACTGAGGAAAAAACCTTGCATGATTAAACCGAATATTACATTTATTTAAAGTTTGATAGTCTTATTAATCTTTAATGCTCTTACAACATCTATTAGTGATAATTAGCACCCTTTCTCAAGCTGAAGGCACACTGACTCACGTACATTAGCTTTGTGCTGCTTCTGCTGAATGAAGGATGTTTGCTTGACATGTTCCTCGACTGCTTTGTTTCTGCTGTCAACTCGGGAAGAAGTGAACGTGTGTACAGATGCAGTCTGTCAAAAATCATGTATTTTGAGGTTAAATAAGCTGGATCAACAGATCAACCGAAAAATGAAAATTCTGATAACATTTACTCAACCCTTCTTTTATTACAAACTTTTCTTAGAACAGATGTTCTGGTTACTGTTTTCTATGTAATTACAATTAATTGACACTGGACCTGTCAAATTTGGAAAAAAAGTGGCACAAAAGAATATAAAAGTGTACAAATGTCCAAGTCTTCTAAATCAATCTTTGGTTGAAAAACAGCTTAAAGAAGGCTAAATAAGTGAATAATGACTTGAAAGGGTGCATCAACATTTTTGCATCAACTTTAACATCTGGTTCTGAGAAGATTTTTAAACCCGTACAATACTGTTAAAAAAGTTTGTGGTCAGAAAGATTTATGTGAATATTTTAATTAAGCAAGGATGTGTTAAATTGCTAAAAAAAAAATAGATTTTAAATAAGTTCAAAAATTTATTTTGAAATTTCTATTAATTAAATAATTCTGAAAAAAGTTACACGTTTTAAAATATTAAGCAACAACACTGATAATAAGGATAATAACAATAAGTAATGTTTCTTGAGCAGCAAATCAGAATATTAGAGAGATTTCTGAAGGATCATGTGATTCTGAACACTGGAGTAATGGCTTCTGAAATTCAGTTTTGACATCAAAGGAATACATTTTACACTTACATTTTAAAATATATTAAAGTAGAAAATAGTTTAAATATTTTGCAGTATTGCAGCATTTTTGATCAAATATTTGCAACCTTGGTGAGCGTAGAAGAGACGTCTTTCAAAAACATAAAAAAGATGTTATCAACCTCAAACATTTGAACAGGGTATTTAGAAAATTTGAACCCTCCCATTATTTGTGTTCCAATGATTAAGTCTGAAATTTGATACGGTTATAAAGTGGTATTCCATAAAATGGTCACACATGACTTCCACATCTGGCATTAGCTGAAAAAAAAAAAGATTTTTGAGTTTTCTCAACTTGTTTTATACAGATTTATACAACAAAAAGTTGAATCTCCTACAAAAATAAGTTGAGAACTCAAAAATCTGCTGAAGCTGGTTGCCTTAAAATTTTAAGTTAGCTGAACTTTTTTTGTTTTTTTACAGTGTAGTCTGGAAGAAAAGAACTTGTAAGTGAAGGTGTGAACAATAACATTAAGTGGTACATCTTTTGTTCTGTTACCTAAGCTCTCCACACCTTTGCCCCCTCGTTTCCTGTCTTTTCTCTCAGCAGTTTGATCTAGTTGTGTCTGTGCCTCTCAGCAGCCCTCCATCCATCCCCTTGGGTCTCCTTACATTCCTGTAGTGATAAGTCACTCCTGGCTCTTATTTCCCTCTGCTACCCCTGTAGAAAACACACTCCAGACAAACACACATGGACATGGTTATGTGTACCAGAGGCCATGTAATTCGACCAGCTTGCTTTTGATTTCAACCCCCCTCCCCTTTCCTTGTATCAAACATGCTTTGTTTGAGTCGTTCTTGGTTCAATCAAGGTTCAGTACCAGTCTGTTTGGTTTGAGGTGCTCACCTTGGTATAAATGTCCTCAAAATATTATTTGCAGGCATTTGTACCTCTGAAAGAAGAGATCACAGGTATGGAAGACCACCTACTCCCACAATTCAATACAACAAAACAAGACCTCCATACTGTGTGGGCAGAGGAAAGGTTATTCTGAATGGAGAGTGTGTTTTGTTAAAGCAAGCTTGTGTCTTGCTTAAAGGAAAAGATTTTAAGCCTGTAAAATCAAGCTCACAGTCACTGATTATGGGAACGGGAACGTCAGCTTGTACTTCATGTGGTTTCACTTTGAGTCAGTGCTTTGAATGGAGAGATGTGTTTGCATATTACTTATGGCTCATTATTTATTGTCTGTTTTGCAGTGCTGGTAGACTAGGACCAGCTACCTGCTGATGGAAATTATATCATAGAGAGAACCCTCACTACTCTGTGTTAACCCAGGTTAAAAAAAGTACTCTATCATAATGTACTGTACCTATAGTGCCCTATTTTTGCTTACTAATTTTGTACTTAATATACTAAAAATGATTCTTTAATACTTCTTAAGATCAACTAAGTGTACTCAACTGTGCTATTTTGGGACACGATGAATATGAACCAAAATGCACTTTTAACACACTATCTCTTCATTTAAAAAATGTATTTCGTGACCACTTGTAGTACACTTGAACCCATCTGTCATACACTAGTACACTCATGTACTACAAGTGGTGACTAAATACATTTTTTAAATACAGAGATAGTATGTTAAAAGCGCAGTTTAGTTCATATTCATTGTGTCCCAAAATAGTTTATCTTAAGAAGTACTAAAGAATCATTTTTAGTATATTAAGTACAAAATTAGTGTGCGAAAATAAAGCACTTTAAGTACATTATGGAAGTGTACTTTTTAAAAAAAACCTGGGTAGGCCAACAAATATTAGATAATTTGATCTTTTTATGCCAAAGCAAGGTTGGTTGAGGTTGTTAATGCCATGTGGTGCAACTACACTTAGTTCACTTCAAGAATAAAAAAATACTGATAATTTACTTACCCCCATGCCATCCAAGATGTTCATGTCTTTCTTTCTTCGGTCGAAAAATAATAATAGCCGAACCAAACCTAGATTTCTGAGGATTTCTTTTGTCATCATCTGTGATCATGCCAGCTCAAAGTGGTCAAGCTGTTTTTTTGGAACATGCTAGCTGGTTGACCAGCCAATAACCAGCATCTTTGTTCTGTAGCTACCAGTTTAAGCTGGTTTTTCCAGTGAGGAGTGGTGGCTGGTCCCCCTGGGCCTTGTGCAACCATAATTCACTCTTGATTGTCCTTGACCTTAATTCAGATCTGTGGCTTGTATGACTCTGAATTATATTTGGGACACTATTTGCTCTGACTTCAGATCACGTCTGCCTTTAATTTGGGGGTAATGCTACTGAGGACCTCAAACTGTCACATTCTATCCATTTCCTTGGATTAATTCAACTGGTTAAAAAGAGCCTAGAGGTGAAAAACGATGAGTCTCTCCTGAGTACGGCTCATTTCAACAAACCAATGAATTGTTCTCTATAATTATTTCCCTTTGCCCCATTAACCAGTGTGGTAAAGGTGGTGGTATAAATGTAGGCTAAAACACATTTGTTTTGATCAATATGACCTCAGATAACAAAACGCGCCAGCGGGTGAATCACTAGCTAGTTATAACAGCATCTCTGCGGCTCGACCGCAACAGCTGTGTTGATTTATTATTTTATTTAGAGCCTCAAATGTTGTAATTTCCACAACAGTATAATTGCTTTTGTGTGCTCTTGATATGAATTCACAGTTTGCTCTGAACAAGTGGTGTTTAGCATCTTTAAGTGGAATCTCTCCAGGTGCTAAAATGCTTGTGACTGACTCATATTTTTCGTTTCAAGCGACCGGTGCTGTGTAGTTTGCCTGAGCGCACTTCTGAGAACTTGTCAATCATGTTTTCTCTTCTGTATTTAAATCATATTGGTGGCGAGGGCCCTTTGAGTTTTGCTGAAAACTATGCAGTGCACTTGGACAAAATGTGACTAGTTACTTGCTTTAAACCATTTGCAGAAGTGCGTAAGTGCTCTTTCTCTTTCATTCATGCTGAAGTGGGCTGCCAGTATTTCATATACAGTATAATCCTCTACAATTTTAACATTGTGCTCTGGCAGTCTTTTGAGCCCAACTGTTAGATGTTCTTCTCAAGGTTCCTTTTAGTAACCGGTGGGGCTCCATTATGAAATATTCCTTCACTTTCCTTCTACTGTTACGTTGCCACACGACTGAATTCTGCTTTACCAGTCAGCCCAAGGGAATTGTGGGGGGATTCTGTTTGGTCTCTCTCCACTGGAGAGGGCCTGAGGCTGATGTTTCAGCTTGTTTACTAGTTGAATCTCTGTGAAAGAGAAAATGGTGGTTTGTAAGCACTTCATTCGTTCACTTTTGCGTGTGTGTTGTGGTAATTCATGGGTTCGATTCCCAGGGAAAGCAAGAGCTGATAAAATGTAAAAACTGTAGCTTGAATGCAATGTAAGTCGCTTTGGATAAAAGTGTCTGCTAAATGCATAAATGTAAATGTAATGCTTCATAATGTTGATGGCTAGTAAATCTTTATTGCAGGGCTGATTTTGATGCCCCACTTCTGATGAAAGGAAAATAAGATTTTTTTTTAGTGGATTTTTTAAATTAATATATACATTTAACACACATATTTAACATTTAATATATAGTATATATTATTTTTTTTATTTGATATGGACATTAATACTAGTTTCTGTTATATGACTAAGTTTGACTTGAATTTAAAATGCTTTTTTTTTTTTTTTTTTTCTTTACATGCGTCCCACCGGAGGACATTTTCTGTCACACCAAAGGACGTTTCAGCCTTTTGTGTCAATTAATGACCTTGCTATTCCAAGCTAACCTGTCATTAGCAGTTTGCAAGACACATTTGCATAATTTTCCATGATTATGTAGTTTAACCTGCAGTTTAATTAAAAAATATAATTTAGGGGTGTCCCACCAAAGGACAACAAAAGTAACACTTTTGTAGTGGTTCAAAAAAAGTTAAATATTTGAACAATTCTGAGACAAAAATGGACCATGTGCACGTGTCATGGCCTTTACAGGGGGCTTCAGTAACACAACCATGAATGGGGTCCTTCAACTAACTAAAGTTTTCTCTGGAATTGGCCGATTTAAAATCAAAGCACTGACTCAAAGTGTCACACCAGAGGACGTGGTTTTCAGAGACAAAATGTATCAAGTTCCTACACTTTCAGAAATATATGGATGAAAAAAATTATTGCCATTTTACTAAAATAGACACTTGTACAATTATGCCGGCGGTATTTATTAACACTTTTATGCTTTTTAATTTTAATTGATAAAAGTTGTAATTTATTGAACCATTCTTGAGACAGTCACACCATAGGACTATTTTGACACTTGGATCAAAAAAAATAAAATAATCGAATAACACTGCAGCTTTTGTAATAACAGTTCCATGTAGGACAAAGCAATGTTTAATGATTTACAGCATTTTAAATAACGACAATATTAATTATATAATTTTTTATCTTGTGGGACAATGAAAATGCTATGTCACGTCAACAACCCATGTATGTACATTATTCTGTAATGTATTATAGTAATTCTGTAATTTATTATAATAATTTGTTTTGGCTTCAGTACAGTGACAATATAAAAGCTAATTATTTAATTATGGGAACTAAATCATTTGTCAATGATTTATTATTTTATTATTATTCATAAATATAAAGTTGCATATAAGGGGTCACTTATATTTGAGTTATAAACATCAATAAACCAACCAGACCTTTTAATGCAGGTACAAGATAATGGTGAGGTAAACACACCTTCCAGTACTTGCTCCCCACAGACATAGTTTATGTCATTTGCATCACTGCTCCTCCTGGCATTAATGATGCAAAAACTGTGGATTCACTTCACAGAAAGCAGATATGACTTAGACTGAAAGACACAGTGCTTGGAGAGATATGCATCTATGAAAATAAGTGTTTTGCCCTCTGTTTGTATTACTTTTATAAATATTTGCAGGTACACACTTTTGCAACCCAGTTGGCATCCATATTTATTTCATCTCAGCCGGCTGGTCATGAGTGGCAGTGTGATGTTCCCATAGCAACCCTGCTGTTTGGTTAATGACTGCTCTGCTGTTAAATGGCATGGGAAGACTGATGGCAGGTGAGACGAGAAAGCAGGAGAAGCAAAAAATATGATGTAGGAGAGGAGAGAAAATATGCTGTTGCATCTTATGGATAACTTGATTATTTTGGTGAATTTGTTTACGAAATTCGTTTTGCATGTAAATGAAGGATGCATTCCAGACAAGTCTGACAAATTCTTCTCCTATGCATCATATTTCATTACAAAAAGTTCAAAGCTTTGAATCAAAAACATTTTTAAATGGAGGACCAATGAACAGTCATGCCATTATCTCTTACCTGTAAAAGCACTTAAGAGCACTGATTGACACTGATCTGGCTCCACCCACTGAGCGGAGGGCCTCTGCAGTGAGGGCTGCTGGGATAGAACAGATGGAGTGAATCTGATAATGTTGTTGATGGATTCTGGCTTCAATGCCGAGAAAAGAACAGCCAATATTACAGTTATGCACCCAGTGTAGGTATAATAGAAAACAGGCCCACACACACCTTAATCACCCATTTTAACTCTGTTTTAACATATAGTCTTATGCAATTTTGTGCTGGTGTATTACATATCTTTTAATTTACCATAATGGTACTGTGTTCAAAAAAGGCCACTTCCATTGTATTTTACTGTCCAAACATATTTACCATCTACTTGATTCTGTGGCAATAAGATCTGTCTAGTTAGTAAAGTTCTTTCCAGTCAGAATCACAGAGAGTGTAGTTTGATCTATGATTAGACTGATTAAATGTCTCAAATACTGGCCTCATATGTCTTGGAGGTATGATGGAAACGTTTTGGATCACGTTGTAGCTCATCCTTTAGTTTAATGCTTGTAAATTTATTCCACATTTTGCCCTCTCTTCATTTCTTAATATCACAGAGCGGAAAACTAAGTGCATGTTTCAGGAATAAAGCTAGCCTCAGCGTTCTAGGTTAAAGAAAGCAGATTAAAGTTAAAGCAGGTAAATCCAGGCCATGACCAAGCAGGAGCCAATGAGAGACTGAGTTTTGTGAATAGCGATGGACCCTGGGGGACAGAAGCGCTGAAGGGGAATCGAGAGATATTGAGCGGAGGAATGAGGCTTTAGATGGTTTCCAGGAACCCCTGAGCTTCCCAATCTCTGTCACACTCACTGTTTTAGACACACATCCTCCAGGGGATGAACTATGGGCTTGGTGTCTCTGACTAGCATTGTATCTTTCACATAGCATCTCATCCTACATTTTCAGTGTGCTCAACCTGGGTAAGCAGTGGTGTTGATGTCCTAAAGGAACAAAAAATAAAAATATTCATTAACAAAGGGCTGTCATAATGAGCCCTAGTCAAATGTTCATTAACAATCTTTTTTTTTTTTTTGTTAAATGTTGGTGTTGTTTAATATATGACTGAATGTTTGGTTGATTTTGCACTTGCTCGTCAAATAACGGTTGTTTTTTGTCAAATGAAATTAGATGCCATTTTAGTAAAACTGACTGAAATGAATGAATATGACAAGGAATATTTACAGGGGTGCAAAATGCAATGGGTAAATAAGTTCAGATCACTCATTTGTGCACTGACATGGTTCATGGCTGTTAATGCACAATCTCTGTTTTAGATTGACTAACTGTTATACTGTATAAGATTACCATTCGTACTGAACTCATAAATCTAGGTTACGTGCTGCAATTTCATAGCAAAATTCACTCTGCTAAAACCGGCAGCGCGTAAATTTACTTGTCAGCAACCCGCCAAAATAAAACCTTGCTAAATTTAGGTTTAAATTTTTTTTAATTCTTAAAAAAAACAACAACAAAAAAACAACAAAATAATAAATAAATATTAGCATTGTATTTTAAGTGTGCTATAAAATAATTGTATTTTAATTTAATACTCTTTTTATTGTAAAATATAATTTTATTATCAAGTTTTATTTTATTTACAAAAACTAAATTAAGTGCAATAATATTATTACTATTATTAATAATTTTTAAAATGACATTTAATGGATCACAATATATGCAGTGAACTTAAAACCGTATGTGCGATATCTTTAATTACAGAGTTAAAGCATTTTGCTAAGCTTTTAGTCAAGAGACTTGAATTATCCGTAAGTAAACTAATTAATTTAGATCAATCTGGGTTTTTAAAGGGAGACTTGCATCCGATAATGTCAGACGTCTTTTGCATATTATTATATTATCATGCATCTCAAAGGGATGCGTTACCTGCAGCTCTCTTTACTTTAGATGCGCAAAAGTTGGGAGTGTCTCTGGATAGTTTTGGAGAATTTTGGCTTCGGTAAAACTTTCACATCTATGGTCAAAACACTTTATACTAATCCTCTTGCAGTTGATTCCTGAATAAATCCACAAGCTCAACGGGTGAGCACAAAGAGGAGATTCACAGGGAACTCCGTGAGCTTTGATTGCTGATCTCAGTTGTAGATATAGAAACCAAGAGAATCTAGGAAGAGAGTAGCTTTCTCTAAGGTCCTGAAATGATTTTAAGCCATTTTCTCCATACAAATCCTGTAGAATGTAAACTCCCCTAGAGGCCCAGGTTTCATTGAAATATGGGCCAGAGTTCTGCAAAATATTGTAATTATGCCATATGGGGGAGCGATTACAAAGTTTAGTATTGCAACCCATTTGATTTTGAACAGTTGACCAAAACTAAGACTTTTACTAAGACACCGGGCAGTGACTGTAACAGGCACAGTACTGCAATACCTTCCTTTTGTGTTGCCTAGCAACCTTGCCCAAAAAGTTGCCCCATGTATCATCACCTTAAGACACAGAGCTCTGTGTTTTCTTCTCTTGCAATTAAAGTTTGCGAGTCTCCCACCTGTTGCTTCAGATTATTGTGTGCTTTTAGTGAGTTTAAGCATCTCGTCATTGCTA
Organism: Barbus barbus; assembly: GCF_936440315.1. Classification (NCBI taxonomy): domain Eukaryota; kingdom Metazoa; phylum Chordata; class Actinopteri; order Cypriniformes; family Cyprinidae; genus Barbus; species Barbus barbus. The sequence goes on from NC_136723.1 coordinate 10,875,898, forward strand.
CTTCCAGTTTCAGCATTACCAAATTATTTTGTCTGACAGATATATTACCTCTTATTGCATCAGCACAGTTTTTGATAGAAAACTAGTCAGTGTGGAGTGAAAAGACTTCTTGCATGTGCACACCTGGAATACGCTCATACATGCTTTAGGATTGACAGTGTGAGTTCCCTACCTCCTGTAGAATAAGTTTTCTCCTTTTTTTTAAAACTTTATTTCTTGCATGTAACTTAAAAAGAGCTGTTTTGCTAGATGTCCAAGCTGCTCCTTTGCAGATATGTACTAAATATCTCTTTTTGGTTTCCAGTACGAAAGAAAGTAGCAAAGTTACCTGTATAATGTTTTTTTTCATAGTTTTTCCATGCATTGGTAAATAATAAATTAATTGTAAATTTGATGTCCTATTTGCATGGTCACACTTTATTTTAAGGTCCAAATCTCCAAATCAAGTCGTAGTTGCCTCAAACGTATAATTCGCTGTTTATTAGTAATGTAGTTATACGTTTAGGTATTGGGTAGGATTAGGCACGTAGAATATGGTCATGCAGAATATGTGCTTTATAAGTACTAATAAATAGCCAATATGTTCATTATAAGCATGCTAATAAGCAACTAGTTAATAGAGAGAACTAGTCCCTATAAAGTGTTTCCATTTGCATATGGTAGTTAAAGGGCAAGTGTTTCAAATTTTTTTACTACAGTAAAAATCTGTTAATTGGATAACAACCTTACCGGTGAAAAACTGTAAATGGTTTACAGCATTATATGTAATTTTGCTGTGAAATACTGTCAAATATTGCTGTAAAAATTACTGTCAAAGCAATGTACATTGGAAAACAGAAAAACGTAAGTTCTTGAGTGACACATCATATGAATGTACGTTTTATTTAAAAAGTTTTGTTTCTTGTATTTGTCATCAGTTATGTATATTAGGGTATTTTATGTTTAATTTTTTTATTTAGTTAATACTTATTGCATTATTTTAATGTCATGTTTTACCCTGATTGTGCTTTCTTTGTGTAATGCTGTGTAAATTTTTCCTATCTGTATTATTCTGGTACTTATCAGTACATTTATTTTTGTAGTTTAGGAAGCTTGATATACTAACATTACACCACTTAATTAAATAAAATTATGATTGAAATATGTAGTAAAACATTCAAGCAATAACATGCCGTCCTGTAATACAATTATAATACAATTGATAAAGAATTGTAGTCGGAGTCACGTGACGTGCTCATGAATCCAAGCGCTCCGTACGTTTGGCCTCTTTTTGCTGATTTTTTCGTTTTGTTTGAAGTTTTATTCATTGGTGGTGCTTTACCTGATGGCATGCAGTCGTAAACAGCAGGAGTTGTCTCCATCGGCTTCTCCGATTAAGAAGAAATCCAAGCCACAGACCGCGAGCGATATGATGGACAAGATGGCGAACACTGTTACACACTTTGAGGACATTCTAAGAGTTGACGGCGATGTTTTATTTTCAAACTTGGATTATTATGCAGTAATTCTGTTTGACATCTATGACTGACCTTAATATTCTGAGTTGTAATATTAATGGGCTAAATGGTCCTCACAAACGTACAGGTTTTCTGGATTTTTGGCGAAGAAAAAAGTTTGATATAGTGTTAGTTCAAGAATCCCATTTGAAAGAGGAGGTTATATGCAGGTGTGATAAGTTTTATGAAGTGGTCTCTCACTTGTCTTCGGATACTAAAACAAAGGGTGTCCTAATATTGGTGCGAAGGACTTTAAATATGACTATTTTAGATAAAGGTTGTGATACAAATGGTAGAATAACACGCATAAAAACAATAGTGGAGAATAGGAATATTGTATTTCTCTCAGTTTATGCCCCTTGTACTCCTGACCCTACTTTTTTCTCTTTGTCAAACTATCTCTTGAAGTTTTCAGATTTTGAAATTGTATTGGGTGCAGATACAAATTCTGTAATGTCGCATATCCTAGATAGATCTGGACCAAAGGAATCACACTCTCAAGCTTTGTTTTTCTGACAAACTTCGGCAATGTGTAATCTCATCCTCATTGGTGGACAGTTGGCGTTTATTAAACCCTTCTGCTAAGTCTTTTACTTTCTTTTATGCTCCTCATAAATCCTAATATAGCTATTATTTCTCTCTTGTTAAAAAAGATAAAGATCCGACTTCCTGTTCTAGTTACCTGCCACTTTCTTTGATAGGGACTGATGTTAAATTATATACAGTAAGTATTATAAGTAAGTATTATCTCGTCGTCTAGAGGAATTTATGAATAGGCTAGTTCATCATGACCAAACAGGATTCATTAAATCTCGCTCAGCTTTGGATAACTTACGCAGGTTATATCATATTAATAATTCAAAGAATAGTTTTCTCTCTCCTTGCGCAGTATTATCTCTAGATGCGATGAAAGCTTTTGACCAGCTAGAATGGAACTATTTATGGCCGGCATCTGGGTCTGGGATCGGGTTTCATAAATATGATAAAAGTTCTGCATGTCAATCCAGCAGTCACTGTTGTCACAGGTGCTGTTCACTCTAACCCATTCTTTATACATCGAGGTACTCGTCAGGGTTGCCCACTTTCTCCTCTGTTCTTTGCCCTATCCTTGGAACCCTTAGCTCAAGCGGTCCGACAATCTGAAATTATTTCTCCCATAAATATACGGAATACTCATCATCATATTTCTTTGTTTGCTGATGATATCTTATTGTTTTTGGAGAAGCCGTCACATTCTATTCCTCATGTGCTGAATTTATTTGACCATTTTGGATCTCTCTCAGGGTTTAAAATTAATTGGAGTAAGTCATGTTTACTTCCCCTCAATTCTAAAATTGATTCCATGTCCCTTTCTATATCTATTCCATTGATTCAAATCTTTACTTGGGGATAGATGTTTTATTCTTCCCTGCAGGAAATCGTCTAAAAAAACTATAATGGTATTCTAGCCAAAGTATTCTCAGATTTGGAAAATTCTTCCTACTTCTTTTCAGGTCCGTATATCGGTGATTAAAATGAATGTTCTCCCACGTATCAATTTCTTTTCTTCCATGATTCGTCTCGCTCCACCGGTTGGCTACTGGAACAAACTAGATGCACGTGTTTCACGGTATGTATGGGATGGGAAACGTCCTCGTATTAAACTGACTACCTTAGAATGATGTAGATTACATGGAGGTCTTTCTTTCCCTAATTTTAGACTGTATGCTCAAGCCTTTTCCCTCCACCCTTTAGCAGTTTGGTTTGATCCTGACTCTGCTGTGTCTTGGAGAGCAATTGAGGAATCTATTGTTTATCCATATAAATTGATGCATCTTGTTTTTTCGGGAGTTCCGCTTAGGCAGTGTAAATCTCGGTTTGGTCCCATTGTAACCCACCTCCTCTCCACATGGAGGGATGTTGAAAGACGTTCACAACTAGTTACAAAATGGCATAGGCATTCGCCTATTTTCCACAATAATAACCTTTTGTCAGGCAATGTACTAAACTTAAACTAAAAGTAAACACTCTGGGAGATATCTATGATGATAGTGGTTTAAAATCCTTCCAGAATCTTAAAACTCAATATAATCTGCCAGGCACCTCCTTCTTTATGTATTTGTGCATTAGATTGGCCCTATGGGCATATGGGGTGCCTTGGGACTCTCAACTGCCTGCTCACCTTTTTGGACAAATTTTTTCATGACTGACTTTTGGGACTTCACCTTGTCCGTCCAACAAATATCTTTACTGTTAGCTGCTCTCACAGCAGCAAAAAAATGGCTAGTCAACCTTTGGAATCCTCCTCACACAATGGACAGACGAACCTGGACTGTGTATTTGTTGGACATTATCTCGATGGAACTCTCTACTTCTCGTATACATGGATCTAACGTGAAAACTGTTCATTCATGGCATTCAGCTTTTAAGTGAAGTGACATACTGGCAAGTATGGTGACCCATACTCGGAATTCGTGCTCTGCATTTAACCCATCCAACGTGCACACACACAGCAGTGAACACACACACACCGTGAACACACACCCGGAGCAGTGGGCAGCCATTTATGCTGCGGCGCCCGGGGAGCAGTTGGGGGGGTTCGGTGCCTTGCTCAAGGGCACCTCAGTCGTGGTATTGAGGGTGGAGAGAGCGTTGGACATTCACTCCCCCCACCTACAATCCCTGCCGGACCGAGACTCGAACCCGCAACCTTTGGATTACGAGTCCGACTCTCTAACCATTAGGCCTTCCCCTTTAATGTTGTCTTCTTTTCTAAAATCTTTGTAAAAATTATTTTATTGTTATTTGTTTATATATTAATATTAATGAATATATTATAATAATAATAATAATAATAATAATAATTATTATTATTATTATTATTTTATTTTTAAGTCTACCAGGGGGTGAGATGGGATGGGTTCTAACTTTGTACAGCTGCATTTTGTTTTGTACTACTGTTCCACAGAATAAAATTCAATAAACAGTTAACAAAAAAAAAAAAAAAACTGTAATACAATTAAAACATTGTCACTGTATTTTTTATTGTGAATTTTTGCTCTACAGCTGCTGTTTAACTCTAAACTTAACTGATAGTTTTTACTGTAAGCAGACTCTTAACAACAATTTAATACACATACCCCCATTTTTATTTCAAATTAATTGATTGTTCATAATCCTCATCTCATCATGCATGCATATGATTTTTAGCTCCTTGACTGCTGATTTAACAGCCATCTCTCTTGTTTTCCAGCCCCCAGAGTGTGCTGTGCTTTAGCTGTGTCTCTCTGGTGGTTTGTTAGATAAGATGTAGGTGAGGGGCAAAGCTCTCCTGTGGGGTCTCTCGCTCTCTGAGGGGAGAGATTCTCTCACCAGCTGACACTTCAAGGGATTCACAATCTTCTCACCCACATCCCGAGAGAAACTCCTGTCTATACGAGACATGGGGAAGAGAGAGTATCTCTGTCAGGCAAACTGAGAGTGGTTTTAGTGTTTGGGTTAGGCTGGATGGATTCATATAGTTACGAATATAATTATAAAATACAGATTTATTTAGTCCAAGTTTGTCTTTGACTTTCAGTTTAATTCATTTAATCTAAATACTTATAGTGACTGTTTGAGCTCTATGGCACAGCTTTCTGTAGTCGAGTTCCTACATGTAACAGTGTTATTGTTTATATACTATTATAGTATTTAATATTTTGATTTTAAAAATATATATTTTCAGTTTTCATAGTTTTAGTAATTTGTATGTGCTTTCATAGTTTTTATATTAATATTTAATTTTTCTATTCAGCTTTTATTTCCGTTTGTTGCCAAGGCAGCATTTATATATTTTTTTTATCTTTACTATATATATATATATATATATATATATATATATATATATATATATAAATATATAAATAAATAAACACAGTGCTGCTGGAAAGTTTGTGAACGCTTTAGAATTCTCTATATTTCTGCATAAATATGACCCAAAACATAATCAGATTTTCACACAAGTCAAAGACAAAGAGAACCAAATCAAACAAATGAGATAAAAATATTTTCTTTAATTTATTTATTCAGGAAAATGATCCAATATTGCATATCTGTGAGTGGCAAAAGTATGTGAATCTCTTGGAATAGCAATTAATTTAAAGGTGAAATTAGAGTCCATCTGTGCAGAGTTGTTTTCAGTCTGTGCAATGAGTATCAAATGTCAGTACGTGACCTGTTTTATTCAAAGAACAGCGATCTACCAAAGTCTGATCATGTTTGTGGAAGCGAATCATGTCACGAACAAAGGAGATTACTGAGGACCTCGGAAAAAGAGTTGATGTTGCTCAGGTTACAAAACCATCTCTACAGAGTTTGGACTCCACAAATCCACAGTCAGACAGATTGTGTACAAATGGAAGAAATTCAAGACCACTGTTACCATCCCAAGAAGTGGTCGACCAACAAAGATCACTCCAAAGCAGAACGTGTAATAGTCTGAGAGGTTGCAAAAGTTTCCAGGGTAACTTCTAAGCAACTAAAGGCCTTTCTCACATTGGCTAATGTAAATGTTCATGAGCCCACCATCAGGAGAACACTGAGCAACCATGGTGTGCATGGCAGAGTTGCAAGAAGAAAACCACTGTTCTCCAAAAAGAAAATTGCTTGCTAAAGATCATGTGGTCAAGCCAGAGGACTATTGGAGAAAGGTTTAATGGATGGATGAAACCAAAATAGAACTTATTGGTTTAAATGAGAAGCTATTATGTTCGGAGAAAAAAAACACACTGTATTCCAGTTTAAGAATCTTATCCCATCTGTGAAACATGGTGGTGGTAGACATGGCTTGGGCCTGTATTGCTGCATCTTGGCCAGGACAGCCTGCCATCATTGATGGAACAATGAATTCTGAATTATACCAGCAAATTCTAAAGGAAAACTTCAGAACATCTGTTTAAGAACAGAGTCTCAAGAGAACGTGGGTCATGCAGCAAGACATCAACCCCAAGCACACAAGTCATTCAACCAAAGAATGGTTAAAGCAGAACAAAGTTTATGTGTGTGTATGTGTGTGTGTGTATGTATGTACACTGAACAAAATTATAAATGCAACACTTTTGTTTTTGCCCCCATTTTTCATGAGCTGAACTCAAAGATCTAAGACTTTTTCTATGTACACAAAAGGCCTATTTCTCTCAAATATTGTTCAAAAATCTGTCTAAATCTGTGTTAGTGAGCACTTCTCCTATGCCGAGATAATCCATCCACCTCACAGGTGTGGCATATCAAGATGCTGATTAGACAGCATGATTATTGCACAGGTGTGCCTTAGGCTGACCACAATAAAATGCCACTCTAAAATGTGCAGTTTTATCACACAGCACAATGCCACAGATGTTGCAAGTTTTGAGGGAGCGTGCAATTGGTATGCTGACTGCAGGAATGTCCACCAGAGCTGTTGCCCGTGAATTGAATGTTCCTTTCTCTACCATAAGCTGTCTCCAAAGGCATTTCAGAGAATTTGGCAGTATATCCAACCGGCCTCACAACCGCAGACCACGTGTAACCACACTAGCCCAGGACCTCCACATCCAGCATCTTCACCTCCAAGATCGTCTGAGACCAGCCACCCGGACAGCTGCTGCAACAATCGGTTTGCATAACTAAAGAATTTCTGCCCAACTTTTCAGAAACCGTCTCAGGGAAGCTCATCTGCATGCTCGTCGTCCTCATCGAGGTCTCGACTCGACTGCAGTTCGTCGTCGTAACCGACTTGAGTGGGCAAATGCTCACATTCGACAACGTCTGGCTCTTTGGAGAGGTGTTCTCTTCACGGATGAATCCCGATTTTCACTGTACAGGGAAGATGGCAGACAGCACGTATGGCGTCGTGTGGGTGAGCGGTTTTATTGATGGCATTTTTAATGCACAGAGATTCCGTGACGAAATCCTGAGGCCCATTGTTGTGCCATTCATCCACAACCATCACCTCATTTTGCAGCATGATAATGCACGGCCCATGTTGCAAGGATCTGTACACAATTCCTGAAAGCTGAAAACATCCCAGTTCTTGTATGGCCAACATACTCACCAGACATGTCACCCATTGAGCATGTTTGGGATGCTCTGGATCAGTGTAAATGACAGCGTGTTCCAGTTCCTGCCAATATCCAGCAAGTTCGCACAGCCATTGAAGAGGAGTGGACAACCTGATCAACTCTATGCGAAGGAGATGTGTTGCACTGCGTGAGGAAAATGGTGGTCACACCAGATACTGACTGGTTTTCGGACCCCCCCAATACAGTAAAACTGCACATTTTAGAGTGGCTTTTTATTGTGGCCAGCCTAAAGCACACCTGTGCAATAATCATGCTGTCTAATCAGCATCTTGATATGCCACACCTGTGAGGTGGATGGATTATCTCGGATTTGTGAACAATATTTGAGAGAAATAGGCCTTTTGTGTACATAGAAAAAGTCTTAGATCTTTGAGTTCAGCTCATGAAAAATGGGGGCAAAAACAAAAGAGTTGCGTTTATCATTTTGTTCAATATAGTTACCTAGCTGGGGACTACTTTCAGGTGCTACGTAATAGCATTGCACCTGCTGCACCCATGGTATGGAAGCAAAGCTCCTTTATTATTACGCCGGAACGAGAGTATAGTTCCTAGCCATACCGGCCTAGAAATTCACAACTTTTCATTTTCCGTTAGTCTTAGTACACGATGTAACTACAGAAGGGTCAAGTTTTAAATAGGAAAAATATTGAAACTCTTTGGTCATTTTTGAGCGAGATGCTGATGGTCTAATCAGATTCAATGATCTATGCTAAGCTAAGCTAAAAGTGCTACCGCCAGACCCAGAGATCGGCTGAATAGATTCAAAAACAGTAAAACTCAACTGTTTAACTATTTTCAAAAGCCTATTTTTAAAAAAAGTGGAGTGTTCCTTTAACAACACTAAATGCAATGGGATACAGTGGGAATCCATATGGATCATATGCTTTTCCCAAAATCTCTTCATCTGCTCCAGCTGTTTCCCAGCTTTCCTTTCATCTTCTTTCTCTCGATTACTGCTGAGTTATGGGGGGATACAATTAAACGAAACTCCATTGTTTCAGTGTTTCCTTAATTGTCATTCTGGAGAAATCTGGCATCAGCTGCAGGGCTCTTCAAAAAGAAGTCTATTTGATTCTTTTGCCAGGGTCTTAAAACCCCAAACAGTCTTGTTTACTTTGGGGAGGAAGGACATTATTGCCTTCATTCACAGACTTGACAACCAAAAAAAAGTACTGATGCACAAACAAGATGAACAGCATGTAAAATTTAGACACTTGAGGGCCTTTTTTTAACCTCATTTTTGCAATGGAAATTTAAATACATTAATCTATAATATTTGTCTCTACTTCTAAGACCGCCACATCCTCCCTAATCTCTCTCCTAATGCCTCTTTCTCTCTCTCCACGTCTCTAGAAGAACACAACAGGAAGAGTAACCTTGTGGAAAATGACATTATGTGGAGTAAAGTGTCTATAATTTCGGTGTGGATATGGTTGAATGAGCTCTGTCTTAAGCATGTGTTTTATGCTAATATGGAGATTACCTCTGTAATTGCTCTTACAACACTCACTGCATATTACTGGAGTTTTAGACTTGAATGGAACTGAAGGAATGTTGAGGGTGGATTATGATATGATGATACAGGTCAAGACAAATGAATTCACTGCTTCGTAACTCTGTATTTAACTCTCAGGGATGTAAGCTGTATAGGAATACAGTACATGTATGTGTGCATACATGTACTGCGATGCATGATATATTGGTACCATATATACCACACCACAGTTTTCAGCCAATATTAAAGTTTTATTTATTTATTTTACTTATTGATAAGGGATATTTAAATGCTCATTTCTTCTGTTTTTACATTTGGACACTAGTAATTTAATTGTAATATTTACTATTACACTATTAAATGTATTATTTAGCCAATGTCAAAATGAATATTTGGCTTTTGTATAACAATGTGATACCGAAATTCACTTTGAAAATTTTGAAAGCATTTTGAAAGCTTGAACCTAAAAAAGACAAAATATTATAAATACAAATTAAAATATCAATTCATCCTTAATGTAAATACTAAATACTTCAAATTAAAAACAAACAAACAGTAAAACTTTTATATTGTGTGAAGTTAATAGTAAAATACCTTTTCTATTTTGATATATTTTAAAATGTACTTTATTCACATGATGTCAAAGCTGAATTTTCAGTCGTGTCTCATGATCCTTCAGAAATCATTTGAATATGCTGATTTGATGCTCAAGATGCATTTCTTATTATCAATGCTGAAAATAGTTGTGCTGCTTAATATTATTGCAAAACCTGATACATTTATTCAGTACTCTTGGAATAAAAAGTTCAAAAGAACATCATTAATTTGAAATATAAATCTTTTGCAGTATTATAAATATCTTTACTGTCACTTTTCATCAAAGTTTTGAATGGTCGTGTATGTTTAAGTGCTTGGATCAACAGGTGCATTAGTAAGTTGTCATTTAGCAGTATTACATTAAAGTTATTGCAGTGACAGTTCTTCTGGAGAAACCTGAGGTTAACACACTTTGCTAAACAACAAGATAAGTGTTTCTACATTGAAAGTGAAAATGCTGTACAGCACAACACAACACAGTCTGAGTCAATCAGAACATATTTTAAGGCAAGTAGGTAAGACTACCTAGCATGATGCTGCAGAATAGTCTTAAAGTGTACATTCCACCGGTCCCGATGGGTTAATCCTCTCTTTTTGTCAATTTCACCTTAACTAGAAGACTGTCATGTGGCATCCCTCCCTGTTCCCATCTTAGAACCCAGGAGCTGCTGTGATGGAGTGAGGGGAGGGGGCCTTCTGCTGTGATTGAGGATGTGCAGCTGGCGTCTTCGTCCTTGCCCGAGTAAAAATCCATCAGAGTATTAACCTTGTGAAATAAATCAGGAGATGCAGGCAGACAGGATGAATAGCACTGCCTGAATATAGGCTGTCATGTGAATAGCGAAATGAACAATGTCCGCGCCGCCGAGGGGCCGTCTGAATGCTGTTGCTGCACTATTGTGTCACACACAATGGACAAAGCTACATCAGGGCTTTGTTGCGATTTCAGCTATTTTGACATTTTGACTGATTTTTTTCTTTTACGTTCTGGATCACCTTTAAAAGCCAGAGTGGTACAATGTAGGGAGGCTCATTCACGATTAGGCACGCACTCCAATAGTGTTGGAGAGTGAAATCTGAGAAAGAAAGTGGAAGCGATAAAAAGTGAGGGTTGGGAAGGGTGAGAACTTGATTGATCTGGATCCTTTTGACCTATTTCAGTAGTGGTTAATGGTGCTGCTTTAAACCAGAGAGTAAAAGAAAACACCTGTTCTTCTTTTAATACACACTTTGCTCTCTTCCAGGTGCACCATAAGACGTTTTAGAAAAGAACTTTGATTGGAGGCACCTGGTTAGGGAGAGAGCAGCACCTCTCCTGGCTACTGCTGAAATGCACAGAGATATGATAGACACTTGTTCCCCTTTAATTAGGATCTCTTTTAAGTCTTTATTTAGAAAAAATACAAATACCAAAAAGACAGTTCTTTGTGAGTTAAAGGGATAGTTCAACCAAAAGATGCTTTGAAGAATGTGCTTAACCAAACAATTTCTGGTCCCCATTGACTGCCATAGTATTTTTTCCATAAAGTGGTAGTCAGTGGGGACCAGCAACTGTTTGGTTTCATGTGTTTTGGAGTATAGACATGGCTTTGGAGAGTGATTTGCAGAAAGGATGGGATTTTATGCTATTACTAGCCTCTCCGAAATCACCTACCTTATACCTTTAAGGCATGACCCACATATATAGTAGAATAATACACTGATATCTTATCCTTAGAACCAGTATATTGTATTGCTATTTAATTTAGTTTTTCTTATTTAATTTTAATATTAATTATTAATATTAATACAGTATATACCATATATTGTATATATGCTTTTAAAGTATTATCTATGGTGGCCCAGTAGTGTACAATACAACAAAATATCCACAACACAATGGAAACAAGTTGCAGCACAGTGAAATTAGCACAACACATTGGTAACAAGCCGCAAAACAATGAAATTATCTCAACACCATGGTAACAAGTTGCAACGCAACAAAATTATCACAAAACAATGGAAACAAGCCACATGAAATTAGCACAACACAATGAATACAAGCCACAACACAACGAAACTAGCACAACACAATAGAAATAAGTTGCAACACAAAGGAAACAAGCCAGAACACAACGAAATTAGCACAACACAAAGGAAACAAGCTGCAACACAATGGAAACAAGTCAGAACACAAATTATCACAACACAAAGGAAACAAGCCGGAACACAACGAAATTAGCACAACACAACGGAAACAAGCTGCAACACAATGGAAACAAGTCAGAACACAAATTATCACAACACAAAGGAAACAAGCCGGAACACAACGATATTAGCACAACACAACGGAAACAAGCCGCAACACGATGGAATGACTCGCAACACAACAGAAACAAGCTGGAACACAACGAAAATTAGCACAATACAACGGAAACAAGCCTCAACACAATGAAACAAGTCGCCTCACAATGGAAACAAGTCGCAACGCAACAAAATTAGCACAATACAACGGAAACAAGCCTCAACACAATGAAACAAGTCGCCTCACAATGGAAACAAGTCGCAACGCAACAAAATTAGCACAATACAACGGAAACAAGCCTCAACACAATGAAACAAGTCGCCTCACAATGGAAACAAGTCGCAACGCAACAAAATTAGCACAATACAACGGAAACAAGCCTCAACACAATGAAACAAGTCGCCTCACAATGGAAACAAGTCGCAACGCAACAAAATTAGCACAATACAACGGAAACAAGCCTCAACACAATGAAACAAGTCGCCTCACAATGGAAACAAGTCGCAACGCAACAAAATTAGCACAACACAAAGGAAACAAGCCGCAACACAATGGAACGAGTCGCAGCACAACAGAAACAAGCCAGAACATAACGAAATTAGCACAACACAAAGGAAACAAGCCACAACACAATTAAAAAAAGCCACAACACAATGAAATTGTGTAGTGGCGATTTTGTTGTGTTGTGGCGATTTAGTTGAGCTGTGCACTACTGGGCCACCATAAATATCCCTGTCTTTTCTTTCTTTCTTTCTTTCTTTCTTTCTTTCTTTCTTTCTTTCTTTTAGCCATGTGAATTTGTGGAAATAAATAATATATTACAGAACATTGTTTCAGAACCAGTAAGATCAGTGCCAAAAATAATTAATATTATAAAAATGTTATACACGTACACCTTTAAGTGTAATACTGTATATCCTGTTAAAATATAATATCCATCCATCCATCCATCCGGATTTGTGGAAATGCATAATATATAACAGAGCAGTGTTTTTGTAATTCATAAAATATTTACTTACAGTTGAAGCCATTAAGATCAGTTCCTTTTAGCCCACTTTTTCTCTTTTGCTTGCCATATTGTCCTCCTTTCTCATTGCCCATGTGTTGATTGCACGAAAGCGGCAGACCCTTGGAATCAGCACCACCTGTGGTCTCCAATAACACATCTTTCCTCTCCTCTGTCCTCATGTCTCCCTCCACCCTCTGTGAAGCTCTAAAAGGCCTTTGCAATCAAGGTTTTAATTAGTATGGGGAATAGAAGGCAGATGAGACAAGAAACAAGCTCAATCATCAGCCCTTTGGGGTCTGTAATGGAGGTGGATGAGGAGGCCCTGGGTGGTAATAGTTCAAGGCACATTCTTACAGCCTCTCGTTCCTGCTCATGAACAAGCCTAACTGACAGCACTGTCTGTCCTTAATCTTTGTTAATTCTGAGTGCTGTTGGAGTAGTGTACATCATATGACTTTTTGAGATGTCATATGCTGTTATGTGAACAGAGAACATAAAAACATGGCAGAATATTCTGAGTTAAAACTGTTCAAAAGTTTGGGATTAGTGCATTTTGTTTTTTTTCAGAATGAAATGTTTAAAAAAGATACATTAAATTATTCAAACCAGCAAAGACTATCATTATTACAATTTTTTAACATATTAAATGTTGTCCTATTGAAATTTGAATCAAAGAGTTTTTAGTGAAAAATAATTTTCACAAAAATATTAAGCTGCACACCTGTTTTCAACATTGATAATAATGATTCTTGAGCACCAAATCAGCATATTAGAATGATTTTTGAAGGATCACTAAAGACTGGAAAAATTCTGCTTTGCTGTCACATGAATAAATAGTATTTTAAGATATATTAAAGTAAAAAAAAATTGTTTTAAGTGGTAATATATCATAATATTGATGTATTTTCAAAACAAAACAAAAAAATAAAGATAATAAAATAAAAACAGCCATGGTGAGGATAATAGACTTATTTTAAAAACAGCTAAATCTTGCCAATTCCAAATATTTGAATGATAGTGAATATATACATTTATAAATACTTTTTATTTTTACCATATATATTTTTTTTTATAATTTATGCAAAAAATATAATAATATAATGCACACTTTAGTTATATAATTAGGTATGTAAACAATATTTTATTTATTTTATTGAAACAATTACTAAGGAATACAGTTGTGGTTAAAATTGTACATACACTTTGCAGTATCTGCAAAAAGTTTATTATTTTATCAGAATAATATTTAGTACTGACCAGAATAAGATATTTCACATAAAAGATGTTTACATACAGTCCACAAGAGAAAATAATAGTCATACGCAACTGTTACAAAAGGTTCAAACGGTCACTAATGCTCCAGACGGACAAACGATGCATTAAGAGCCTGGAGTTGAAAGCTTTTTTGAATTTGAAGATCAGGTTAAACTGAACTTATTTTGACTTCTGGGAAACATCTTCTGTAGCTTCTGAAGAGCAGTACTAAATGAAAAAAAAAAAAAAAGATATTTGGGCAAAACAAGGCAATCTTTCGGTTTAAATCTTACGCCCCTGGCTCTTCCCTCTGGAGCATCAGTGCCTGTTTGAACCTTTTGTGATAGTTGCGTATTACTCAGTGTGACTGTGAACAAATGGATCTCAAAATCATACAGTCATTGTAAGAAAGGGTTTAAATACGCAAAAAAATAAAATAAAATTGGGCGACCTGAAGGATTTTTCTGAAGAACAGCGAGCAGTTTAGCTGTTCAGGACAAACAAGGAACTCTTGGATACTTTAAAAACAAACAAACAAACAAAAACAGCTGTGGATCATCCAGGTAACAACACAGTATTAAGAATCAAGCATATGTAAGTATATACTTCAAAAAAGATGGTCTCTTAAAGGCTCTTTACGTGTAGTAAAAGTTTTTTTAGAAACATATTTTATGCTTTTACGCTGAATTACTTTTTTGTTTAATAATTTAGGGTTCTTTTTTTCCTGCCTTTTTGTTTTTCAAATCTGTAACTGTCAAAGCAATCTCATCAATGATTTACTGGAGCTCCACCATCCAACACAGAATGTCAACACGCTTTGAACAGGTAAATTAGTTCTTTTTCTTTAACTTCAAAATGTAACTGGCTACCTTACAATTATGTCTTTTTCTCTTTTTAATTTTTTTTTGTAACAACATGTAATCTGGTACAGTTTTTCTTAAGAGTGTATGTATTTATGTGAACAAGCAAACAAAACAGTAAATTAAACAACAACATTGTGTGTACATTTCTGGCCTGAAGCTTATTTTCAGTGTAATTCATCATCTTCGGATGGCATGGCACCCACTCAGGAGGTGTTGATTGAAGTTGGTACTTTCACTGTGGTAGAGGCTGGTCGGCTAAAGCCTTCACTGGGCTGTGACCGATAGCGCCAGCAGAGGCTAATGCCCGCTGAATGCCAGTGCACTCTGTATGTAATGCAAATGGCCTGACATTTAACTGCTGTGGGCAGGGTGTAATTAAAGATGTGGCCTTTAACAGCGCCTGTCCTCCCCTACTGATGAGACACAAAGAGAGAACAGGCTATAGTCCTCACTTACAATAGAAACAGGCTGAGGCATTTCTCATCAGTGTCTTTGAGCAGTTAAAGACAATGAAGATGGTTATAATTACCCTGATTAGTTATTTGAGAGTTTTAGTCCTGTAAAATGCTTGAACATGCAGAGTATTTAAAGGGGTAGTTAGCCCAAAAATTACAATTCTGTCATTAATTTGAATTTATTTATTAGGATTAACCCCTTGAGATGTACCATCTCGTTTTGGAGGGGGTCCTACAATGTATCACAATCACAACATAGTAACAAAACACAAAATTAACATTACATCCATAGACAACACCAAACAACAAAATACAAACATTCATTAAAAAAAAGCACCTCAACATTAAAAAATAACTAGTAACAAATATGAAACAAAACATAATACAAAATATACAGATCAGTGTATCTGATCACAAATATATAAAATATATAAAAAATCGATACCATCTTCAAAAATAACATGTACAATCCAAAGTAAAATATGATAACAGAGTTTGCTTAAACATCTTAAATGATGTAATAGATCGAATATCAGCAGGTAAATTATTCCAGTCTATTGGACCTTTAAACATGAAAGCTCTTTTACCAATGGTTTTTTTGACACGAGGAACAAAAAAATTGGTCTGAATAGAATGCTTAACTTGATAATTTAAAGAAAAAGGTACAAAGTATTGTTGTAAATAACTAGGATATTTAAAATGAACACATTTGAATATAAATTGAAGCCAGTGAATATGTCGTCTGGTGTGCAAAGATGGCCACTGAAGTGTATCATACATTATACAATGATGAGTATAAAAAGACCACCCCAAAACAAATCTGCAAAGTCTATTATATGCTGTGTTAAGAAGAGCAAGATCTAATTTTGATGCAGTCTGATAAACAACATCACAATAATCAAGGATTGGAAGTATAAGTTGAGAGGCAAGTTTCTTACGAACGCTGTATGAAAAACAATTTCTAGATCGATGTAAAGTACTAATACCAAAATTGATTTTATGTAAGATATGATTAATATGTGATTTAAATGAAAGTTCAGAATCAAGCCATACTCCAAGATATTTAATAGTATCAACTTTATGCAGAGAAGTGCCGTCTTTACATAACATAGCACAGGAACAATTTTGGATTTAAGTTACTGTCTAGAAGCAAAAATCATAATAGAAGACTTAGTTTTATTAAGCACTAATTTATTATCCAAAAGCCAATCTTGTAAAATATTAAAATCATACGGAAGAGATAACTGAATATGTAAAATATCAGAATTAGACACATATATGACGGTGTCATCAGCATAAAGTTGAACACTACACTTATTGAGAATTAACGGTAAATTATTAAAATAAATAGAAAAAAGAAGTGGTCCTAGTATTGAACCTTGGGGCACACCTCTTTGTTGAACCAAAAAATCAGATTTATTCCCATTTAATACTACACAATGTTTTCTATTATGCAAATATGAATTGAACCACATAATTGCATTTTCAGACAGACCAATAGCATAGAGTTTATCTAAAAGTAAATATCGATCAACTAAATCAAAAGCTTTGGACAAATCAAGAAATATAGCACCTGTAAGTTTACCATCATCAGCAGCTGAAAACACATCATTAATAAACTTAATGCAGTAGTTGTAGAATGATCGGATCTAAAGCCAGATTGATCTGGTGATAAAATATTATTAATACTTAAATAATCTGAAAGTTGTTTATATATTAATTTTAATATATTAATATTAATTGCTCGCCCTCACTTCGTTCCAAACCTGTAAGACCTTCGTTTATCTTTGGAACACTATTATTTTTACTAATATTTTTGATTAAATTTGAGAGCTTTCTGAGCCTCAATAGACAGCAACTACCACATTCAAGGCCCAAAAAGGTAGTAAGGGCATCGTTAAAATAGTACATTACATTGGTTCAGCTGTAATTTTATGAAGCTACAGGAGTATTTAGTACCCCCCCCCCCCCCCCCCCCCCCCAAATAAATAGATAAATAAATACAAATTAAATTTTTTGGGTGAAATATCCCTTTAAGCCTATATAGCCTCAGGTAGCTGGACTTCATATGACTAACTGCAAAAGGTCTAGACTCGTCTTGCTATGGAATGCGTGACTGAAGGTGCATCCCAATGTTTTTTCATGCAGATATTGAGAGTAAATCATGAAAGATGTCATGGATATCAGGCACTTTTTGTCTGTAATGTTTCCATGGTGATGTGTTGTAGATTAATTTATGTGGAATTAAATCTTCTATATATGGCTCTATATATGCGTTCGGTCTCTTGCACTTTTTGTACCTTATACCTTTGCACTTCTATGTGTTTGAGCCAGTTTTTTTTAGTATAGATTAATATGCAATGAAAGAAGTTAAGAATAACTTTGCATCATTAGTAGATCTGATTGGATGTGATAATGTGACCTGCTAAATGTAATTTCTTTTTCTCAGATACTGAATCTCCCAAAGTATTCCTGAGACATTATGAAACAGTTGGATAGGTATAATAGAGAGGCGCAATATAAAACTGAAATATTCATGTTTGATTTTGCCTTTCAAATGAACTAAGATGGGATCCTCAGGGAGAGGACAAGTCAGGCCAAGGAGAATATACTGCTCTCGTTATAAAGGTGACATAACATGGCTGTCCCTCTGTGTCTATGCGCCACTACCAGCCATATATCACACAAGTGAAGATGTACGCAGAGCCAAGCGAACAAATCAAGGGCAGAGACACAAGGGAAATCTACTGCCATGGAGTCACAGGCCAGGTTAAAGCCCTCCTCATCTATACGCTGTTTCTCCATCGCCAGTGACCGTATCGAGGGCTCAGGGAAAAGAGCCGAGCAGATTCTCAGATAGCGTCCGTGCCGAGGGATGCTGAGCCCACAAGAGGGCATCTTAACCTTGAATCCCCTTACATGATGCTCCGTTTAGACTCTCCAGATAAGTAGCCAAGAAAAATTGCCTCGGCCAAGCACTATCTGCGCTATTTTACTAGATCAGAAGTATATCTTGTGTTCAAAGTTGCTCAAAATTGCATCTTATTGGTTATCATTGTGGCTTAATATCATTTTAAAGTGATGGTTTTGTGATTTATAAACCAATCTTTCTTTTTAATTTGGCATTTCCGGTGTAAATATTTGTTGATTAGATATACACTAACGTTCAAAATTTTGCAGTAGGTAAAATGCTTTTGAAAATCTTATGCTCAGTAAAAAGTGATATTGTGAAATTATTACATTTATGCATTTTATAATATTAATTTCTGTGATAGGAAAGCTGAAATTTCTCAGGATCATTCAGACATCATTTTAATTAGATTTTCTAAAGAAACAATGATCAAGTTGTGCATTTGTACTGCTAAAAATATTTGTGTAAACTGTGATTTATTTATTTTTTAGGATTTTTTAATTTTGCATTCTTTAATGGTTTTTGCTGAATGCAAGTATTAAAAATGATTCAAATTAAATAAAAAAATTATATTATGTAATATTATTATGCTTATGAACTGGGCTGAACACACTGATTGAACAAATTGGTTGTACTATTATTAAAATTAATAGCATCCACTTTATTCTCCAGCCATAGGCAAAATATATTTTGAAAAAAAAAAAAAAAGTATGTGTGTATATATATATATATATATGTATGTGTGTGTGTGTGTATATATATATATATATATATATATATATATATATATATATATATATATATATATATATATATATATATATATATATATATATATATGTGTATATATATGTGTGTGTGTGTATATATATATATATATATATATATATATATATATATATGTGCATATGTGTGTGTGTGTGTGTGTGTGTGTGTATAAATAAATATATATATATATATATATATATATATATATATATATATATATATATATATATATATATATATATATAATTTTTTTTTTTTTTTTTTTGCCTTACTATGAATGAAAGTGGTATCCAGTTTTTTGGACTCCACTGACTTTCATTGTATGAATAGAAATTATTCTTCAATATATATTTTTGTGTTTCACAGATAAAGGGAAGTCATACAGGTTTGTTATGACATGGGGGTCAGTAAAAGATGACAGATTTTTGGTTTTGAGTGAACTGTGTCTTTAAGATCTTACAGAGTTATCCTCTGGGTTCTGAACACTGGATTTTTAACACTTGGATGTAATACACAAGTAGTATAATAAATGATTTTTGTATCCTTTTTGATGTTTGCAGGCTTCATTAGGTGTAGAGGAGCAATTAGGGAATGTAATTGAGTCTTAAAATATTTGTAGTGTGTTTGCACGCTTGCTTTGTTCTGTATTTTCTCTCCTTTACCTTCTCTTATTCTCTTCCCCTCTCTTTTGTTCTGTTTATATGGTTAAATGACTTCTGTACAGTTTCAGTGGCTTGGTTGACCTTATCAAGATGCAATAATAAGCTGAGTTTATTACTAAGTTTATGTGTGTGTGCCATTGTGTGGAGAGTATTGAACTTCTGCTCTGTTGTAGCTAGTACATTAGGACAGCTCCTCGGCAAACAAAGGGCGCATTATTTTCTCTGGGTCTGACCCAGACGGAGGTTATTAGAGCCCATGGACTCTGTTATCATGCTTCTAAAATCTCTGGCTATGCTGCACACTCAATGTTTTGTGTAGGTTTAGCCTCTGCACAGGGAGTGTTTTGGTATGGTTTTGACTTGATTTGTTGTAGCCCCCCCCTATTTAAATGTACTACCAAACACTTTACAGTACCCAGCACAAATTATTAACTTTGTAAATATATTTTTAGGATTTGTAAAAATGTTTATATACCTTACTGTTTAAATATTTGGGACCAATAAGATTTTTAATGTTTTTGTGAGAAGTCTCTCATACTCACCAAGGCTGCATATATTAATTTGATCAAAAATACAGTCAAAATTGTGAAAACTGGATTTTCACCAGCCATTATAGTCTTCAGTGTCACATGATCCTCCAAAAATCATTCTACATTAATATGATGATTTGCTGCTAAATAAACTTTATTACAATGTTGAAAACCATTCTATTGTTTAATATTTTTGTGGAAACTGAGATATGTTTTTGAGAATTGTTAAATGAGTATATTTTAAGAACACTTTTATGAATTATATTATTTTTAATCTGGGTAAAAATTATTTTTATTCTACTTTTGACCAGTGCTGTAGATATTTTATATGCGTATTTCTATTATTTGTTTAAAATTAAACATTGTTTTTAACAAATAAATAATAATTTGCAATAGCTGGAAATTTGATATCTAGACATTTTTATAGCAGTAAACATTTGTATTGAAAAACAATGGCATAGTGTGAAACATTGATTTGATTTGTATATAATTGTAACTGATATTTTAATCATCAAAAGTCATTCTGGCAGACCTATATAGAGATTTAGGTATAAAAATTACTTTTTCAAGCTTGTAATGTTATCTTTACAACTTCGGATTGCACCATATATTGTACCAATTTTGATTATATGAAACATACATTTTTTTTATGCCGTTTCATTGTTATTAGTATTGAGTGTAGACTAACTCATTAAGAATATGTAATAAATTTATGATCCCATTTCAGTTTGTGTTCTTGGAACCATCTGTTCACATTTGGAATTTCACCTACAAATGCTGTTTGTAGCCATTTGTCAGTTAGCCATTAAATGTACACTACTTTGGAACTCATTTGCTAAATGACTTGATTTGTGAAATGAAAAAGGCAGCCAGTGTGCCAATCTGAGATCTGTCTACATGAAATACTTCCATTAGTTCATCTGGACCCAGACTGCATGCAGTTAAGCATGAACGCATCCCTCCACTGCATCAGGCTTTTGAAATAATAAATTACATTGATGGCTCACACTCACTTCTGTGAATCGATAGTGTCCCTGTTCACCTGACAGCTTAATCGGGTGTACCGCCTGACCAAACAAAATAAGGCTCACCCTATTTCTCTGTCTTCCTGACCTTGCTAGTGCTCTGTAAAATGCTCTCCAAACATCTCTTCTGTTGTGTTCATGTACTGCGTTCTTCCCTAGCTTATCGCTTTCCTTTCATCCCCTTCTTTTTTCTCTGTCTCTCTCTCTGTGTCATCAGTGCCCTTATTTAAAGTGGGGGTCTGATGTCATGCATAATAAGTAACTTTGTCTCTCATATTGACAGAACTGTCAATTCAGAGCAGCAGTTGTTAAAACAGGTAGGGAGTGAATTTACTACCTCCTGCTACAGTATAGACGTGTGTGCCAGCAGTCACAAATGTGCTTTGAGCCAGACAGGCACTGTTAAAAGCTCTATTGTCTGTCGGCCCATAACTTCCTGAAGACATAAACTACCCTAGACTGTAAAATCAATTCAGTCAGTGGTGCTCGTAAAAAGCAGCAGCATTCTAGTCTTCTCTCTCTCTCTCTCTCTCACACACACACACAAACACACACCTGCTGTGTGAAAATGCGCAATCCAATCACTCTCTACTGTGTTCACAGTGTGCAGTTAAGTAATTACCACTTATTTGGGCTTTTGTTGGCACCGAATGAATTTTACACTTGAGGAGCCTTTAATATGTTTGCATTTCTGTTTAATAGGTGAATCTACCTTGGCTGGGCTGTGAACACTGACCTGTAAAATCTTCTGTGTTGTGTTACGCCATGTTGAAGCAGAGAGAGAGAAAATGTTATTTATTTGTTTTTATTAGGGCTGTAAATTGATTTCAAGAGTTTAACAAATTAATTTAGTAATATGTTGATTAATAAGACTACAACCCGAATTCCGGAAATGTTGGGACGTTTTTTAAATTTGAATAAAATGAAAACTAAAAGACTTCAAATCACATGAGCCAGTATGTTATTCACAATAGAACATAGAGAACATAACAAATGCTTAAATGGAGAAATTTTACACTTTTATCCACTAAATGAGCTCATTTCAAATTGGATGCCTGCTACAGTTCTCAAAAAAGTTGACACAAAGTGCTGAAAAAGCAAGAAATTTTTAAAAGATTCAGCTGGGAGAACATCTAGCAACTAATTAAGTTAATTGACATTAGGTCTGTAACATGATTAGCTATAAAAGGCATGTCTTAAGCCCGATTTGGACGGTAATTGTTTCTCATATGGACGTCTGTAAAAATGAATTTACATACCACCTCAGTGATAAAACTCATGAATTCGGATGGCGATTTATTCACAGTGGAGGTGCAATTTCTGTGCTGCTCGCGTGGCCAGTCACATGCTTGTCTGCTGTAAATAAAATGTATTTTATTTAAGAATTATTTTTATTATTGCTTATTATTGTGTAAAATGTATTTTAAAAAATACTTATGTAAAATGCATATTCCAAGCATATTTTATAATATATAATCCTATTTATTATTTGATTATTTAAATTTCTTGTTTAAAAAATAGGAAAATAGACACGCTATAGTTGTATTTAATTATACGTGATATAGGTTAGTTATGTATATATCTGTTTATAATACACAATTTTAAAAATTGTATTGCATACCTGCTGCCATAATAAAGACCCATTTCGAATGTTTACGTGCTTTTCTTCTCTTTCTGCTCCCAGTCGCTGTGGTGGAGTAGTTATGAAGTATTCTTCTTTTAAATTCTTTCCAGCATTTCAGAAATAAATATGTATGCAAATTGCACCGAAGTACAATGTTACCTTACGGTGTCCGGGAGTGCTCAAAAAGGGTTTAAACACTGAATTTTGAATCAATTTATTTTCGTAAACTCAGAAATGTGGATTCGGACAGCAATTAAATTACCACACAGCCTTGGTGTTTGTCAAAAAACAGTAGGTAATTCGGTCAGGGATTTTTATGAGGGTGGTGAGAGAAAAACACTGACATCCTGGATTCGGACAGCAATCAAATCACCAACTACCCCCTGTAAATGGTGAAAATCACTTATGTCCCCCTGAGAAACAATTACCATCCGAATAGGGCTAAAGAGTGCGTAAAAAGATTGTGGAATACTTTAAAAAACAACGTTCCTCAACGTCAAATTGCAAAGGCTTTGCAAATCTCATCATCTACAGTGCATAACATCTTCAAAAGATTCAGAGAAACTGGAGAAATCTCTGTGCGAAGTCCTTTGTTGGATGGCCGTGGTTTTCGGGCCCTCAGATGACACTGCATCACTCATTGGCATGATTCTGTCATTGACAATAGTAAATGGGCCCAGGAATACATCCAGAAACCACTGTCGGTAAACACAATCCGCCTGTAGATGCCAACTAAAGTTCAATCATGCAAAAAGGAAGCCATATGTGAACATGGTCCAGAAGCGCCAAAGTGGAAAAGTGTTCTATGGTCAGACGAGTCAAAATTTGACATTCTTGTTGGAAATCACTGTGTCCTCCGGGCTAAAGAGGAAGGAGACCTTCCAGCATGTTATCAGCGTTCAGTTCAAAAGCCAGCATCTCTGATGGTATGGGGGTGCATAAGTGCATATGATATGGGCAGCTTGCATGTTTTGAAAGGCACTATGAATGCTGAAAGGTATGTAAAGGTTTTAGAGGAACATATGCTCCCCTCCAGATAACGTCTATTCAGGGAAGGCCTTGCGTATTTCAGCAGGACAATGCAAAACCAAATACTGCAGCTATTACAACAGCATGGCAGTATAAGAGTCCAGGTGCTGAATTGGCCTGCCTGCAGTCCAGATCTTTCACCTAAAGAGAACAGTTGGCGCATCATTGAGCGAAATATTGGATTGGATTGGATTGGATGTGTGTGTTCCGGGTGTGTGTTCACAGTGTGCGTGTGTTCACTACTGTGTGTGTGCACTTGGATGGGTTAAATGCAGAGCACAAATTCCGCGTATGGGTACATGGTACCATACATGGCCACACGTCACTTCACTCACTCAAAACTCCAGAAACTTATAACCTCGATGCCCAGAAATCTTCAAACTGTTTTGAAAAGAAGAGGAGATGCTACCACGGTAAACAAGCCCCCGTCCCAACTATTTTGATACCTGTAGCAGGCATCAAATTTGAAATGAGCTAATTTTGTAAAATTTCTCAGTTTAAACATTTGTAATGTTAGATAGATAGATAGATCTACACATCTATCTATAAATGCGTAGATAGATGTGTGTATATATAGATAAATAGGTAAATGGATATATGCTGCTTTCACGCCATATCGTAATTACTGTAATTCAGAGATGACAACACGTGATGTTTAATTCGGTGCTGTTCAGGTCCTCGGACTGGGGATTATCGGTTTCTATAGTGACAGTCAACAAAATGAACCAGCGTGAATTAATGTTGAGAACAACAACAAAATAATAAATATGAACACTTACATAATGTTTTTATATTATAGTACATTTATAGTATCTATATATGCATCTATTTTCCTCTTTTTTAGAGCAGTAATAGCTTTCTTTGAAAGCGCCGCCATTTTTCTCTGGTTCTGCGTGAGGTGCAGCAGTCACGTGGTACAAGCGATACCTCAGAAAACTCGTTTCAGATCATCAAACAAATTTAAATATGAATCAAAGATAACACAAGTAAACACAGCATGCAGTTTTTGAATGAAGTTTTTTATTATGAAGGGAAAACAAAATCCAAACCCACATGGCCCTGTGTGAAAAAGTGCTTGCCCCCTAAACCTAATAACTGGTTGGGCCACCCTTAGCAGCAACAACTGCAATCAAGCGTTTGCGATAACTTGTAATGAGTCTGTTACAGCACTGTGGAGGAATTTTGGCCCACTCATCTTGGCAGAATTGTTGTAATTCAGCCACATTGGAGGGTTTTCTAGCATGAACCGCCTTTTTAAGGTCATGCCACAGCATCTCAATAGGATTCAGGTCAGGACTTTGACTAGGCCACTCCAAAGTCTTCATTTTGTTTTTCTTCAGCCATTCAGAGGTGGATTTGCTGGTGTGTTTTGGATCATTGTCCTACTGCAGAACCCAAGTTCGCTTCAGCTTGAGGTCACGAACAGATGGCCGGACATTGTCCTTCAGGATTTTTTGGTAGACAGCTGAATTCATGGTTCCATTTATCACAGCAAGTCTTCCAGGTCCTGAAGCAAACACTTTTTCACACAGGGCCATGTGGGTTTGGATTTGTTTTCCCTTCATAAAAAAAACCTTCATTTAAAAACGGCATGTTGTGTTTACTTGTGTTATCTTTGATTAATATTTAAATTAGTTTGATGATCTGAAACATTAAAGTGTGACAAACATGCAATAAAATAAAAAATCAGGAAGGGGGCCAACACTTTTTCACACCACTGTATAGATATAGATGTGTAGATGGATATACCTATGGATGTATAAATAGGTAGACAGATCTATCTGTAGATGGATGCGTAGATATAGATAGACAGGTAGATGGAGATACGTCAGGTATGTGGACGGATAGACAGATTTAGATAATTATATACATCAGGAAGATATGGATGGATAGATAGATTTAGGTAGATGAATATACATGGATGAATAGATATAGATGTATACTTATAGATGATAGCTAGATAGATAAATGAATAGATGGATTCATTTTCATATCATTAACTTAATTTGGTGGTTCTTTAATAGTATTTTTTAATAATTACCAAATAATATTTTTAACTTAGAAAATAAACTATGTTAAAATAACAGCTCTAGCATTTATTTATGACTTTTCTGCTGTGTAAAACTAATGTGAGATGTGTTGGATTAGCCAGTGTTATTATCTCTACTGGAGTATCCTCCAAGTGAACTGAAGAACAGAGCGGCTGTAAAAGCCGATAAAACATGTTTGTATTACCTGCCCCATGTGGCCTGCTTCCTCTCTATGTAACATCTGCTTCTGTTACATTTGCTCCATTTGTTCTGGGCCAATTAATTCCTCTCTAATTCTATAAATACAACAACGAGTTCAATTAGCTCTGCCTGTAAGCCCACTGCTGTGAAACTGATTTCCACAGGTATCGAGACACTCCATCGTAATGATAGTCAACACCCTGTTGAGGGTTTATGAGTGTGTTTTTGTGTGTATTTGGAGGGAAAGAATGAGAGGTCGAAAAATGCGAAAAGAAAAAAGCGTCCATTTAAAAGCAAATGAAGTGAGACTCTTAAATTGAAATATGGCCTCTGTGGAAATTAACATGTTCAAGAGCGCTGAATGTTTATCCGATTTAGCAGGAATTTTTCGGCACAGCTGTTTGTTTGAAAGGGTTTATCTTGATTTTAATCCCCTTCGTCTCAAAATGATGATTATTTTCATTTTGTCATATAGACATTCATCATCCTTTTGGAAGTGGGCGCAGAGCATGAATTGTCTGCTAATTATGCGCCTTCTCCTCATTTCAGAAGTGTGTGTGAAGATAACTTTGTTATTAAAGGCATTCTCTCTTGTGTGCCACTCATTTACAAGAGCTCTGTGGAAGAGATGTGTTTTCAGCAGTTTGACTTTTCACCTCGTTATAAGAAGCATCATTATGAATTCTCAAGAAGATTTAAGCGCACTTATTCACTTTAACAATGATTAGTGATTGTCACAGCAGCAGCAGCCTGGGGAATTGATGCAATTTTCATGGAAAGATTTCATTAAATAGTTAAACAAGTTTTGCCCACTAATCAGTGGATCTCATGAAATCTGTCAAGTCTGGCTTGTATTTTACCATATTCGTAATAAAAAAAAATTTTTTTTTTCTTTTTGTATTTTATTTTCATCTTATTTTTATTTTATTATTTTAAAGTTAAGCACATTTACTGTAATGCAAAATTTCACTCTCATTACAATGATATATTTAAATTTACAGTACACAACATGCTTTTTTACTTCTTTAAATAAAATTAACATTGTAATACAGTAAAAAAAAATGTGCAGTGAGAGTAATCGTTGATAATTATTCAGATTTTACTGATATAGAAACATAAGCCTAGACATATTACTGCAATGAGAATTTGGTGATGAAAAGGTGCTTCATTTTTTGAAAATGTTAATAGTCCTAAAATAGGCTTCATGTTCTTTCCGGAAAATGTAATTTCTTGTCAATTTGCAAGTAAATATTCGTACAATCCTGATGGATTATTTGTTTTCCCTGTTATTTGATTTCACACATTTTGACAGTCTTTCAAAAGTCACATATGAATTCAAGGCATGTTCTGTTAATTTACATTTTAGAACACAAAATGATCTCATTACCATTCTGGTGTTTCTAAAAATGTAATGCCTGTAATATCAATGCATTCAGCTTATTCACTTTTTTTTTTTTTTAATTGTTGTTATTGCTTTAAAAAGAACAGTTAGTTATAACATTCCAGCTGCCTTTGTGTTTTCCAAGTGGTATGACTGCCTCTGATCGCATCTAAAGAATTGCAAGATGTGTTCAATGGCCCACAAAGACTTAACTTATCGTAACACACTCAGGTTCATCCTGAATGTTTTGGATGAGGATCAACAGTAAAAGGCAGTTCCTTCTCAACATACCATCACAGAGTTTTCTGTAAATAGTTTGGCAATGTTGAGATATGAAGAGAAGGTACATATTGCTGCCACCCTGATCCGGCGTAATGGACAGAGAGCTGAGGTTTATGTCATATATCCAATGTTTCCTGATAGATTCAAGCTGTTTTCAGTTTTAGCTTCAACGTTTGAAAAGCTGCCCCATCTTTGATCTGTTCAGTATGGGTGGACAAGAGGGTTTATACACCGCAACAGCGGGCAGCCAGGAGTCCTCATTTTTTATTGCAGAGTTGTCTGTGCTCAGATGCCACTGTGATATTCCTGTATTTCAGGACAAGAATAGCAGAAGCGATGATGCCAGTGTATTTTTAGTTGGCTTTTAGCCTTCACAATTAAATTTCTTATTTTTTATTCAGAGACAGGCTCCCATAGTTTTTTGTTGTTGTTGTTGTTGTTTTCCCCGTATAATGATAGTGGTGTCTAATGTTCCACAGTGACTTTCACTGTTTTAATGTTAATATATAACAATATAATAACCAAAAATAACATGTTTTAATGAGAAACTGATGACACAGTTTTCGTATTTGGGTTAATTGGGTAAACCTTTACTTCTATAATTGGAAGCAGCGAGACATCTTGTTTGCCATCTTAAGAATCAGAATTAGAATGAGCTTTATTGGCCAATGTTTACACATACAAGGAATTTGTTTTAATGACAGAAGCTCCACAGTGCAACAGAAAGCCAGCAACAGGACAGGACACAGATAATAAAAGAATAATATACAAATATCCAAATAGGCAATGTACAAAGCAGCAAAAACACAATATATACTATAGACAACTATGTATGTACAGGTCAAGTATGTGCAAATTAGAAATGAGAAAAAAAAATAAGTGAGTATGGTGAATGGATAATGTATTATAGTTGTGTGTTCCACATTTATTGTTGAGTGTTCATGAGATGGATTGCCTGAGGGAAGAAACTGTTCTTGTGTCTGGTCATTCTGGTGCTCAGAGCTCTGTAACGTCGACCAGATGGTAACAGTTCAAAGAGGGAGTGTGCTGGATGTGAGGGGTTCAGAGTGATTTTACCAGCCCTTTTGCTCACTCTGGATAAGTACAGTTCTTGGAGAGTGGGAAGGGTTATATCAATGATTCGCTCAGCAGTCCGGACTACTCTCCGCAGTCTTCTGAGGTCAGATTTGGTAGCTGAGCTGAACCAGACAGTTATTGAAGGGCAAAGGATGGATTCAATGATGGCAGAGTAGAATTGTTTCAGCAGCTCCTGTGGCAGGTTGAACTTCCTCAGCTGGCGAAGAAAGTACAACCTCTGCTGGGCCTTTCTGACAATGGAGTCTATGTGAATATCCCACTTCAGGTCCTGGGAGATGGTGGTGCCCAGGAATCTGAATGACTCCACTGCAGTCACAGTGCTGTTCATGATGGTGAGTGAGGGGAGAGCAGGGGGATTTCTCCTGAAGTCCACAATCATCTCCACAGTTTTGAGCGTGTTAAGCTCCAGGTTGTTAAGACTGCACCAGACAGCCAGCTCCTTAACTTCCTGTCTGTAAGCAGACTCGTCACCATCCTGGATGAGGCCGATCAGTGTGGTGTCGCCTGCAAACTTCAGGAGCTTGACAGAGGGGTCTTTAGAAGTGCAGTCGTTGGTGTAGAGGGAGAAGAGCAGTGGGGAGAGTATGCAGCCCTGAGGAGCTCCAGTGCTGATGGTACGAGTGCTGGATATGAATTTACCAAGCTTTACTAACTGCTGTCTGTCTGATCCACTGACAGACGGAGGTGGGGACAGAGAGCTGGGTTAGTTTATTCTGAAGGGTTTCCGTGATGATGGTGTTAAAAGCGGAGCTGAAGTCCACAAACAGGATCCTCACATAAGTCCCTGGTCTGTCCAGATGCTTCAGGATGAAGTGCAGGCCCATGTTGACCGCATCCTCCACAGACCTGTTTGCTCTATAGGCAAACTGCAGGGGGTCCAGTAAGGAACCAGTGATGTCCTTCAGATAAGCCAAAACCAGTCTTTCAAATGATTTCATGGCAAAGACGTTAGGGCCACAGGTCTGTAGTCATTAGGTCCAGTAATTTTAGGGTTTCTTTGGGACGGGGATGATGGTGGAGCGTTTGAAGCATGAGGGGACTTCACACAGCTCCAGTCATCTGTTGAAGATCTGTGTGAAGATGGGGGCCAGCTGGTCAGCACAGATTTTCAGACAGGCTGGTGACACACCGTCTGGGCCTGGTGCTTTTCTTTTGTTCTTCCTGAAGACCTGGCACACATCTTCTTCGCTGATTTGAATTGTAGGTGTGGGAGAGAGGAGGGTTGCTGGAGGTGTTAATGGTTGTGTGGAGAGGTGTTCAGGGCGGGTGTGGGGTGATTTTTCAAAATGAATAAAACTCGTTCAAGTCGTCTGCCAGGTGTTGAGTCTCCAGAGTGCTGGGGGATATCCTTCTTTCCTTTCCACACTGAAGCAAACTATCTTTGGAAGATTTTTTTCCTTAGCTTGTCAGAATAATTCCTCTTTGCCACTCTATCTGATCTTCTTTTCCAGTGTGTATTTGGCCTGTTTGTACAAGACTTTATCCCCCTTTCTGTAAGCATCTTCTTTGGCCTGACGGAGCTGTCTGAGTTTTGCGGTGAACCATGGTTTGTCATTGTTGTAGATTAGATGAGTCCTGTTAGGAATGCACATATCCTCACAGAAACTGATATAAGATGGTACAGTCTCTGTGAGCTCATCCAGATCGATGGCAGCGGCTTCATAAACAGACCAATCAGTGAGAGAGAAACAGGCTTGTAGATCCCGCTCTGTTTCATTAGTCCATCTTTTAACAAATCTTAATACAGGCTTTGCAGATTTAAGTTTCTGCCTGTAGGTCGGAATAAGATGAACCAAACAGTGATCAGAGAGTCCTAAAGTGGGACAGAGTGATATGCGTCCTTTATTGTTGTGTAACAGCGATCCAATATATTACTGTCTCTGGTGGGACATGTGATGTGCTGTCTGTATTTTGCCAGTTCACGGGAGAGATTTGCTTTATTAAAAGTCCTCGAGAATGATTAAAACAGAGTCTGGGTGTTGTTGCTCACTCTCTGTGATCAGATCAGCGAGTTTCTGTAAAGCTGTGCTCACATGCGCTTGCGGTGGAATGTAAACACTCACGAGAATGAACGAGCAGAACTCCCGCGGCGAGTAGAACTGCTTGCAGTTAATGAAGAGCGTTTCTAGCACATCTAAACAGCACATCTTCTTTAACACAGTTACATCTGTACACCACCTCTCATTGATGTAAAAGCACATCCCGCTGCCGCGCGATTTCCCCGTTGATTCCGCGTCGCGATCTGCTCTGATCAGCTGGTAATTAGGCAGCTGTAATACGCTGTCCGGTATGTCGCCATTTAGCCAGGTTTCCGTGAAACACAGAGCAACAGAGTTAGAAAGGAGTTTGTCCGTTTGTTGGGTAGAGAGCAGAGATTAGCCAGATGGATGCTAGGCAATGCCGTTCTAAATCCGCACTGACGAAACTTCACGAGTGCTCCGGTTCGCTTCCCCCGCCTACGCCTCCTGTAGCGTTTGACCAGAGCTAAGGCTCCGCCAACTGCAATGTCCAGCAAAACGTCCGAAAAATCTAAATCCAGTAAAAGATTTTGTGGTGTGTTCTGCCAAATGTTCAGCAGGTCATCCCTGGTAAAACTGATCGTATTTGAAAAACAAAAAACAGGAAAAACAAACAAAAACAGTACAAACACTGGAGAGCAACGCACAATAGCTGCCATCAGCGGCGCCATCTTGGACTAAGGACTTAAGGCAACCTTACCTGGGATTGCTGATCTTAGCTTGGTTTAGTTGGTTTACTCAAAAACTTCTCTAAAACCAGCCAACAGACCAACTTACACTTTAAGCATTTTTATCCCTGTGTGGATAGATCGGTTTTTCATAGAAAAGTATTGCATCTGTCAAAATGCCAAAATGTTCTGAGCATCAGTTTAGAATTTTGAATGAAATCATGGAAATCTAGACTGTTCAAAATGGTTCGAAAGAGCCAAATCTGATCATTCATTAGCAAACCAGCTAAACCTTGGATCTTTCCGCCGTATGAGCTTCCTGTCACAATATATTATGCTTGCATGACGCAATTCCAGTCAAACCAGTGACTTTAATTAATAAAACATAAAACCTAGTGGTCTTCTCTCCAAGAAAATGTGAAAGACACCTCTAATTTTGCATTAGTTTTATTGCTTTTCTGTCTTAGTGGTTTTTGTCAGTGACATTAAGATACTACCATTATTAAGAAGGCCTCAACCCCATTGTCCCGCCGGAGCTTTGCAAACACTTCACAGTCTGGGTCTCTTCATGCATTTATCCCAAGTCAAGCCCCGGGTTAAACTACCTAATCAAATTCATGATGTTTTTCGGCTCCTCGCATTGAATTAAAAGACCTGAGATGTAGCGGCTGCCTTTGCTTCAATTAACCTTTTATCAGCAGCGTTTCTGTTAAAATGTAATTTATTTATTTATTTATTTATTTTTTTGCGCTCTCTTATTCGACAGACACACCGACAGATTAAATAAAAAATTAATAAAAGGTTTAATATTCAGCGGACGTAGAAAAGTGAGGGCGTTCTTGCTGTTTTACATGAGAATGAACGCATCCCGCTGAAAGACTTTATGGTGTAAATAAACGTACGCGCTCATCACTGTAATGTCCCGCTGCCAAAAATCCTGAAGGCTTTTGAGTACTTCATGTTTTATAAAAATGTCCTCTTTATACTCGTAGTGATGAATAAAGACATGTTTATAGAATAGGAAGATTGGCCTAGATTAGTCGTCTTTTCTTTTCTGTCTTTATACTTTCTCTCATGCCCATAGGATTGCTTATGTTTTATGCTTTGTGAACTAGTTTCGCCTTTCAGCAAAAAAGCAAAAGCAATTTGTTTTCATCATCTTGCCTTCACTTGATGATGTTTCTCCATTCAGACGCACATACGCGATGGTTTCCTGCTGTGCCGATCCAGCTGGTAAGCTTCCAAAAATTGAAGGGAGGCAAAAATTGGCCCAATTCTGCTTTTATTTAGAGGCTTATGCTGTCTATTATTTAAGGCAGCAGAGAGCCACTTTAGTGTTCAATAGGCACTGATTTTCTGCCAGGTGCCATCAGATTCAATGGGCTCTTTCCCCTCCAGATAAGAGGAGATCTCCTCTGACTGGGTCTCTGAACTCTGCTGGGTTACTTATCTACGATCTGGACGGTCTGTCTGCAGTTATCAATTTCAGCTCGGCTCCCACTAACCCTGTTATTGATAAAGAGCTTCTGTGAGATTGGAAAAACTAAAGGAGAAAAGGTTTCATGAGAAATAAGTTGCTTTTGGGTTTGTACTTGAGCCTTGGCTGAAAAAAGAAGCAATGCTAGTTAGATTTCTCTTTTTTTAGAGAAGCTGCCACACAGCGTTTCTCTCACAAAGAGTTTTATTTCACCAAACATGTTTTGTTTTTAATCTAAAATCGGCCCCATGAGTCAGACTTTCTTTTTTTTCCCCCCTTCTGCTTGCAGAATCTCTCATCATTTGCTGCGTGGTGAGCCGGGCACTACGCAATTGTTTCATAACTTCAGGAATGTGCTATGAATTTAAAGGATGAACAGATGAAACTGACTGGATCTATAGAAGAACATGAGGCAAAACTCATAAAAACCAATAAAAACCTCTTGTCACCAGGACTTGGGCCCTTGAATGAGGTCAGAAAAATTGTAAAGAAATTGAGGGTTGGCTGCAAGGTGAAAGGGAGAAAGGAACAATCAAGCCCAGTTTGTCAGATCCGACTTCCTGCTGAAAACCTCACACTCATGCATGTGATTAAACTATTTAATCTCTAAGCTTAGTGCTCATAGTGTGATTTCTTCATTTTAAGTCATTATATCTCCATCAAGAGCTGCAATTAAGCATCCAAATTGACATGTTTTGAAGTCTCTGTATTGTTGCTATCAAAACTGCCATCTCTATCTCCAAGCTGATTTAGAGTCTTTACATTCTTCTCTGCAAATTGACAGTGAATGATGAAAAGAGGCTTTAGCTGCATAAAGACACTTGGCATGGATGTTGGCGGCATCCCAACAGACATTGATTTGCCTTTTAATCCTTCACATATTGATGGACTGGGCTAGAATTTGGCGAAACCCTCATTCTCTGTCTTTGTCTGCGGTGGACTTATTCTTACCTTGCTCTCACTTCTCTGAATTACACCTGGAAGTTCAATAAAAGCACATTTTGAGAATCAGCAAGCGCCACATCAGACAGGGTGGCCTTGGCATAAGAAACTGAAGTGCTGTTTTTGTGTGTGCGTTTTTCTATAATGTGGCTTTGATCTGTGAACCCCCACCACCCCCCCATCCCCACTCTCACATCACTGTATAGCAAGAAAAAAAATGTTGGGAGACTTGAAATTGGGTTTACAAAAAAGAGATTACCTTATGTTAGTAGTCAGGGCATGGATGAAAAGCTTACTTTTACATCTAACTTCTTTTTCTTCAAGCCTTGAATTGTAGTATGTGTGTTTTTTGTTGTGGCTTCAACTCAGTCTGGAAGATACCAGGAGGCCATTAAAGCTCAAGGACCTTGTATTTACTTCAATTGAAGATGTATTGGCCTAGAGAAACTCTTCTTTTTTTTTGTTTCACTGTTTTCCGAGGCTAACTAGCATTTAACTTGAGAGGAAACTGATCATTACGGTAGACTTGCCTGGTTGCGTCTCAAGGCTTTTGCCTAATGCTATTTCAGCGCCAGCTTAGGTGTGTGGCACGACTGCCAACTCGCATCTGCTCACGCAGGTTTGATCTCTGATTTGCTCCTACTCCGTCGGCTTTTGATGGTAACGACAACATGATTTGATTTAAGTCTTGGGAATTGATGGATTGAGTGATGTGTGTCAGTGCGAGAGAGTATGAGCCGATGCGCGGCAGCTGGGATCTCGACGTGAGCGGAATTCAAATGGCACTGTTAATGTCAAATCCACAAAACAAAAGACTTGCATTATAGAAATTGATGGGAGAGGACTATATCAGAACTTCATGAGAGCTTGAGAGCAAAAGCATGAAGGGGAAAAACTGAAATCTATATTTTTCCTGCACTATTGAAAGTTGGCTGCTCTTTTTGCCCATCCTGTAAACTCAGGATTTGCATGCATTTACCCCGCTGCTGTAAATCGACTGGCTGATGAGACTTGGCTCAGAAATAAATTACCTTGCTTTTGTTCTGTTGTTGCTTGTATCCACCAAGATAAGTAAAGGATATAACTCCACTCAAATGAAGCTTAAACACATTTTATAAACCCATTACAGTTGTACATCTCTCCAGAATTCCAGAGGGAATATCGTGATGCTTGAAAGTCCTTGGATATTGATGTTTTGGATGTGATGTTGGCCCTAAACAACGAAATGGTGAGTTTATTGTGCAACGTGATAAATCCAGTGCATTTAGCTCCAGTTTAAATCACTCAGATTTGAGGTTTGACTGTGTTAACAGCTCTTTTAGCACTGTTACCCTTGTTTATTCATTTTCCATTTTTGTTATTGGCAAGGTTATACACATGCACAGAAAAAAATCTCTTTGGTGAAAAATAGCTGTTTTGTTGCTTGTTGAATGCATTACATAACCTGAAATGCTTGTGTTGCTGGTGCTCAAGAGTGGAAGACAAGAAAACTGTCTTGTGAATTAAATCTTTAGCTTGCAGCTTTCCCATAACGACAATCATCTGCACTTTCCGCTACAGCGTCCCCCCTCTAGTTGCTAAGCTTGCAGTTCAATTTGTCCTAATTCTGGACTTAATTGTAGAGAGCTTTGCAGCTAATTAAATGTTCAGAGGAGTGATAAATTGGGTGGGTCGAACACAACTACAGTAATTAGTCCAATGTACCGAATGCAGAAACTTCCCAGCATGCTCTGCAGGATGAAAGGAAAGAGCAGTGCTTACAGACTGGCACAGAGATGGCAGATCATTTTTGTTTTTCTAAAGATATTGGACCAGATTTACTAACAGCTTGCGCCAGCACAAACCTTCTTTTGACATTAAAATACAACTGTCAGGATTTACTAAAGACACGCAGTGAAAAGTTTGCGCTGAAAAGGCATGGACAGATATTTTTGCACCTGACCTTATTATTGAATGTGCATTTGTAGGAGTTTCCCTTTCAGACGCAAAATTTCTGGGAGGAGAGTATTAAAATGAATCATGCAACGTAATTTACTAAGATTTGCACTCGTCAAATTACTGGTATTTGCGTCATTATTTGACGTCCAAAAAAAGCATGTCTTAAAGCAGGCGGTAGTTTGCGTTGCTCTTGGTAGATTGCGCTGGTCATTATGGAAATGATCTGGCTGCGTCTGTATTCTTTAATGTGTACATTATCCAGAAATTGCGCTCTAAAGCTAATTTGCCCTGTTTAGTAAATCTGGCCCATTGTTCCGTGTGTGTGTGTATATATATTCTATATATACATACGTATATATACAAGTTTGGAGTCAATAATAAATTTTTTTTCATTGTATATAATCAGTTTTCACAAATATAAAGCAACAGTGTTTTTCAAATAATGTTTTGTTTGTTTATTTATTTTAATAATTTCTGATGGATCATGTGACACAAAAAATTCAGCTTTGCAATAACATTTTAAAATATATTAAAATGTAAATATTATTTTAAATTGTAATGATATTTCACAATATTACTGTTTCATTGTATTTTTGATCAATTTCTTGCAGCCTTGATGAGCATAAGACTTCTTTCAAAAATATTACATTACCAACCTCAAACTTTTGAATGGTAGTGTAATGTGTGTATGCACAGCTGTGTTTATGTGAAAAATAGTAAATAATATGTATGAGAGATATTGCCAGCTGGCAAAATGAAGCTACAGAATGAAGTATTTTATACTGATAAAACACCCAGCACGCAAACTTTAGTGACAGATGTTCGTCAATCTCTATACTTTGACCCCTAATCCTGGTGGCCTCTTATAAAACAAGCAGAAAAGCTGTTAAACAGTGCCTCGGTTTGCTTGTGTGTGCAGGCCTGACACACAGTATAATCCTTATGTTGAACTTAAATTGAAATGAAGTGTGCATCTCTCTATTCACAGTTGAAAGGGTGATTTGAATCATCCAGACAGTCATTGTCAGCTGCTTAGCAAAGACAACGGAGCAGATTAGCCGGTTTAGCATTTCAAATAGACGGTGAAATATAAAGGAGACTTTGCTCGTCTGTTGGCTAAGTGCTGTTATCTAAAGATTTACAGTAATTCTCTTCACTTAGTGTGTAATTAAACATCTTGGACACAATCACAGACACTCGGAGAGATGTAAGGCTGCCGTTGAACGCGAACTGTCTGCCTGCTTCCCACTGACAGAGCCATTCTACTGTCCGGATTGGAAATCAATGACCGTCGTACTGCTCTTTAATCAAAGATGTAATTTATAATCAAATCAGAGGGTGGACATTGGGGGTATCATCATGCTGCCTGCTTCTGGGTTTCAGCAGTATTCACCTGTAATCATTTTTTGTCACATTTAATATACTTAAAGATCATTTTTAAGCACTCTTTTTAAATGCTTTTTTAGTATTTGCCTCTCTTTTGCTTAATTCAATTATTTAGCAATTCAGCTATTTTTCTTTTTAAAGAAGTGCCCCTCCCTCTCAGTTGTTAGATGTAATTGGTTCAAATCTAGCTCAACTATTTTTGGTAATGTTTTAAAGTTTCTTTTACCATGTTTTGCAAAGTGTCTCAACATGCATTTTGTGTATCTTAAACTTCTTGTTTTCATTTGAACAACCCATATTACAATTTCGAATTCCAGATGTGCATATTTGGTAACATGGGAAGATGATTGGAGTTGCAATTATATTTAGAGCCTACACTGTAAAAAATGCTTGGTTAAAAACAACCCGAATTGGGTTATTTGGCAACCCTGTGCTGGGTAAATATTGAACAGAACACATGCTGGGTTACCCACCATGCTGGGTTGTTTTATTTAAGTCATCTATTGTTTAAAAATTATTATATTGCTGGCTTAAAATGGGCTGGAAATTAAAAATCAAACACAGAATTACTATAAGCAACAGCAATAATCAAAAGATGGATGGTTTGTATTAAGCAAGAACACCCATGAACAAAATACAAGACAAATTGAATTTATTTGGGTGAATACAGCATAGTTTA
Source organism: Barbus barbus (assembly GCF_936440315.1). Lineage (NCBI taxonomy): Eukaryota > Metazoa > Chordata > Actinopteri > Cypriniformes > Cyprinidae > Barbus > Barbus barbus. The sequence goes on from NC_136723.1 coordinate 10,914,080, forward strand.
CAATACTGCGTACATTTAAACTCGTTTAACAAGCATTTTAGAAATAAAAAAATGCACATTTAAAAGTAGCATTTTCATTTAAGTGTATTCAACCATTCTCTGTAATCACTTTTTTATCGAAATAGTGCTAATTCTTGTGCCGGTGTGTCACCGAAATCTTTCTTTCTTTTTATTTTTTTTTGGCTGTGCATAAACTCTTTATATGTCCAGGATATAATTTCTGGCCTGTGTTTATATCATAGCCCCCTGTTGTAGTTCCCCAAGGAATAATAGCTTATAACAAATTATGATAGCCGTTTGTCCTCATTGCCGGTGGCATAACCACCAGGGCTCTCTCTTGCTAATGATGTGAGTGTGTGTGTGTGTGTGTGTGTGTGTGTGCATGTGTGCGTGTGTGCGTAAATGTGCATGAGTAGGTGAACTCACACAGATCAGAAGGTCATGGGTGAAAACAACAACAGCAGATCGGATCTTTTTTCCTATACCTTTCAGTAACCGCCTGAGGCCGTGCCATCTGCACACCATTTCTTATTCGAAAAAGGCAGTGGGAAGGAAACATTCTACCAAGGTTAAAAGAATGTTATTTAATAATCCCAGCAGGCATACAGTTGGCTGCACATTTCATAACATTGATCAGTTTCCTTTGAGATCTGATGAATAAATCTACATTTTCAGAATGCTGCATGTTTCTCTTGAGATTTTATGACTGGCACCTTTTATATAATTTCTTTTTCTGTGTAATATCACAGGCCACTTGTTGAACGTGTTGTACCTTGAGTAATACAACAAACACTTCAACAGATCTGTCACGCACCTGTCTCAGATATGCTGGAGGTTGTGATATCGGTGTGTACCTATTCTCACTCTTCCCATGTTCAGTGACACTTTACAATAAGGTTCAATTTGTTAACATTAGTTAACCTAAACTATGAGAAATACTTCTAAAGCATTAATTAATATTAGCTCATGTTAATTACAACATTTACATTATAGTGCATTATTAAAATCAAAAGTTCCTATTAATGTTACTTAATGGACCTGAGTTAACATTGACTAACAATGAACAGTTGTATAACTAATGTTAACAAAGGTTAATAAATACTGTAACAAATGTATTGCTCAGTGGTAGTTAATGTTAGTTAATGCAATAAATATAGTTAACAAATAGAACCATATTGTAAAGTGATGCCCATGTTTCCTAAAGTAATTTCAGTGCTGAAATATTTTAGCAACACCTTACAATGTGGTTCAATTTGTTGACATTTATTTAATGCATTACGGTCTCATGATATAGCAATGAACAATATTTTTACAGCATTATTGGTCTTAATCAGTGTTATTTTAGTATTATTTAACACTGTTATAGTATTTATTAATATTTAACTATTATGTGCTTTTGTCATTTTTTGTTTCAGTATTAATTTAGCGATTTAAGTACTTCAACTTCAACTTATTTCAGTTAGTTGCCAAAGCAACATTACTATTTTTAGTTTCATCTAACTTTTTTAAAGTTTCATCAAAAATATATTTTAATTTATTTAATCTTTATTTCAATTACCAAAAATAAATTGAAATAAATAATTAAATTTACATTTCAATTAAATAAAATATCTTAATAAATGCTGATCAGTATATATACTAATATATTTTAAAGATTTCAATTTGTCTAAATAAGTGTTTATATATACAGTATATACACAGTGCCCTCCATAACTATTGGAACAGTAAAAACAAAATAGCTTTGTTGGCTGTGGAGTCAAGACATTTGCAAATATGATTAAAAGATGAATATGAGACACAACTACAGAATGTCACATTTTATTATTGGGTGATTCAACACATACATGTTTTACTAAATAAAAAGAACAGCACTTTTAGAGTTCATCCCTCTATCTGATGTGAGCATAAGTATTGGGACAGTTGAACATAAGGCAGATATAAAAGATTAAAAGCTATTATTTAGCTGCAGATTCCTTGCGCACAATCACAGCAGTGAGTCTGTGACCCATAGACATCACCAGACTCTTTGTCTCATCCTTTGAAATACTTTTCCCAACCTTTAATGCAGCCAATTCCAATTGTTGCTTGTTTTGGGGAGTTTCTGCCTTTACTCTCCTCTTCAGCTGGTGAAATTCATGTTCAATTGGATTTAAATCTGGAGATTGACTTGGGCAATCTAAAACTTTCCATTTCTTTGTCCTTATAAATTCCTTGACTGAACTGGCAGGGTGTTTTGGGTCATTGTCCTGATGCAATATGAAGCACTTCCCAATGAATCTGGTGGCATTTTCTTGAATATTGGTAGGCAAGATGGTTTTGTACCCTTCCAAATTCATTCTGCTACTGTCATCATACATTAAGTCATCAGTAAAGTTGAGAGGGCCTGTTCCAGAGGCAGCCATGCATGCCCATGCCATGACATCACCTCCACCATGCTTTACAGATGAGGCTGTATGCTTGGGATCATTGAAGTTCCCTTTTTTTCTCCACATTTTTGCTTTCCCATCACTTAGATAAAGGTTCATCTTTGTGTCATTGGTCCATAAACACAGTTCCAAAACTCTTCTGGCTCACCTTTGTGCTTTTTTGCAAACTCAAATCTTCCCTTTCTATTTTTGGTGCTGGTCAGAAGTTTGTCAAAGTCTCCTGAGGACAGTAAATTGTCAGAGCATCACCCCAGCTTTCTGGAAGTTGTTGGTGATTTTATGGGCATGTCTTTTAGGATTCATTTTCACAGCTTTTATGATTTGTCTGTCATCAACTACTGTTGTTTTCTCAGCCGATCAGGTCGTTGTTGGTTGCTGGTGTCGCTGGTGGTTTCCAAACTTTCTCCATGCCCTTTGTTTTAGCTACAGCTCTAATTGACTTCCTCTTTTCTTTTAGCATCCAAATTGCTTGCTATTCTCTCAAAGTCAGCTCCCTCGTCTTCATCCTGGTTTGTGTGTGTCATCATTGAATGCAAGATTCAGAATGCAGAAGTAATGGATATAACTGATACAACACATTACCTGCATTTAATATCTGAAGAATTAATGCAACAGGACACAGCTGATCACTTAGAAAGACCTGTGAGGCAACTGTTCCAATACTTATGCTCACATCAGATAGAGGGATGAAACTCTAAAAGTGCTGAACTTCTTAGCTGGTAAAACATCTATGTGTTGAATCACCCAATAATAAAATGTGACATTCTGTAGTTTTGTCTCATATTCATCTTTTAATCATATTTGGAAATATCTTGACTCCACAGCCAACAGAGCAATTTTGTCTTTACTGTTCCAATACTTTTGGAGGGCACTGTATGTGTATATATATAACAGTGAGCAATATTATAAAATAAGCAGCCTCAATATAATACTGTTAAAATTGTTGTTCATTGTAATTCATGATACATAAATTGAACCTTACTGTAAAGTGTTACCAATATCTTTTCAAGATGGCGCCGTCCAAGTCGCTCCGCTAAGATTGTTTTTATTTACTTTTTTACTTAGTTTTACTTTCTCTTTTTACATATCTCTCGTTGGCACTGATCACCTATAACAAAGAAACACTTTTGGACATTGGAAACTGCTACACTAACCTGTTCCAGGACACTTTAGCCACGAATCCAGTGTGGCCTCTGGAAATTCTTCGGAATGCGGAGATAAACAATAACCCCCTGAGGCGAAGGATCAAGAAACACCACGGGAAACGCGCTGGGATTCGAGATAGACTCAGGAAAAGGGCTCACAGTCCTCCTCTTCCGAGCATTCTGCTCGCAAATGTCCAATCCTTGGAGAATAGACGATCTTAGAGCCAGGATTAGTTTCCAATGGGACATTAGGGACTGTAACATCCTTTGTTTGTCCGAAACGTGGCTTTCGTCCTCGGTCCCGGACACTGCTGTAATGCCAAGTGAGAAGTTCTCTGTTTTTCGGACGGACAGTACAGCAGAGGCCGATAAATCCAGGGGTGGAGGTGTGTGTTTCATGATTAACAAGAAATGGTGTGATCCCAGGAATATCTCCATTCTGTCGCGTTCCTGCTCGCCTCATCTGGAACATCTTTCCATTATTTGCTGCCCATTTTATCTGCCCCGGGAGTTTTCATCGATCATAGTTACTGCTGTGTACATTCCACCACAGGCGGACACCGGCTTGGCTTTGTCTAAGCTTCACGATGTGCTCAGCGGCTACATTAACAAACATCCTGACGCTGCCTTTATCATCGCGGGGGACTTTAACAAAGCCAACCTCAGGCAGGTCATGCCGAACTTTCATCAACATGTATCCTGTCCAACTAGAGGACCAAACACACTGGATCATTGCTACACTCAGTTCAAGAATGCCTACAAAGCCCGCTCACTACCGGCTTTTGGCAAATCGGACCATGCCGCCATTTTCCTCACTCATATAAACAAAGGCTCGTTCAGGATCCTCCGGTGCAGAGAATAGTGACGCGCTGGTCCCCCCACTCAGAAGCTATGCTACAGTCGGCTCTTGATGACGTTGACTGGGACATGTTCTGGGCGAGTTCTTCTGACGTCAGCAGGTTCACGGATGTAGCATTAAGCTTTGTAAACACGCTAACCGAGCAAGCTACAGAAACAATAACGATAAGGACATTCTCCAATCAGAAACCGTGGGTGGACAGAACAATCCGTGCTACGGTTAATACACGCACAAAGAGGCTCTTCTGACCGGGAATATGAGCGAGTACAAAGCATCGTGCTATGCTCTCCAAGGCGCAGTAAGAGCTGCCAAACACAGATACAGAGAGAGAATTGAGTCTCATTTCCAGCTCAATGACTCTCGACGGATGTGGCAGGGACTGAGGACCATCTGTGCCTTCGGAAACAAATCCTCCGTGGAGGTGAGAGCAGATCTGTTGCTGGCCAACGAGTTAAACATCTTTGGCCGCTTCGATTGCAACGGCAGCGGCGCGACTCTGCCGACCAGCACGTCAGGAAGCAGCAGGCAGAGCAGCGATGATCCTGTAATCACTGTGTCAGAGGATGAGGTTCGGAGGACGCTAAAGAAAGTGAACGTCAGGAAAGCAGCCGGACCTGATGGGATAACCGGCAGTGTTCTGAGGTCCTGCACCGATCAGCTCGCTGGTTTGTTCACTTCTATCTTTAATGAGTCCCTTGCTTCCTCCGTGGTTCCCACCTCATTTAAAAAATCCGTCATAATCCCTGTGCCTAAGAACAATAAACCCTCTTGCCTGAATGACTATCGCCCAGTTGCCCTCACTTCTATAGTCATGAAGGTTTTTGAGAGACATGTAAAAAGCCACATCTGCTCCTCCATCCCTGATACTTTGGACCCTCTTCAGTTTGCCTATCGGCCAAACAGATCTACGGACGATGCCATCTCTCACGTCCTCCACTCTTCCCTCACACACATGGACAGCAACAATGGGAAATATGTAAGGCTGCTATTCATTGACTATAGCTCAGCTTTCAATACTATAGTCCCCATCAAGCAGGCATCTAAACTCACAGACCTCGGCCTAAACTCCTCACTCTGTGACTGGATTCAAGACTTCCTCACCAGCAGATCTCAAGTGTTGAAAGTTGGCCAGTTCACCTCAAACTCTATCACCCTGAACGTAGGAGCCCCACAGGGCTGTGTCCTGAGTCCCCTGCTCTACTCTCTCTACACGCATGACTGCGTGTCCTCTCACCGCTCCACATTATCATCAAATTCGCTGATGATACTATGGTTCTGGGCCTCATCTCCAACAATGATGAGACCGCATACTTGGATGAGGTAGAGAGACTCACATCATGGTGCCAGGACAACTGTCTCTCTCTGAATGTGAGCAAAAATAAAGAGCTGATCATGGACTTTAGGAAGAGACAGCAGTAGCCCTACACTCCTCTTATGATCAGTGGGACCCCTGTGGAGAGGGTGAGTAGCTTCAAGTACCTCGGTGTAAACATCTCCGAGAACCTGACTTGGACTACGCACATCCAAACACAGGTTAAGAAAGCCATGCAAAGACTGTACCATCTGCGACAGCTGAGGAAATTCAGGGTCTCACCAGCAATCCTGAAAACTTTCTATTCAGGGACCATAGAAAGTGTATTGACTCAGTGCATCTCAGTGTGGTATGGAAACAGCTCCAATCAGGACTGCAAAGCACTACAGAGAGTTGTGCGCTTAGCTGAGCGCATCTCAGGGTCTGCTCTCCCCTCTCTGCAGGACATCTACCTCAATCGCTGCAAAAATAGAGCTGTCAAAATCTTCATGGACTCTAATCACCCTGGTAACCGACTATTCACTTTGCTTCCATCTGGTAAGCGCTTTCGTAGCCTGATGTCAAAAACTGAGAGACTTAGGAGGAGCTTCTTCCCCCAGGCCACCAGGCTCCTAAACTCTAACTCTGTGTCATAACATCACTTGACTCCATGTAAATATCAATATATCTATAAGCTATTCATAATTTTTTCTACCTCATATTGCTGCTATTTAAATACCATGTACAACTTTTTTGCACATTCTTTTGCACATTCCTGTTATATTACTATTTATGTCAACAACATACTGACCTGCACATTTATATTTTTTTATCTTTTATTTTATTTTATTCTTTTATTTTTTCTACTTTTCTTTTTCTTAATATTTGTATTCTATACAATTGCAAAGTCCTTGGAGCGGACCTGACTTACATTTCACTGCTGGTTATACTCTGTATAATTGTGTATGTGACGAATAAAAATCTTGAAAATCTTGAAAATCAAATATCTCAAAATCTCAACCAGCCCGGCAAAGAAAATTTGATTAACAAATGGCGATAGTTTGAGGTGGGACAATCTGTTTGGTTGACCAATGGCATGACTTCAGGAAACTTGTATGGAAACAATTAATTTTTTCTGTTTCTATTTGGCGATGTTAGTGGCACAGATTTTTTAAATATATAGAATATATGCCCTATATGTATAATTTGTGCTTTAATAAGCTGTTTAGGATGTAAAACATAATTTTTGAGTGTTTAGATTGGGTTCTTGTGTAAGATTTTAGCCATCTCTCTCATTCTCATTGTGGTTGGAATAATAGGAGTTTCTGTTGTCTGTTGCAGTAGTGATGGGTGTTGTAGATTTGTCCTCTGAGGGCGGTGGAGGTCATGCCCCCAGGTGCCCCCTGCTGGCATCAGGCAGATGTTCACCTGGAACACATTAGCCATGGAGCCCGTCACTGCCTGCTGATACATTTATCAACCTCCTGCCCAGATTTAATTATCTCCCATAGACAGAGACAGAACAGGGCACCAGGGCGCGTGTATGTGTGTGTGTGTGTGTGTGTGTGTGGAAAGAGAAGCTGCTTGTCTGTATGTGTGTGGTGAGTTGTTTAGAGAGAATCAGACCTGTTTGAAGTCAAGAGGAAATCAGTTTTAAGAAAGTAAATCTTGTTTACTTTCTTAATACACCATCTGGTTCTGTTGTGAATGATGCATCAAAAGAAAATCAAAAGTGTCTTTGCAACAATTATCATCTCTGAATTAATTTAAGAAGCAGTTAAAACATTTTTTTTTTCATTAGTCATTTGACCAGGGATGAGTGCTGAGGTATTGTCGCTGTAGTTACCCTTTTGAGTCTGTCTTGTATGTTGTGTAGTGATGTTTTTTCATGGTTACTTATTATTTGCCATTATATTCTTTAATTGAACTTACTGTACAGCACTTTTGTCAACTTAGTTGTTTTATTAGGTGCTTTAAAAATGAAGTTGTAGTTGGAGTTCGATCAAAAGAATAGTTCACCAAAAAATGATCAAAGGATCTTGAAAGGAAGTGAATGGGTGCCGTCAGAATGAGAGTCCAAACAGCTGATAAAAACATTACAATAATCCACACAACTCCATTTCATTAATAAATGTCTTGTGAAGTGAAAAGTGTTTTTAGGAAACAATTCCATCGTTAAGAGTTTTTTTTTTTTTTTTTAATTTAAACGTACTTTGGCCAAAATGTGGGTCCATAATCCATAATTACACTCCCTTCAATGAAAAAAACCCATCCCCTGTTGTGTTCTCACATCAGCATCCACCAACATATTTGTTTAGAACCGTTTTGATCTGTGCATAATTTGCTCATGATTCAGACTAGATATTTATGGAGGACATGTATTTTAGCAACGTTTTGAATTAAAAATGTCTTAATGTTGGATTTGTTTTGTACAATCATGCAGCTTGTTTTGGCTTCACAAGACTTTATAGTGATGGACTGGAGTTGTGTGAATTACTTGTGGATTATTGTGATGTTTTATCAGCTTTATGGACTCTCATTCTGACGGCACCCATTCACTGCAGACTTAGAGGATCCATTGCTGAGTAAGTGATTAATGCTACATTTCATCAAATATGTTCCCATGAAGAAACAAACTCATCCACATCTTGGATGGCTTGAGGGTGAATAAGTTACAGCAAATCTTTATGGGGGGGGACTGTTCTTTTAAATCATGCTATTCCAAAGAAGAAAATATCCATTAACTTAACACATAATGTCCTGGTAGAAAATTACCATGACTTTATCCATTTTTATACTGTTTGTTTGTTCATTTATTTATTTATTGTTACAGTGTAGGTCCATCAGGAATTTCTAATAGCTTTCTATGTTGGCCTGTCATAACTGAACAGCTTTGTTCTTGAAGTATAAAATGTAGTCCCATTCTATATTTTATTTTTCTCATTGATTGCCCATTTATTGCCCCATTTCACTCAAAAGCAACTTCAAGTAAATTCTATTTGTAATGTAGTCAGTTTATCAAGGACACAGTATTTATTTATTTATTACTTTTTACAAGGTATTTCTTTTGCAGTAATTAATATAGTTATCCTTATTTCTATAGTTGTCTGATTTGTTTAGGTATTCAGATTCTCTCTGTGTCTTTTAATTATGTACAATTTGGCATCTCTACAGTAATCGCTGAAGCCTGACAGCTTTGGGCTCCATGATCCACAACCATCTCACGTCAGAGGCGTGTGCAGAAAAGGCGCTTTATTCAGTTCCACCATCTAAATAAGCAACAGCAGTGTTGTCAGTCACATGATGGATCTTCCCCAGCAACATCAAGTCATCCATCAACTGAATTTATTATAAAAGGCAAGCGGCACTAGCAGCACTAGCAGCACTATATACAAACATAAAGAAATCAAACTCTCATTATCAGCAAGTCAATCTTCTATTTACATGGTGATGCACAACTTGCAGTTCTTACTCTAATGTTGTAACTTACAGAAATGTGATAGTATGCCATGAAAAGATAAATGTAAAAAAAAAGATAGATGTAAAACGCCTTCAAAAGACCATTTTTCTTCTAGCCTTTTAACTGCTCTGTAGCAAAATAGTCCAATACATAACCAAAATGTGTTAAAGAAGAATGCAATCATCAGAATTCTCAAGGCGAATGTTGCAAATGATTATAACGTTGCTGCAGTTTCTCATTCATTCAGTCAGCATGATGCTTAATTTATGTTCCTCACAGCATGCACTTTTGGAAATCAAAAGTAGTTGTGATATGATTAGCTTCATCTAAACATGCCTGTTTCTCTGCTCATGTAATTTAATTTAGCCAGACAGTCGCTGGAAGGTTCCATCTTGTGAATAATGTTTTGAGAGAAGATTCTGAGCTTGCTTCAATTTGTTTATCGTGTTTAGAGCAAGAGGTGAGATAAAGGGGAGATGTGAAAACTTAAAGTATAAATCCAGAATCCAAATGTTTTTCATTTGTTATTAAAAGGTCAAGGTCAAATTAAGATTTTTTTTTTTTTATTTACTTTGTCATTTGTATTTTAAGGATTGCTTCCAAAGCAGAAACAGCTGCAATGTAAATTATATATTAATATGGATTTGTTTGAAACATATTTTCATTTGCAAAAACAGACAATTAAAGGGGGAAAATTAGCAAAAAGAGACCATATTGACACAATAACACAATATTAATTACTTGTTTATTGAACTGTTGTGTAAAATCAGTCTCACAAGTTGCACAGTTGCAATCGTGCAGATATTCGGGAAAACAGCACTCTTGCTAGTGTGATATTGCGTAACTATATATAAAATGACAACAGCCCAGGGGCACTTTTTGCCTTCATACCTTTCATACCTTGGATTTTTAAGGGCATATTACTGCATTCATTGGCCTGCATGTTTGTCAGCAACCAGATGTCTTATATCACCAACTCCTTTTGTTTGAACATGACATATAGTGCTTGTCTGCCTTAGGTCTCACAGAGAGGGGTTTTGCCATTTGTGTGTGTGGAATCAGATGTGAGTGTGTACAGTCTGTTCCAGAAGACATCCTGGCTTGGCTGGCTTGCCATCCACAGAGCTTCTCTTCAATCAAAGGAGATTAAGTGTTTCCTCAGTCCTGAATGCAAATTTTTCTTTCCCCAAATCACTACTATGCATTTCCCGCCCTTCAGCCAATTTCATTGGTTAGGGGTTAGGATTGGTTGTAGCACTGTGTAGGTAATCAGTACTGTTGTTGACATAACCAAGAGTTTAGACTCTTGCTGTTTGGTTGCGAAGGGCTGCAATATGCAAAATGTTTTATGCAAAGCAATTTTGAACATTTTTCAAGGTAATACTCATTGTGGGGTGATGAAAATGTAATCCAATAACATCTTTTCCTACAGAAAACTGTTTAGTTTGTGCAATCTCTTATTTCTGTTGAATATTTATAGCAGCTACTTTGATAATCTTGTTTTGTTTTTCATTTTTCTATTGTTGCTTATCTGTGCAAATATTTTTTCTTGTGCAGTGTTTTAATTAAAAGTGGTTAGTGGTTTCTGTTGTGAACACCTTTTTGTTCATTCTAATGAAAAGTGTCTGAGAAAAGGTATGTACTACAACTTCATTCTTTATTCTACATTTTCCTTTGACTATACTATGTTATTGAGTCAGTAATGAAGAGCTAATTGGCCAGAGAGAAATAAGACTGTGGGTTTGTAGAGGTTAGGAGAGGTTCAATATGCAATTATTGAAACAAAATTACAGTAACACTTTTATTTTAAAAAGTCAGCCTATTACTAGGTTGCACAAGTTCACAAATTAAAGGAACCATAATTGGCAGAATTTACTTTATTATATAAGTGGCAGTAGGCAGTGAAATTATGTACATTGAGGGTCCATTTTATTTTTGCACATCCATTTCATCTGTTCCTGTAGCTCAGTTTCTAGATTTCATCCATAAGAAACATGCATACAGATAAAACGTAAATTCACTTTCGCTTCAATGTAAATTTGTTTTCTCTTAAAATGCAATAATTGATCATAACCATCATAAATTACATGCTATCATCATCATCAACAACAAAAACAATAATAATAATCAACATTTATTTTTATATCACCTTCCCAAAATCAAGAGTCGCTTTAAAGTAAAAACAATAAATCAAAATAAAAATGGCTACTATTTTTGCCTAAGCACAATCAATCAGATTTAACTTGTCTCTGGAGCAGGAATAGACTGGGCCACATCCAAACGTCATTTGGAGCTCATTTGTGTTTGTACACGTGTAAGTGTGTTTGCATGTGTGTTGTATGTCACTCTGGGCAGCAGTAGAAGATTACAGTGTGTAATGCGGCATTCTGCAGTGGCTGTTAGAAATCCACTCAAAGCTGTGCAACCTCAAGCGGTCAGTGTGATTAAGCTAATACGATTAGCCATAGCTATTTTATCCCAGAGATTAGCGCATTGGATAGTTGAGCGAGAGGAAACATACTTCAGCCCATGCTGATTCAAGAGATTATCAACTCCAATCTGGCTCTTCAAACTGTCTGAGGCCTCTCGAAAAGAAATCAACTTTTTATTTTAAGGAGAATATGTTAGTGATATTGGTTGACAAAATCTATTGAAACAGCTATTATTTGATCTGTGGAAATCAGAGGAACATTTGTGGATTAAATTTTTATTTATTTATTTTGTTTTGTTTATTGTGTGTGTGTGTGTGTATGTGTGTTTTGTATTCATGTAATAATTTATTGGTTTTATTTTTTTATTTTCAATTAGACTTGTTTGTACCACCATAAAAACCACTGCCTTAGTTTATATGATAAACAATATGAAATAAATTATATTAATAAATATATATATATAACCCATGACAGGAAATCTGGAGGCATATTTAGCATGTAGCCAAGTCATGCTGTTGCATACTGACACAGTAGTACCATGCTTACCATACAATACTTTACATGCCTCAACAAACTGGTTCATTAGCACCCATATGCTCAGTATTTATTGAGATCGTAGTGGTCTGGTACATATAAGCACTGTAAGAATGGCAGAGTGTTCTAGCATAATAGGCCTGCCAAACCTATCCTGGCCCCAACTGGATTTGGTGTTTGCCAAGGCTAATGAAATGGAATGTAATTGAGTGGAATATAATCAGATGGAATAAATGGAATGGAATGAAATGAATCAGAATGGAATGGCAAAGCTGGGATGGAATAGGACTGCGCAGCTCACTGCACCCAGATTCTTGGCCTGTGTGCTGCGCCTGAGCGCAGGTTAATTTGCACAGCTGCTCGGTCTAGAGCAGCAGTTTTGATTGGCTGTGATTTTGCTCCCATGATAACAGGTGGTGTGTGCCAGGGTCACAGATGTGGCCCTAATGTCATCATTTGGCTAACAGCTAAAGTGGAGTCTTTGACAAGATTAGTGCACCCTTAAGGATAGATATACTTAGAGTCAAAGAGCTTTATTGTCAAACCCTGCAGGGTGGATTTTGACTTTAGATTTCATATAGTTGCATTTACAGGCAATCATATAACTGGTTCAATCCAGTTGGAGCATCGACTACTGCCGTAATCTCACAACGATGAACTTCTGAACGCCCTAGAGGAAATCTCCCTACAGATGAAATGCTGAAAAATGAACAAATCAGTCCTTTAATGGAGTCCTGTAGAAATGAAGTATGAGGCTCAGCAGTTCTCTTTTAGGAGGTACATTATTCAAGCTGTAAATTGAAATGGCAAATGGGGCTCGTAGACCAGCTCACCGATGGATCACTCTTGAGGCCACTCATTTGTCATTTCCCCTATAAACCTACAGCTCTCTGTATGATTTTCATTCACTGCTGAATATGTTATAGCTTAAAATGAAACTTTCTAGAATAAGATGCTTTGAATTGCGTCAACTGATTCTTTAAACACTTACAAAGCGTCTCTTAAAGGGGGACCTATTATGCTCCTTTTCACAAGATGTAAAATAAGTGTGTATCTCCAGAGTTTGTATGTGAAGTTTTAGCTCAAAATACCCCACAGATATTTTTTTATAGCTTGTTAAATTTGCCACCTTTAGGGTGTGAGCCAAAACGCGCTGTATTTGAGTATGTTGCTTTAATGCAAATGAGCTGGTGCTCCCGGAGAAGAGGGCGGAGCTTCAAGCGCTCCAGCTCCGCATTAGCAGTGCTAGCCTTTGCAAATAAACATTCCACGATTAGTACAAGCTTGTTATTATTACAGAAAACATACTCTGTTTAAAAATCAGTCATCTGATTATACTGTGCATAATAAATTTGTGTTTATGAATTACACAGACGGGGAGCACGGCAGGATAAAAATAACAACATAGCTGGTCTCATGGTGCATGGCATGCTATCACAAACTTTATAAGACCCACTCGTGATTATGAGAAGAAGCTCTTTCAGAAGGGCAATTTGGAAAACAAACGCGTGGTACTTACTTTGTCCGGAGCAGACGCTCGCGCACAAAGCGTTGGTATTGATCCCTACACGTATTGGGGACTTCACCGATTTTTTCCGGGACATTTCCTTAGACAATGAAACTTGACCACAGTGTCCTCGGTGGCTCAGATGGAGGGAGTCTATGGAGACTCCTATGTTCGTTAGTGCATCCCAAAACACAACACTTGGAATGCCTCTTTGGCGCTGACTAGTGTTGTCAAAAATATCGATATTTTTCAAGGTATCGTATCGAAGTTAGAAATTCCAGTATCGTGACAACACTAGCGCTGACATTGCATATCTCCTGCAGCTGCAGCAAGTAATCAGTAATGGCGGAGGGGGACCACAGCTTCTCACTCAGGGATGTGTCTATGCTTATAGGGCAGCGTCACAAATGGGCAGGACTTTTTCCCCTCGGTGACGTGAACAGGGGGAGAATCTGAAACTGCTTGTTCTGAGAGACTGTTTATGATTTTTTTAGATTATAATCTAAATCCACCCAATATATAGTGGGTGGATTTTTACCATTATAGGCTGGTTGTTTTCACACACTGCGGCCACACAACTGTGTTCAAACACCTTATAAAAGGGATTTTTGCATAATAGGTCCCCTTTAAAGGAATTTTATGAAATTTTTTATGAAAATTTTATGAAATCTTTCCATTTTCTGCAACTTTTTTTGTTGTTGTTTTTTTCTGTATTTTTGTTTACTTTTGTCTTGCTTTGTTCTGGTTTTGTTTTATTCTCGGTTGTTTTATGTTTTGTGAATTAATATTTGTGTTTGTTTTGTTTTGTTATGTTATGTTTTTTTAATTGTTTGTTTTTCCTGGTTTTATTTCATTTTATTCTGGTTTAATCTACTTTTTCTGCTTTTACCAAAAATACTGACAATACCAGTTAAGCAACTGAAAATTAATTAGTTCTTTGTTCCGTAAATTGTATTGTATTACATGGTTCCACATGCTTGACTCATATTGACTTTTCCTTTTGTTCTTCTTTTGTAAACTCATTAGTTTGGTTGCTTGATCTCAACCTTTTTGTCATTTCCTCCTTTACTCCGTCATGGCCTCAGGCAAGCCATTTCTCTGAGGATTTGTTTTGTGACGGTTGGCGTTTGCCAGAGAAAGAAGGGAAATGACTAAAGTTGATAAAAGAGGGTAATATGAGAGACGCTTGTGTGACAAGACTGGTTTTTGTTTGTTAGACATAACTCAAGTTCATCACAAAGGGCTTGCTCTCAATATCAGACAGTGTTTTTAAACTTAAGGCGACTGGTAGACTAGACTAAGTATTGCCAGCATTGCATCTGTCAAGGGACATTCAAAATGGTGACTTGAAACTAAGAAAACTTAAACTTTTACACATAAAATGAAGACACTGGAGCCCATATGATCCACCTTCATGTTCATGTTTGCACATACAGCAATATAATGTGCAATAAATATGCAAGGGTCACTGTGTCTGGATTGTCATTCTGTGTGTTTAATTAATGCATTCCTAAGCATTCATCTTAATTGTGATGTGATGCATTATGCACTGTTGAAATGCAAAAGTATTTCTCGTCTAGAATATAAATGTGTGGCAGAACGATTGCTGATTCTTTGTCAAGATGAAAATATATATTATTTACTATCAATAGCGATCAACAGTACAGTAAACTGGTAACCTCATGAAAATGGTTGTCAGTGTGAATGAGGCTTCAGTGTGAGTGGCTTTAACATTTTTTTTCTTACTTTGTGTGAGCCACATTCTGAGAGGTTTTTAGAAAGCGTAAAGCATTCGAGATTATGTTTTCAATTTACTTGGAAATCGACCTGTGTCACCCGTGCTTGTATATATGAATAGAATATTTATCTCATGCATTTTCAAGGATGAATGTCTCCGTTTACTGGGGTTGATGTCAGCTGGATTTATCCGCTATCATATCAAACACGTACTAGAGCACTTATTTTTCCTCCTCCTCTTTATCTCCCTTACTGACATCCTATGTCAGGTCACGACTCATGCTGCTCCCTCACACCGAGTTCCTTTATCCATCCCCTCTCTCGTTTTTAATCTTCTCCCCCTCTTCAAAGATTGTGTGATCTGCCACTGTGTGGGTCTGAAATTAGATTAACCTCTGATCAGATGGAGCATCTCTCTGTAGATCAGACCCAGTGTGCTGCCTAATGCCAGGGTTCACTCTCAGCTGCATCACTGATGCTAATTACACTTTAAAGGACAGTTCACAAAGGTCTATTAAGGCAGAAAGGTCACTGAAGAGGCGGGTAAGTGGAGGTTTGCTAGTATTAAAATGCCTAGAAATTGAGGCTTAAGACAATGCCTCTGTCTGTCTGTCTGGCTGTCAGTCTGTCTAGAATATACGTAGATACACAAAATACATATTTCTGATTTTCTTCAATAAAGTGGAAATATACTTTTCTATTTTTGATGAGATCATTAATATTAAAGTTTTAAATAATTTAAATCATCCTGATGCCCCTGATTAAATTATATTATTAAAATATATAATATTTATAAAAATATAATGATTTAAACAATGTTGTTCCAAACCCTTATAGCTTTGTCTCTTGTGTGGAAGACAAAAGGAAACAAATTACTATACTTTTTTATGGATGGGCACCAGACACAGTTGTGGTCACCATTTATTTTCATTGTAGAGAAAAGTGCAGTTTGAACATTCTGATAAATATCTCCTTTTCTGTTTGATGGATTGGATTTAGTGAGTTTATTCAGTCATTAATTTCTCAAGCTCATTCAAACTATAAATTGTGAGTTTATGAATCTTTAAATGTAAAATTTATTGTAAATAAAACTACACTGGTTGCACTGTGGACCTATGTTTGTTTCTCAGCCTGATGTCTCAGAAAGACATCTTTTTATCTCTACACAAGTTGTAACTTAACTTGCACAGTTTGATTTCATTTTCGATGGCACTGTAGATTCAGCTTTGCCACTGAATAGAAAAACTGGTTGTATGTCGTCTAACAGATTTTAGGCATGAATGAGCAAGAAGAGCTTTTGCTAATGATATTACAATGCCGACTTGATGAGAGATATAGCTGTCTGTTATGGTATTTAATGGGAGTTTAAAGAAAAGTAATTTTTAAGAGATAAGCATGTGTCTTTTGATATCCGAGATGTCTTGAATCAGTTTGAGTGTCCCTGCTGCATGAATTGAAGTAAAAGGCCTTTGAAAGGAACAGAGGAAATCAAAGTGATTTGTTAATAGGCTTTGAGTTCTCTTTCACCACTACTGCAAAATATAAAGATGTGTCACTGAGGATGGTAGAAACATTGGACTCACAAACATAATTATTTTGTTTTCAGACTGTGTGTTTTGTCTATGCATGCCTGTACATTTTAAAAATGTCATATTTTTAATGTGTGCCTAGGGCCCAAGAACAAGCTCCCGGAGAAGAGCCTGTCGTAGCCTGGTACTTCACAAAGCACAGACACTTACAATGTACAAAAGATGTCTAATTGCGCCGTCAAATAATAAAGATATAATTATATAAAAAGCTAGGAAGACATGTTCAGCAGTGTAAAGAAAGCAAACAAGAATTCCTCAGCTAAAGATTAACTGCAAAAATCTATTTCATTTTTCTAGTCTGCTTATAAACCGATCCAATAAAGGCACATAAACAACCCATATTTAAAAATACAGCAATTTTGTTGCACGCACACATGCAGATGGAGTCTATTTACTAGATATTTTCAAACACTGTTAATCTTTGAACACATTTGGACATTGAAAGATCAATTTGCACTTATCCTCTTCCCTTCACCCTCTGCTCAGTCTGTTTTCGGAGGATCAGTGGAACAGCCGTTTTTCTGCAGTATCACTTCTCCGTGTGGTCAAATCTCCTTAGAGCGTGGCCTTGTTAGATCCAACATGACATGCCAAATCAGCGTGAGTGGCAGATAGCGGTGCTGCGGGCCATCAGGCACTTCACTCACTCCCACTCACTCACGGCAAGAAGACAAGCTTTACTTCTTTTGTATTTTGGAGGAGGAGGTTGGTGGGTCATGTGAGTTTCGCCAGCTAAACTCAAATCCTGACAGCGTGTAAGACACAAACACAGATACAGACGGTAATATTGCGACATAATTTACAGCTGCCATGTGACATTAATCTGAACAAGATTTGATAATAGAAATAGGTTTGTTGTGCTGAAAAGCGACACCTTATTGAAGGAAGGCACAGTGACACCCTCTGGAATTCTTTGGGGATCACTGGTTTCCATCATGAAGACATCTACCAGTTCTGTAAATGACACTCTTCTTTCATTTGTCATGTTTAATCACTTTGAGAGATGTCAGCGCACTCATTGTCATTGCAATGCTCCTTTTAATGGAAGGGTAAGAGCATCATCTGGTGTCTTTGTGAAGTCCTCTGCCTCCATTTTATTAAAAAGACTTGTCGCCTACAGCGTTCAGGCGCACTCAATAATTTGCTTTGATTACCTGAAGGAAATAATACACTATTGCTTATTTTAATGACTTTAATATCCCTTGTGTGCATCTTGCTGATGGGAGCACTTTTAATCATCGAGCTTTGATAACAGTGGCTGAGGTTGTATTTCTTCCCCGGGCTTACTGGAATACTAATGCGCTTCGCTGGTGTAACGGCGAGACGAGGTCATTGTTGAAACACCCTGTCACTTCCTGACAGCGCATGAGGAAGAGGAAGTCGTTTGAGAGGCTTCTCACACACTGTTTAAGTCATTTAATGAACTGCTGAAGAAACTAACTGTTTGGGGGGTTTGCGGTTAACTCAAGGGCAGTATGCATATGCGACCTCAACACAATTGTGGTTTGTAGTTTTTGCTTTGAACTGGATGGGTTTAATAAATTTGACTTTTGTAGCAGAGCTGACTTAACTAACACCTGCGAACTTACACCAGGGTAAATTGCTTTAAGAATTATTTTTCTGTTCATTAGTTGAAATTTGATTGAACTGGCCACCCATGATTTTATTTTCTATTTTATCTTATATGTAAAAATGAAAAATTTGGCACTTCAGACATGGATTTTATTTTTAGTAATTTTAAATTTTTAGTTTTAGTTGATTTACTAAATACTGTAAATACACTACTGTTCGGGTCATCTTAATTTTATTAAATCAGTAAGAGATTGTTTTGTTTAGACGTATGATTTCTATTTAAAATTAATGTAGTTCTTTTGAAGTTTCTATTCATTAAATAATCCCGAAAAACAAACAAATGTTTTCTCAAAAATATTAAGCAGCAACTGTTTTAAACACTAATAATACATTTTTCATAAGCAACAAAAAAAGAAGGATTTCTGAAGGATCATGTGACACTGAAGGCTAGAGTAACGAAGCTGAAAATGTTACTTTGCCATCACAGGAATAAATTACTTTTTAAAATGTATTCAAATATAAAATGGTTATTTTAATAATATATATAATAATAATATCTCACAATGTAATGATTTTAATGTATTTTATCAAGTAAGTTCAGCTTTAGTGAACATGAGTTCTTTCAAAAAATGTCAACCTTTTTATATAGTGTATATAAAAATGTAAATCTATATTAGGTTCTATTTTGGACATTATTCATATTGTGTAATGTTTCTAAAACTACCCCATATGTTGCATGGTGACATTTCTATGGCTAATGCAAACGCATGATTATGGCAAGTTCAGATTCTGATGCCTATTCGTCACCTCAATTCAACCTCAAGAATTGAATGCGAGTTTAAAACACATTCTCACTTAAGTTCTGAATGTCACACAGCCCTGACATACACAGGTACAGTCGCCCATCTCCAGAGTCCCGCTCTCTCTCTGTTGTGCCTCCAGCCGCTGCGCCTGCAGTTTCCTCTTTGTGCTGGTGTCAGTCTTCCTGGTACACAGAGCTCCCGCTGTCATGGCTCTCGGCAGCTCCTGTTGGCGTGCTGTGGGGTCTGCAGGAATAATGGATAGAGAGGTTTCTAATGTCACAGCAGACTGACAGCTCACCGGAGGAGAGGAGAGGGACGTCATTGCGGCTCTGTGTGCGTCTCGAGGAGGCCTGACATGCCCTTGAGAGAAGTCGAGCTCTGTGTTTTTCAGGCAGCTGAGAAGAGCCTGTACTGACATTAGTCTCTAGATGCTGAAAAGCTGTATTTCTTATGTGAAAATGTCTTTCGCTTTTATGAGCGAGTTTGCGCTCAATTTGCTTAGTTTGCTTGAATGGAAAACCCTGTTAGTTAAGAACAGAGCGATATCTGATCCCAGCTCAGTAATGCTTTACTTGAAGCCTGCATGTTGTTGCAGTAATACACGTTGAATAAAAAATAATACATTGCTATATTATAAATAGTTAAACATGAATCAGTAAATTAAATATTTTGACCCCCTCTTTTAAAACGCTGGTTACGGTATATTATAAGATAGTGTCTAAGCATTATATATGTACTCTTCATGTAAATTATTTACTTTTCTCATTGCATATCTCTCTATAAAAGTGTTTTGTGTATATTGTATGGCACATTTCTGTGGTCACTGTGAAGGTCAGGAATAGATGATTTGATGTGGTGAGAAAATAAAGGGAAAGAAACAGAACTATTGCGAGCAAAATGCTTTTGTAGCATGTCTAGTGGCGTGTTACAAATACAGGCAATGATTATAACAGCTATTTCTTAAAAAGGGTGTAAAAATCAATTTTTGCGACAAGCAGAAAGCTTTTCTGACCCACATTCAGAAACGCCCCCCCCCCCCCCCCACCCCACCCCCCGTACCAGCCTTTAATCCAGTCCATCCAGAGACTCAGAATAAATCTGCATTCAATTAAAGGATTACTGCCTGTTTAAACAGCATTTTCTCTCTGCCTTTCTTTCTTTATCTTTCAAGTGGGTGTCCATGAATGGCAGAATTTTACTTGAGTGGCACTTTGTCCACTGAAAGGGGGAAAAGCACAGACAGAATCAATCACTAATATTGATGACATATGTCACAGTTAAAATTGGACTGGTTTAAAATAATAGCTCACTTGAACATGAAAATTCTGTCATTATTTTCTTAGTCATAGCAGACCTGATTTTCTTTCTTCCATTGAACAAAGGGACAATTTTTGATAAATGTACTGAACATTTTTCCTCCATTATCAAGGTGGACTGCAGCTTTTATGCATCTAAATATAAAGCACTTTACAAGTATAAAAGTATGACACTCCATTTGGGAACAAACTGTTCTTTTGAATCAGATCTTTTTACTGAATTGGTTGATTGCTTCAAAAAGCCATTCTGAATCATTTAATTAATCAGACTGATTCAGTTTTTGAATTCCCAACAAGTTCCCACTCCTCGTCACATATTGACGCTTGGTCAGGACCACTTGGCGTCGCTTTTTGATGCTCAAGGTACCCCTTTAGCGTCAATTTTCAACGTGCAGGGTTCTCCGTTGTTTTCAGTTGTTTGTCTTAATTTAATGGTTTGCATGCATTTGTAAAAAAAAATAGAAATGATTTCATAAATGTATACTTTCATTGGAGCACCTAACCCCACCCCTACTCTAAATCTACCCACTTCTGAACAATATGAAACACGTAACAGGCAAGTAAGTGCAGTGACAAGTATTTATTGCAAAAATTGACCGTAGACAAGTAGTATAAAAGCATTACAGACAAGTCGTGTTGCATTCCAAGTCTTCTAAAGCCATACAATGTCTTTATGCGAAGAAGAGTGTAAAACATAAGGTTTTAATCGCTGAAAATGATCCCTTAACTAAATATTTAGCTGAAGCACCTTTACAGTCTCAAGTTTGATGCGACAAGCTTTGTTCATCATCATTTGGCAATTATCTGCCATTCTTCACCTCTCAAGCTTTGTCAGATTGGATGGGGGCAGGTGCACATTTTCAGGTTTCTCCAGAAATATTTAATTGGGTTCAAGCTCAGGCTCTGGCTGGGCCACTCAAGCACATTCACAGAGTTGTATATAATTGACTCTTGCTGTGTGCATAGGGTCATTGTCCTGTTGGAAGGTTAACCTTCTGCCCAGTCTGCGGTTCTGAATGCTCTGGACTAGATTTTCATTAAGGCCATCTCATTATTTTGGTGCATTGAGATTTTCTTTGAGTCCCTCAGTCCCTGCCACTGAAAAACAGCCTCACAGCATGAGGCTGCTACCAGCACACTTTACTTTTGGGATGGTACTCTGCAGGTGATGAGCAGAGCTGGTTTCTTTCAAACCAGATGTTTGGAATTGAGATTCATCAGACCAGAGAATCTTGTTTCTCAGAGTCTGAGGGTCCTTTAGGTGCTTTTTTGTAAATTCCAAGTGTGTTTTCATGTGTCTTACCTGAAGAGAGGATTGAGTCTTGCCACAATGCCACAATGCCCAGTTTGGCGGAGTGTTGTAGTGATGATTGTCCTTCTGTATATTTCTCCCATATGCATATATCATCATGGAGCTCAAATGGAGTGACCATCGGGTTCTTGGTCACCACACTAACCAAAGCCCTTCTCCATCAGTTGTTTAGTTTGAACAGATGTCCAGCTCTAGGAAGAGACCTGGTTGTTACAAACGTCTTCCATTCTAACAGAGACTACATGTTTCTGTGACCCTTCAGTTGAAGCAGAATGTTTTCTGAACTCTTCCCAAGATGTGTGGCTTGACACAAACCTGTTTCTGAGCTCTACAGGCAGTTCTTTAGACTTCAGGGCTTGGTTTTTGCTAAGATATGCATTATCAGCTGTTAGACCTTTTATTAAGACGTGTGTGCCTTTCCAAATCATACCCATTCAATTGAATTTGCCACAGGTTAACTTCACTCGAAGTGTAGTGATATCTACAAACAATATTTATGCTCCTGAGCTAAATTTAAACTGTCCCAGATAAGGGTATGAATACTTATGCAATGGAACCATTTAAGTTTTTTATTTTAAAAAAAATTTGCAAAGATGTTAAAAACCTGTTTTTTGATTTACCATTGTGGTGTATGGCGTAGATTGATGTGTAAAAAAAGTAATTTAAAGCAGTTTAACATAAGGCAGAAACAACAATGTGAATACTGAATACTTTCGCAAGGTACTGTGTGTGTATGTTTAATATATATATATATATATATATATATATATATATATATATATATATATATATATATATATATATATATATATATAAACCTACTCTATATTTTTGGCAGATATTTGTTCTTGTATTATAAACTCGTAATGGCGTATTATGTTCCATACAATTTATTCCTTATATTTTCTTTACATGGTCTTAAACAGGTCTTAAAAAGTCTTCAATTTACCTTCATAAAGCCTGCAGAAACCCAGCATTATTTAATTTATTCATTCATTCATCCAATGTTATTTTTTTCACACATTTCTCTCATTTGATGTCAGCACTATGCCATTTATTATACTACAACAACAAGGCTGAAACGCACAAGTAGACTTGACTGGAAAAGTGTACGTGAGCGTGAAGATTGGCGTTTGTAAACAGTAGGTGGTGACAGGGTCCATATGCTTTGTGCAGTCAGCCCTCTTAGTGAAAAGTTTATTTAAACCTCTGAACATGTGCTTGTGCTCGGTAATGACAGGCAATAAATCAAAAGAGACAGGCCTTGAGTTGAAATAACGAAGAATAAAACCTCTCACCATTGATTTAGTAGAAAATGTGTGTGGATTTTATAGATTTACTGTGCTTAGAGGCATTTGACTGAATTTATAGCGCAGGTATGGCAGAATGGTGTGTGTGTGTGTGTGTGTGTGTGTGTTCATATATATCCTTCTTTGTGGTCTCTTGTTTCCTGCTCTGCAGGGTTGTCCTATTGGAAAAATAAATTGGATGTGACACAGTTTGAACGCCTCTCTGGGACATGAACATGCTAACCAGTGGCTTTATTAATTAGATGATAATGAACCGCTCATGCTCTGTTCCACTCAGAGGTGAAGCTGTAGATTCTGTTCTCATCGGTGTGTTAATTACAGGTGCCTGTGGTGTGGACGACCCCTCTCTTTCTCTCTGTCTCTTTTTCTCTCTGTCTGCCTGTATATTCAGCACATACTACATTAGTGCTGTCGACAGGGACCATACCATCTGGAGGCGACATATGTGTGGCATTTGAGAGCGTGTGGAGGAGACATTGAGCATGTGTTGGTTGCAGCATGTGCAGGGGTTTATATATTTTACATTTGTCTTTGAAAGAGAAAGTCAGCTATCTATCTGTCTGTCAGTCAGTCAGTCATACCCTAACACCGTTTCCAAACCCGTGAGATCTTCATTCATCTTTGGAACACAAATTAAGATATTTTTGATGAAATCTGAGAGCTTTCTGATGCTGCATAGACAGTGAGGTTCAAGGCCCAGGAAGGTAGTAAGGACATCGTTAAAATAGTTAATGTGTCATCAGTGGTTCAACTGTAATGTTATGAAGCTATGAGAATACCTTTTGTGTGCAAAGAAAACAAAAATAATGACTTTATTCAGCAGTTTCTTCTTTTCCATGTCACTGGTTATGAGACTTGATCACTGATAATAGAAATTGTCAGATTATCTAAGGTCAGTGACTGGTCAGACCACTATTGTCACTCCCACTGATAAAATGTTTATCTGATTTGAGGTCAGGCCTAAATCCAATGTCAATTTCTGTGGATGAGATACAGAGATTTAAGATTAAAATGTTATGTAGATTGTACTGTATTGATTTTGTGTGTGTGTGTATGTGTGTGTCCAGCAATTTACAGATGAAAGAATCTGTAGAATTTTCTATGAACAACATAATGGGATTGATGCTCTATGAATAAAATGGTTGACATTATAATGACATCATAATCTGTGAATAATCCCTGTTGGCTTGGTCCCTGTGTGTGCTGTAGAGTATGTAATGCATGTGCTTGTATGTGTTATGTTGTGTGTGAGCAGGGAAGATGGGCGGATGGAGAGAGAAAAGCAGAGGCAGAATTACAGCATGGTACATTTTTCACAATCGTAAAAGGCTTGGAAGCTCACTTGAGGATGACACTGCAGAGAACACCGTTTATCAGTGTAGTTTGTCAGAGCTGTCCTCAAAGTACTCTTTAATACCTCTGCTCAAAGTGCTGCCTCTCTTTCTCTCTCCTGCTACTTTTTCTTCCATCTGTCTGATTAGGGAAGCTGCTTTTTAGGTGTAAAAAGTCACTAAAAACCAGAACACGATGGGGAAATGGGATAGATGAAAATATTTTCACTGGATTTTGCACCCAAAAGGGGTCATATCATATTTTCCTTGATATTTTGAGATAAGACTTCATTGTGCTATGGAACCATACTTTATATATCAGAACTCAGAATTTCCTCCACATGCAAAAAGGATGTTTGAAACTGCTGCAAAAAAGACTCGTTCCTTACCTCTGTAATTTTCTGATTTCAGACAGATGAGTGACAGAGGACACATTTACATAATTTATTGGATATCGTCATCATTCAAAATAACCTACACTCTCAGAAAAAAATGATATAAAGCTGTCACTGGGGTGGTAGCCTTTCAAAAGGTACTAATATGTATCTTTAATTTACTATTATGCACCCTTTAGGTACAAAGGTACCTTTTTTCTGAAAGTTTATAGTAGCAACTAAGTGGAATCATTATAGCTGTCTACATAGTCTATTGCGACTCAGTCAATTAAAAATATAGGCCTAAATGTAATTCCTAGAATTATTTAAGGTAGCCTATTTCAGCTCTATCTGTTTGACTGGGATTGTGTTGATTTGTTAGTCATTATTACACGAATGCACAAAATGCATGAATGTACATAGATTATTATGTTATTATGTTAAAGCGCATGCACGAGCGTGCAGCAGCTTGTTACAGTCGCTCTGTTTCTTTTCGTAATTTACTTATTATGAATCTGAATCTATTTGTATGTATGAATGGACATAGAGTATTTCAATTATTATTATTTTTTTAATAAAGAAGTGAATAAGTAATGATAGCAGGTGTGTTCTGCCAGTTACATGATATTTGGGAGCAATTTAAATGGTGAAAAATTGTATGGACCTTGGTGATATCTGGTGGTGATATCTTGCTTCTTTTTGCAATACATGAGATAAAAGTAGGGATGCAAATTTCGACAGCTAAAAATGGCATTATCAGTTTTGGCTGAAAGAGAAAAAGGTAAAAAATATTAATCTGTTCAGCATCATACATAACAGACTTATATCATATATTGTTGAAAAGGTCTCAACTAGCAGATTACAAGCATCCACCATGCAGGATCTTAATACATATGACTTATTTTTTACTTTTACACATGAAAGCAGTTTGAATATTCACATATTTGAGCAATTATAGTCATGCATGCATGATTTTTCCTCTTTCCCAAGAAAAACAATTTTGTGTCTCATTTCATTGGGTGAACCAGCTATCATTCTGAGTGGGCCAGTATCACCTGGCTCTTATGTAGCCTCACTGCTCTATGCGATTACACTACTTCTGACACAAAGGACTAGCTGATTCGGTGTGGTGTGCTGTGATGCGACACAAAACGACGAATATTAAATTATATTACTTTAGTTATTCAACTGATCTGAGTATAAGTCTAATCTTACAGGCATAGTCTGCCATATCATTCCAAACCTGTGTCACTTTCTTTCCTTTGTGGAACACAAAAGATCATATTTTGAAGAATGTTAGTAACGAAACAGTTGTGATGACCCTTGATTTCCATTGTATGGATGAAAACAACTAAGACTAATTTCTCAGAACATCTTCTTTTGTGTTCCACAGAAAGCCATACAGGTTTGGAACAACACAAGGGTGATTTTTGAGACATGTTTGCTGGCCAGTAGTACAGTAGTGGAATGTAGCAAGGCATTCCTTTAATCCATTCATACATGCTCACCACATTCTTGTCAGCACCCCTCACATATTTTTGTTCCGACCATCTGGACCAACAGCAGGCCTGGATGCCCTCTGTCAGACTCCCTTGGGAATGGGGAAGGGTGAAGAGCCAGAGCGTCAAATTAATTATCCCAGCGAGTTTGTTTCCCACAGACAAGTAGGAAATAGACTGGACATATCAAGCACTCCAAAATGTGTGGTTTTGACTTCCATTGCTCTTTTTAAAACGGTTTAAAGTTCTTGTTTTGTCAGGAACATCCTTGTGATGCAGTGAGCTCCCAGACAAAGATAAAGGGGGGTAGAAAGAGAAAGAGATGGAGGCAAGAGTCTCAGTGGGTATCAGATATTTAATCAGAGTTTGGGGCGAAACAAGGGAATGAGAAGAAGTGTTTCATGTGCTAAACTCCCCTGCAGGCCCCTCCACATCTCACATTAAACATGTCATTGAAGCCGTTAGTATGCAGCATGTCTAATTGGATGCAATGCCTGTTTTCTTTCTTTCTTTCTTTGCAGGATGTTGGGTTTGGAAATGCATCCTGGGCCTGCTTAGAAGAAAGATGACACAATGCCCTGACTTCAGCCTGTGAGAGACACGATTAGACGGCAAGGTGGATTTCTCTGTTTCTTTTATTCTTTTGCTTATCTCTCTATATTTTTTCGCTTATTCTCACAAGCACAAATTGTTATTGAGAGATTTACAGATTTACTTGTTTATTGTTTTAAATGTTGTTCATTATATGGTAAAACCAGAAAGACCTCAACGCAATACAAACAGGAATCACACAGACACGCAGTTTAGTGTGAACAGTACACATATGTGTCTCTGTGACTCTCATGTCCAGCCTTTTGGGAGAGCTCTCGACCATTTCATCTTGTGCTTTGTGCTCTGGCTCTTTGAGGGCAGCTTGCTTTAAAGTCCCTGTGGTGAGGGTGCTCATGAACATCGGGGTGTGTGTGTTGTTCTAAAGCACACTGAGGTTCTGTATTCTCTCCAGGAGTTTATCTAAGTGAGTTTAAAAAGCTCTGACCTGTAAGCTGAAAGCCTTTTTTTGATCATCTAAGATTTCACTCTCACCAGTATAAAATCTAAAGATGATTTTCAGTATGTTGTGATGTTGAGAGCTGAGCGGATTTTTTTAGAAGAAATGGAGCTCACAGAACAGGTGTGAAGGGTCCAAAGGACCTCACAAGATTAGTGAAACCTGAAAACACCTACATAATTAATAAACATGTTATGTAATGTCTTAATGTATATGTAAGAATGCAGAAAGGTTTGTGTGAAGGTTATGTTTAGGCTGTAGAAAAATATTAACTTATTGTATGCCTGGGATGTTTTTTAGATTAAAGACCTTTTTGTGGATTGCTAGATTACCTATAATATCTGGTATAGTATCATTTTAATCTTTTTACAGACTTTATGATGCTTCGTTGCACATCCATTGAAAGAGTGGTTCTCGACAGTATTCAAAGACTCCATGACTATTCCAGTTGTTCATGATTTAACTGGATAAGGATGTGTTTTTCTTATTTGATGTTTTATTTCTATACTTGATCAAATTATAATTTTTTTGATTTAAGATATTATTAATATTCATGAAAATCTCAGGTCTAAAAATTATAGATCCAGGTTTTCTAAGACAGAAATTGGTTCTTCCATGAAACCAGATGTTGAGGGGGGTCAGTAATATAATTAATTTCTTGTTTATTAATTGTTTTAGCTTATTTTAATGCTTGTTTTGTCTTATTTGAAATGCCCTCGGAGGTTTGCTAAGGCTCCGACCCCAAGGTAGAGAACCACTGCATTACTTATATATTAATCCTATAAAAGCAATGTAGATATAGATATATACTCTTTACATCAATAAAGATGACATTTTAGATACAAGCGAATGGAAATAGAAGTGAATGGAAAAGATGTATTGGTATGTGATGGGTAAGTAGTTTTCTAAGCTCCATGTCTGTAAATGAAGCCAAAGGGGTTTATGCACTTGTCTACCTGATATGATCCTATGATTTGTTTTTATCCCAACCTTATTAATTGCACTCAAGGGAGTAGTTATGTTCATCAAATTACAAAGCTGTCAGATCAATAGGCTTATTTCCCTCAATGAAATAAAAATGAGAGTCAGTGAAGAAATAGGTTATAAGGTCTACACCAGGAGACAGCGCTGGGTTTTATTTAACCCAGCATTTTTTGCATATTGATAGGATGTGGTGAAAGCCAGAATTCTGGGTGGTGGCAGTCAGAAGAATTGTCAGAAGAACTAAAGTGAATGGCTTCTGTTAGTGTTTTTTTTATATAACGGGAACCTTACAGGAACCTGCTTCTTGTTTTTTTTATTATATGTTCATATAATGGTTTATATGGACGCGGAATATGAAAACCTTGTGTCGAGGCTAGTGTTGGATGTTCCAGGTTGATTGACTTGGAAATGTGAAAATGGAGGTCATACTTGCACTGAAGGAGTTATAAAGACAAAATCTGTGTTGTTTCTTGTATATGTCTCTATGTGCTTATAAAAAATAATTTCCTTTAGCAGTTACTCTTAACCTACCAGTTCATCATTCAAGCCGCCGTCTCCCCCGTCATCCAGAGACTTATTCAGCTGAGACTGTCTTTGAGTCTTTGTGAATGGGATCAGATGTGACTTACACCCGTCAGATGAACACATTGAGCAGCCGTCACTGAAAGATGGACAAAAGATGTAATTGCAGGATGGAGGACCGAAGCAGTGCTGCTCTCACACACTAACTGAGTTTCTGCTGGATTCATTTAAACTGTGTTTTGCTAAAGATGGTTTGACCAGTAGTCAAAAGTTTATTTCTTTCCTTCCTTCCTTTCTTGCATCTTTTGTTTCTTCCTTCCATACAATACATCTATCATTTTTTTCCTTCCTCACTTCCTCACCTTTCTTCTTTCCATCCTTTCCTCCTTCATTACACTATCCTTACCTTTTCATCCGGCCATTACTCTGTCCATTCATTCCTTTCCATCCTCCTTTTTTCCAGCCCTTCTTCATTCCGCCATCCTTTCTTTCCCTCGCTACTACTTTTCTTCTTTCCTCCTTTATTACGACATCCTTCCTTTCTTTTTCTACCTTATGCCATCCTTCTATGCTTCCTCGCTTTCTTTTTTAATCTTTCTTTTTTACTCCATCCATCCATCCATCCCTTTCTTCCATACTTTTTTTTGCCTGTCCCTTTTCTCCTTTCCAGCCCTTCCTTCTTCATTCTGTCATCCTTTTCCACTCCCCTCATTTTTATTCGTTTTAAGGATCATTTCCTTTCTTACCCTTCATTCCTTTCATTTATTCTATCCTTCCTTTCCCTCCCTACTACTTTTCTTCTTTCCTCCTTTATTGCAACATCCTTCCTTTCTTTTCTCTACCTTTTTGATTATTTCTTTCTTACTCCATCCATCAATTCCTTTCTTCCATATGTAGCCCAGGTGATAAAGTCACACACACACACAAAAAAGAAAAGAAAAGTAACACGCAGTGCACAGCACACTGATTTATTTCATTTTATTATTTAGTTATTTATTCCTTCCCTTTAAAAGTCATAAAAGAAAAAAAAGTGTTTTCTTTTGGGTGAAAATAATGTTTTATTTGATTTTCATTCATTTGAGTGTTTGAAACTTAATTGCATTGTGTATGTGGAAAAAAATTTGGTTCTGGCCCTTTAAGCTCGCTCTTCCGATAATGTGCTCCCCCGCAGTGGGAGAGTTGAATTTGTGAAAGGGTGGCAGAGCAGAGCTGACGCAGATTAGTGTGATTTACGATCACCGTTTGTCTTAAAATATTCATAAAATCATCGATTTACTTGGATTTGGTGAGTGTTTAATGCTTTTGGTTTGGCTTTATTGATGTTTGTCGAACATTCGTTTGATAACAATCAGTGAACCAGTTCTACGCAGTTATGGGATAAAATCTCTTTAGTGTATGTTTTAAGAGGAATTTTGAGTTCATACTAATGTATTTATTTTAATATGGGTTTTGTTGTAATCTATATTTTGTCAACGTTATATTTGTGTAATTTGATTCATGTCAATAATTGTTTTGGAGAATGTTATTTGAGTTTGCTTTGAGAAGGAAATTCAGCAGAAAGTTGTGTCTTAATTGTTAATTTTGCAAACTAAATATGAAAATAATCCTGTTATTGTTTTGCCTAAAATCCAGGTCAGGTTTTTTTTGTCGCGGTGGAACTGAAAGTTCTAGAAATCAGTTGATGGCGAGCCCCCACGGATCTGGACACTCAATAAGCTTTTCATCGTGAAACTACGGGTTTCTGCCATACAAGGTGGGATCTCAACTTATTTATCTTTTTTTTTTTTTTTTTCCATCTTCCTAGTTGAAAGTACGAGGCAATTCTCTTCCTGGACTGTTTAACGGACCTATTTTTTTTTTTTCCACTGACTGTTGGAAAAGAAAACGAGCTGATTTTTGAAGTTAAAGAGACTTTAAAGGAGCTATTTGATTTGGACTGTGGAAGAAAACCGAGAATTCATTGGATTGGGTCTTTATTGACTTTGTGAAACTTGATTGATTTACAATTTGATTTTTGTGAGTTACAAATTTCATGGATGGGTAAGAATGACCAAACTGATCTTACATACTTCTAGATATATTTAGTATGTTTACGTGGTGCACCTGTAGGGTTTTTGTATTTGTTGTACAATCTTACATTTGTACTCTGTGATACCGGTATACTGTTTTTTTTTTCTGTTATACAACTGTCTATATTTTCTTCTCTCTCCTTTAACATTGGCCATTTCATATATATATATATAAAAAAAAGACAAAACACTTGATTGCTGTATTTGCTCAAGCCTTTGTTTATGCTATTTACAGGCTTCGTAGTTGAACCTAACTGGTCCAAATAACAATTATAGTTGCACTTACAGGAAATTTGGGAAAACAACAACACAAACAATTACTCATAATTCTCATTGGTGCAAACGGGTGTTACACACACTACTTCTTTCTATCCCTACTTTCTTCATTCCACCTTCCTTCCTTTTTCCACTCCCCTCATTTTTATCCTTTTTTTAAACTTAGGAATGATCATTTCCTTTCTTCCCCTTCATTCCTTTCACTTATTCCTTCCATTCTTTCCCTCCCTACTCCTTGTCGTCTTTCCTCCTATTTTGCGCCGTTCTTTTCTCTACCTTATGCCTTTTTCTATCCTTCCTTTATTTTTTTTTATTTTTCTTTCTTACTCTATCCATCCATCCATACCTTTCTATACCTTTTCATTCTATTCCTTTCTGTTCTTAAGTAATAACTATCTATGCTCATTCCTTCCTTTTATCTTTCTTTCTTTCACATTTTGCCTCTTACATCTCCCTTCCTTTCTTCTTTTTCTCTACCAAGACTCTGAGTCGTCCCTATCTTGTCAAACTCATTCAGCAGCATATGTCTGAGATGTTGTTACTGTATATGTATGACACAGTGTTTTAGAGAGAGAGACATGTCCAGTCATGGTAAATAATTTTTACAGAATCATGCTGATTACACTAAAGGGAAAATAATATCCCCTTCATTATCTCAGCCCTCCTTTAGATACAATTTAGCTCAAAGCCCTCCTTTCTGCTCTTGCTCTTTCACGGCTAAATTGGCTTCTCTTTGTGTTTTATAGATTAAGGCTTTGACCCCCGCGTTCTGCTTCGTCCGCTTTGTGTGTGTTCTGACCAGTGTAAAACAACTAAAGGTTAAATCCCCCACTAAGGACTCCATTAATGCCCATCAGTTATCTGTCGGCCATGACTTATGAAGCATTTATGAGCTCTAATTAACTGTTGTAGATTTGAGTGCAAGTGTGAGTGTGAGTGTGTGTGTGTGTGTGTAAATCACAACCTGACAGTTGATGCTTATCTTCAGCTTAATTAACCCCACATAAGCGCCGGGGCCTTTTTTTCTCTTTAACAATCAGTGAATATTAGACACCACATAATTACCTTAATGAAGGGTTCCATCTCATATTTTCTAGGCAGACATGGATATATAGTGCACACCTCCCATGTTACAATAGGTTATTCCTGCTGTGCTTGCATGTGTTTAATGATAATGCTTGTTATTATAGTTCCAATCTAGGAGAAAAAAAAGGAACCTTTTGTAACTATCGTTCTAATGTTTAAATAATTTGTTTAACAAAGATATGTTGCTACAAAATTTTATGTTTGCTGTTTGTAAAATGAGTTAATTTTTTTTAAAGACTTGCTGAAATCCAGATAATTACAACGATTCACTCATTTTTACTTTGATCTGCTATCTGGTGTGTGCGTTTTGTTTTTTGTATTTAGACATCAATACTCCTGGTGTCACGGTGCACACAGCAAGGAGGAACACGAGACGAGGATGTAACTCAAAATAACAGGTCTTTAATAAATCCAGCAAGGCACACAGGAACACCGGGGAGTAACGAGTAGACCAGACAAAAACTAACTGAACAGACAGGACTATAAATACATAGGATAATCATAGATAACTAGACAAACACAGCTGGACAAGAATGAACTGATAATCACACTTAACAAGGACAGGAAACAAACCAAATATGGACACAAGAGGCGGGAACACAAGATACACACGACAGAGGACTGACACCTGGTGGATCTGTCTTATTGGGTTTAGACTACAGAAATTTTCCTGTGATAGTCTGCAGGTCAAGACACAGACGCCTGGACTTCCTGGTTTAGCCAAAAACTCCACTCTCATTTGACCCTCTCCAGCCCTCATCTCTCAGCTGATTGACCCAGCGTGACCCTCCTAGCGTGACTGTAGTACACAATAGGATTTTTCTGCAGCGTCTTCCAGACAGGTGTTTTATGTCCGATAGTATAGACCGAGTTGGAGAAGAGTTATGTTTGTTTAAATCAGCAACAGATACTTCTCATGTCCATTAGCCAAACTGGATAGCACTGCTGGTCCCTCCCTAAGCAGTAACTTTCTGAATCCCATCCATTCTACCCAAGCCGCTTTAAGACATCGCAACAAATGTTGAATGTTCTCAGTTTAAGAGTATTATCAATCCCTTGGGTCTGTGTGAACTAAGAAAAATCCTCTCATCATTATTCTAGCAAATATTTACCAGTTTCATAAGCCTTGGAGAGTTGATTCCAAAATGGCAACTGTTCAGTTCAGTTCTGTCAGTCATTTCAGGTTTTTTTTTCCACTGGTCTAAACAGAGAATGAATATACCTCCTGAGGATATTACAAGAATATTTAAATAGTTCTGTCCAGTTAATTGTAATGCAGCACAGTTTGTGTGGGGGAGAAACAGAGATTAAACAAATTCATCAGCAGCTTGTAAAATCTCATTATTGGATTTTAGCAACATAGTGTAAAAATAAACAGAGAAGATAGTGTATACTTTATGCAATGAGGAAAAAATTGCTAATATAATATAATTAAAATAAAAGGCATCTAACACAAGCTTGCTCTATTCTTTTTCTATTCTGTTTTATTTTTATTTATTATATAATTAAAAAAAACCTTGCTACATGTACTGCGTTAAGCCAACTGAGACTTGCAATAGCACCGGCATATCATTGCTCTTTTGTTGATTTTGATTGCTTCCATTGTTCTCATTTGTAAGTCGCTTTGGATAAAAGTGTCTACTAAATGAGTAAATGTAAATAATATTATTTAATATATTTTTCTTCTTCTAAAAATGTGTATATATGTACAGTATATGTATGTATGTGTTCATACTTCAATATAAATTTCCATACTCATTTTATAAGGCATTGGCTGTATATATTTTGGCGTATATATCCTCCTTTTTTATCATATTGCTTTCATAGTGATGTTCTGTTTTCTATTTGTCTCCTAATGGAATAATTGACCCGAGTAGAAAAGTAGGCTTGGTAGTGCCACCCTCTTTCAAACAGTGTATATAGAGGACAATAAACCATGTTGTTCAATCCCACAATCCATTTCAGCACAAAAAGCTGACCATCTAAATGTAATAGGATAGGATGAGATTACTTTCTAATTGAGGTGTGATATCAGGGGATATCTTTCCACAGAATATGCTCTTATTTCTCCCACACAGGCTTAAATCTATGTGTGTGCGTTCAAAGTCTTATATGTCTCTGAGTCTTTTTTTTATCAAGAGGCTTATCCAGGATTTCCTGGAAAACAGAAAAACAAAGTCTGAAGTAAGGAAACATTAATGACAGCTAAAGTGGCAGTGGGTACCGTGTGTACACCAGATTAGGGGTGATTGCTTTTGGGTTGGTGGATGGTATTATCACAGTGTTAAAATTTAATCCTCCATAGAGGGCTATCTGGAGGTCCAGATTAAACCCACCAACAGATGCCAAGGGTGTGCAGGGAGAGAAGAGCCATTACACATGGTAACTTTTTATGCAGATTGCATAGATGGTGGATAACATGCCAAATGTGTGTTGCCAAGGTATAATTAGTAAATACAATAATTTTTTTTATTTGTTTTAATTTTTTCATTAAAATGATATGGAAGATAAGCAGATCAGATCCATAGTCAGATCCAGATCCATCTTAAATGAAGTACTGCTTTTTAGAATTGCAAGACATGAGCTAGATAACAGTGATGCTTAACACAGCAGATTGTGCGCTGCTGCCATTAAATAATGCATGCATGTAGGCATATGTTGTCCCTGTCATATCATTTTGTATCTCTACATGTGTCATCCCAGTCAGATACGAGCTTTAATCCTGCTTGTTTTGTTAAATCTGCTCACATCCAGATATTTTACTGGGAGCTGGCATGTAACAGCACCTGCTAAAGCTAAGAGCGAGGTGAGCATATATGTGCTCCTTCCGTGTCAACAGGATAAACGTTCGACCGAGACGCTGTAAATGAACTCCTCGCAGTGGAGAAATTCAATTATGGCTCTCGGTTTGGCTGGAAAATGAGAGTTTAAGAACCTTATTGCAATATTATGATAAATCAGGAAATTATGAAAGGCCAGATGGATGAGTGTGATTAGGGGCCCGTGTAGAGCCCAGCCAAGCATCACTCACCAAGGAACCTTTCCGTTGAGTACCGCCGACACAAAACATTCTTAATCACTCATTCAAGATTACAGCCGGCCCCCGAGACTACATTTCCACTTTGTTCTGTAGTTAAAGGCTTTTGGGTAAAATTGAGGCTGTTGCTCTCTTTGTGCTTTGACTTCAAATGGAACAAGGTTTTGTTTTACTCATCTCTCAGGGTACTGCTTTGGGTCAGCATTTCCATTAAATTGCTTCGAAGTCAAATTCCACAGTGAGTGTGTAACTGACACCTGTGAAGGACTGATGAAGAAGAAAAAGCAGGAGATTTAATACACATACAATATGGCTTAGCTGAACAATATGCTCTAAATACAACCTCATAATTTATTCCATAAATCCTGCAATAACATCCTTACACAACCATTGTCATAAATAATATATATGATGGTGGTGTTCCACAGGGACGTCTCCTGGGTCATTTAGAGTTTACTAGGGAATATGTGTAGAAAAGAAACCATATGTGCGAAAGCAAAGTAGTGTATACTATGAATAAATTGCTTGATGATAGCACCTTTTCTTTTGCATATGCTAATTTAGTATCCTTGTTCACTTATTATATTATATTATT
The DNA here is from genome assembly GCF_936440315.1 of Barbus barbus. Lineage (NCBI taxonomy): Eukaryota > Metazoa > Chordata > Actinopteri > Cypriniformes > Cyprinidae > Barbus > Barbus barbus. The sequence continues at coordinate 10,950,194 of NC_136723.1, forward strand.
CTTGATTAATCTTAAATGTTTTACTTTGTTCTTGTCATGAAGCCTTGCTACTTGCTACTGCTTTTAAAAAAATAATAAATAACTATATAATTAAATAGTATAAATTATATAAATATTATATTATTCACCTTATTTACCTTCAAAAGGTGCATTATTTAGTAGTATGTACCCTTAAGGTACTACTGTGAGCCTTTTTAGGGGTTTAAAAGGTACAGAGATTTCCCTTTGATGCTACTGCCCCAGTGACAAGCTGTTTTACCCCTAAAAGTACAATTTTTGCACATTTGTTGGTTAAGTGAAGTGACATACTGCCAAGTATGGTGACCCATACTCTGAATTCGTGCTCTGCATTTAACCCATCCAACATGCACACACACAGCAGTGAACACACACACACCGTGAACACACACCCGGAGCGGTGGGCAGCCATTTATGCTGCGGCGCCCGGGGAGCAGTTGGGGGTTCGGTGCCTTGATCAAGGGCACCTCAGTCATGGTATTGAGGGTGGAGAGAGCGCTAGACATTCACTCCCCCTAGACATTCACAATCCCTGCCGGCCCGAGACTCGAACCCACAACCTTTGGATTACAAGTCCAACTCTCTAACCATTAGGCCACGACTTAACTGAATAAGATGTTTTTCCCTAAAATACTGCTTGAAAAAGTGGCATAACTGTGTGAATATATCTCAAATAATTTCAAAAGAGTAGGCCAATGTCTGATTCAAAGCCTGACATAAAAAGGGCAGGAAGAAAGGTTCTGTGATAACCATTGTGAGAGACTGTCGCTCAGACAGCCCAGCGTGTGAGCGGCACAGAGTCAGCCCCACCATTCATTGCAACTAATTGAATGCATTTGCTTGTGGCCATCAAACAAATGAGAATTTGTATCAGGCCGCCGTTGACATACTGAATTGTGATAGATGATGTTCAAGCATCTGACTCACATTTCATTCAGCGCCGTGAAATGAAATCAAAGCTACTGAGGGGAGGAAAAATACGTCTGTCACCAAATCTGATCGGCTTGTCCATTTGTCAGCGTACAACTGCATTGAATTGCATGTAAAATGAGATTTTGAGACAGCATTTGTATTACATTTTTGGGGATGAGACTTTAGGAACATTTTAATTTTCACTGCAAGGCCCAGAAAAATAGTGTCGCTTTTTGTCGCGTGTTTGTTAACTGGTGTTGTTAATGGAGCTTTCTCTCTATTTCTCTCTATCGCTGTTTCTCTCTATTTTTCTTTCTCTCACTCGAGAAATACTCACAACAGCATTTTAAAGGGATAGTTTACCCAGAAACTAAGTGTCGGTTATTGTTTATTCAGCCTCATGTTGTTCCTTTCTTTCCTCAGTAGAACACAAAAGGAGATACATTGATGAATGTTCAAGCTGCTCTCTTCCATAAAGTAAAAATGAATGTGGGCTAGTGGCTGTAAAGCTTAAAAAAACACCCTAAAGCATTATAAAAGTACACTATATGAGCCAAACCCTATATGCATATACTCTCTGCATAAACTCTGCATAATTTCCAAACGAATGCATGCTTTGAGCAAGTGTGTGTCCTGGTGTCTTATCTTAGCCCAGTTTAGCACTCTTACTGATTTAGCAGGAGATGGTCCCAGAGCAGAGAGCTGCTTTGGCACTATTGTGACAGATCTACTCACAACCCAGCACCAATTCCGCTTTCCTCCTCTCTCCACTAATGATCACTGCAAGAGAAGAGGAGATAGAGAGAGGTGCTATTCTTTCATTTCACTGCCCTTACTAATGAGTGCCTGTCTCAGAGGTGGGCCTAAATATTCCCGGAAGACACACACAGAGCCTTCAGCAAAGAGCCCTGTACGATTTACGTTCACAGCCAAATCTGTGATACTTTTTTAAATATAAAAATTAAATTTTATCATGTTGTTATAGACTTTGGAAAGATTTATTTATTTATTTTTTTAAATCCTTTTATAAAATATAATGCTTAAAATATTATAAAATATTTATAGTGCATAAAATATATATGCTTTATTTACAAAGACACTTTCGCAACATTTCAAAGCCCAGTAAAGTAATATTTTCAGTTACAGCAGTGAAGATGATGCTCAGAACAGTTTAATAGTTACCATTCATGGCCTCTGCAAGCAATTGACTATCTAGATAAAGTTTTAATGAGCTATTCTTCTAGTTTATTTTTTATAAGGCTTATTAATTTATCAGCTTAAATGTATAGGAGAAACAAAGAGAGAACATATACTATATATATATAGTAACTTGTAAGTTGGTTCTACTGTTATGAATCATGTTTTCTTTAACCTTCCTGCATCTGCAGGGTGGCTGAGATTGTATTGTATTCCTCGAGCATCGTGAAGGGGCAGCCAATTTAACCATCTTTCTGTCTGGAGGAAGAATGACCTCTGAGGACCTTGAATGCAGCTTTGACAGAGGGATGCTGATTACAGTAACCAGAGTTTGGTGTTCAGGCTTGAGCGATGGGAGTACACAAAAAAACCCTCTTTGGTAAGAATTTTCCAATTTAAGAGTAGGCTGTTTTGTTTTGCTTTTTGTTTTTGCTCTGTTTGTTTTTTGTTTTTTTTGTTTGTTTTTTTTACACTGCTTTGATTTTTGCTTTGCTTTGTTTTTGCTCTGTTTGTTTTGTTTTTGCTTTTTGTTTTTTGTTTTGCCTGGTTTCTCATCTGCCAGGCAAGTACTAGCTCACTTCTCCTCAACAAACTGTATGATTTGAAGTGTTCTTCATGCCTGTAGAACAAATGATGTGGCACAAGTTACACCCTTAAGTCTAACATTTAGTGGTTTATTTGAAATCCTAACTAGTAATTATGATTCTTGCCTTAGAAAACACCACCAATGAGTCTATAAAGAATAGAGTAATTTGAAGTGCGCCCTCAGAGAGCATAGCTGGGAAATGCACGAGGCAGACCTGAATGACACTGGGCGAGACGGGATTTCCCCAGCAGCTGTTTCTCTCATTATCAGAGTCTTCGTGTGCCCAGAGCTCTGAGACTACAAACTGTACTCATTAGAGGGGAAGAGAAGGCAAACCAAGCCTGCTGCGTCTGCCCTAAATCTCTGTAACGTCAACTTGCTGTCATTTTTATAGTGCTGATGGAGGCCTGGAGAGAGAGGACAATGGCCTTTTAAAAGATAACAATAAAAGCTTTCAGATGTGTCCCATTCTTCAAATGAGAGCCGACACAAATGTGACTGCCTCCTTTTTAAGGGCACCTTTTACACTGGCAGGAGGTTAAGTGTCTCACCTTAAGGTTTTATAAAACAAACACCACTCTGCTTGTTATGAAGTCACTAATAAACTTATTGGACCTGCAAACCAATCTCACTACTTAAACAGAAAAGAAACTAATCCTGGCTGTAAAAAAGCTGTGACAACAAAAAACATTTGAAGACTCCTTTCATATTAAATAAAATGATCACTCTACTTAAAAAAAGTACAATCCAACAAAAAAGGTTGATCTAATGTACACCACTAGAGGTGTGTTTCATTTTAAATGCCAAATTCTTAAAATTATACGAGCAGTATACTTCCATTTTCTTTAAAGGCCACAGTGCTGCTTTAACACTCTGCTTCATTTATCTTATGAATACACATTAAATTTCAGATAGCCATATGTTTCCACTTTTGAACTTTATAGTTTGCTCTCCCTTATGTCAGGCCATCATCTTAAATGATTCTTTATGGCCATGTAAGGTCTGCATTAAAAGCTGAACTGTTTAATACGACGCTATATAACAGAGAAGTGAAATACTTTTGTAGGGTCATTGAAAACCATTATGAAAATTGGATAATGTTTCAGTTCATTACCTCAGTATGAATTGAACAGCCTAGTTGGCTAGTTTGGCCATTTTTTAAATGGAGGCTGTGGAGAAAGAGACGATCATTTTTAAATTCCTTATAAGTAATATCATACAAAACAGACAGTGGTTATAGTGTGTAGTTATATACAGAAAATCGTTAGATGTGATTGAAGTGACTTCAATTATTGATGCTTAATAAATTACATGTAGTTTTACACTGACGTTATCCAGAATCCAATGACAACACAGGTTTAAGTCTATTTTATCCACAAGATTAATGAAAACACAAGATTTAAAGATGTTAATCTAAGACCACAGAACATCAGGAGACACACACACACACACACACACACACACACACACACAAGGTTTCACTCCTTATTGTCAAAATGGCATCATACATTTGTAGTTGTTCTATACACCTTTATGTTGTATTGTTTTACAGACTTCTTTTTTATTCTCGCTTTGTTTTATTATTTCTTTGTTCTAATAGAAAATTCTTTATTGAATTCATCTTTTCTCAGCAGTAACACATACTCTGTTTGTTGAACAGGGCTGTAGGAGATGCTCACACACAGGGCCCTGACGCATGATGCAAGGGAAGCCAACAGTGAACTCAGAGATGTTAATGTGGTCACAGACAAGTGTTATATTCTCACTTTTTTTTTTCTCTCAGACACACATATACAGTCAACACAGCTTTATTAGCATGAATATCAGTATTGCCATTTACAGTATATCCAGTGTATGATATATAAAGTGATATATATATATATATATATATATATATATATATATATATATATATATATATCAGTGTATGTGTGTGTGTATATATATATATATATATATATATATATATATATATATATATATATATATATATTATACACTTACATTTATTTTTATTTAAATAAAAAATTAACACATTTCATTTTAATTTTTATTATTCCAAAAATATATGCATTTAAATCAAATTAGTTATGTACAATGTATAATCACTTGTCAATGTAATAAATTGGCCATTCAATTTATTATCTGAATTGAGTGTTTCCAAAAGTGTATATTATACTGAAGCAAAGGGAAAATTAAGGGAATTAACAGTGATTTTTCAGAAATTATTTCAAAACGAATTATAGAATTGTTTTTTTTTTAATATATACATTTAAATAAAACAGAATTGGGTATATATAAAGTATAGTCACTTGTCAGTAGCAAGTTGGCCATCAGAATACATGTTCATAGCTGGTGCTCATTGACATGCTGGTGTTGTGCTATAATTCTTCTCACTCTACCCCCCCCCCCCCCCCCACACACACACACACACACAGATTTTGTCTTTCTCTCACACCCTCTCTCCATCTTCAGTGAAGCTCATTACTGTGGAGATGCAGCTGGGTTAGGTGCCACACACACTCTCTCACACACACACAGAGGAACATGTGATGGTGTAAATGCACTGAAAGGATAATTTGACACCCACTTGGCTATGATAGCCTGTAATTCTCTGACTCTTCCTGAACTCCTCCTCGGCACGCACACATAGAGTGCACTCTCTCGGGTGGAAACTACTGCTGAAATGTGCCGGGTCTTCTCTCCATTTTTTCTGGATGCAAAAATCCATCCGATTCGTTGATTTACGGCATGTATCAAAGCAATTCACAACCGCAGCTCAGTCAAAGGTTTAGTGGAGGAAACCTGTGATTTCTGTCCACTCAATTCATTCAGATCGACAGTGCAATTTGTTTCTTGTCGTGCTATGGGTGTTTTTTTCCCTCAGAAATGCTAGCAGGCAGCATCATTGCTCAAGGACAATAGGCCTGACAAGCCAATGACAGCGACACACATTTTTCTCTGGAAAATTATTTACCTGCAGAAATGAGTCTTGTATCAGGATGTCACCTCTTCTCTACAAGGTGCTTTGTTTATTCTTCTCTCCTATTGCTGTTTCCGTTACTGTCTCTATTTATAGATGAGATATCATAAAATAAAGCATCTTGTCTGCCGTGAGACATGAGGAAATTAATAAATAACTGAATATTGTCTTTCTTTGTCCAGCACACATTGATTTATTTCAAGAAGGAACATGATTCTCAGAAAACACAATTGTTTTATTTGTACTTGGTTAGTTTTCAATGAAGCGAGCTCAATTTCTGCTTAAACATAGAACATGTAAATTGATAGATGGTTAATATGTCATTCAAACACTGTGATTTGCTGCAAAATCATCTTCTTGTACTTACATTTAAATTAATAATTTGATACAATGCACTTATTGTGTATATACGTTTTTACATTGTACTTATATAAATACCTGCATGTTATTACATCTGTAATTAATTTCTGTAATTACATTTATAATTAAACTGTTGATCTATCCCTCACACCTTAACCCACCCTTAAACCCACCCATACCACCAAACCTTACCCATATCCCACCTCAATAGCAGTAAGTGTTTTGCAATACAATATGAACACAACAAGTACAGTGTACTTATTTTTGATGCACCTGTAAGTACATAGTAGTTAAGGCCACCTAATATAAAAGTGTGACCTACTAAAAAAAGGCAATTTAATAAATAAAATTTTTTACAATTTATATTTTATTTTATTAAGCATGAATCTAACAAAATGTAACAATGTGCATTTATTTATTTTTTTGTAAAAAAATTTTTACAAAAACGTGTTGGAAAAACGCCCCCGAAGGAACTAGTTTACCCAAAGATGCTAATTCTCTTTTTCAAAAGAACTATTTGGTTGGATGTATGGATGGACAGACTGATGAATGGATGGATTGATGGATAGATGCATGTCTACACAGATAGAAAGGCAGAGTGCTGAAAGGGAAGTGGTCCGTGAGCTGCAGGTCGGGTGAGATAGTGGAGGTTTGATGTATTGCTTCATCTCTGTACAGCAGCCGCTGCAGTCATTGAGGTAATGTAATAACCTACATCACAGTCATGCCAACATGCAGTGCTAGAGATGGCACTGACTACAGTCAGATGAGTCCAACAGACCAGCTCTCAGAGAGCAGGAAGACACACCTATCTCAAAAATATCCTATACAGTTCTAACATAAACATACATTTTACGTCTTAGTGGTTACTATATTGTGCATATTGGCATGGCTGAAATGCTGTATTTTCTAATAAATTTTTTAACATTCTAAAGCAGTTATTGTTTAGTGACAGGTAATCATTTTCCTTTTCTTTCATGTGTGAAGAATTAATTAACATTCTTGCCTGTCATTTTTAAATGCTTGTTATTGGGCACATTGAAAGCACCACTGAATGCAACAGCTTTCCAAGAGGCACGAAAACTAAGGATGATGGCATGAATGGATGAACGGATGGTGAAAGCAAACTGTGAATGTCGACAGCATGTTGTATACTTATTGTGTTCGCTAATGTGAATGTGAACAGTGTGTCTTCGGTATTCAAGCAGCTGGCTGCCTGCATGAGTGTTAATGTTACTCGGTAATAAGCGAGTGACACGTTGCCAAATCACAAACAACAGTGCTGTAGCTTTGAGTGTGAGACTGAGAGTCTTTAACTGTACTTCTCTCTGCATATACAGTGGCTCTGAAAAAGTACTTACAAATAAATTTCAGTGTATAAATATTATCAAAACAAGGGACATCTGCAAATAATTATGAGCTCTTTCTGTAATGACTTTTTGCCAGCTTGTGTAACAGTCATTGTCTACATTTTGAACACATTATTATTGTTATTTATAATCATACTATTGTTATTGTTGTTTTTATAAATAATAATGTATTTTAAATTGATATTAATAATATTATATTTAAAATTGTAATTATGTAATTTGTTATTCATTATAATAATAAATATTATTGTTATATACATATACAGTACACACACGCATACATATTGTAAAAAATTATTTGTCAAGAATATTGAAGTACATTTCACAAAAAAACTTTTAAAGTGTGAAAGATCTTTGAAAAGCTCAAAGAAAAAATGTAACTATATATACAGTATAGTGTACTTCTATTATCTAAATAATTGTATTATGTATTTCTATTATTATTATTATTATAGTAATTATAATATTAAAATAAAGATGATGATGATCATTTTTTTATTTTTATAAATATATATATAATCTTATTGTCATTTATGATTTTAAAAATCTAAATATTATTTTTCTTACAGTGTGAAGTATCTTTGAAAAGCTCAATGAAAATGGAAACTATATATTCAGTATAGTTTTTCTATTACTATTATAATGATGATGATGATGATGATGATAAATTGTTTTACTTTTATAAAGTAAAATTTTCATAATAATAATAATAGAATATATAATTAATATAAAAAAACGAAATATCCACATTTGTATGTTATTTTTCTTCCAGTATATCCAAAAGCTCAAGAAAATTATATATACAATATATTGTACTATATTGTAATATATTATGAGTTTACTTATCTTTCTTCAAAATAAAATGATTTTATTGCCTGAAGAACTTCATATATTTTGAGTGTAACTTATGTGTCCAAATACTTTTTTGGGGCCAGTGTACCTCTGTGGTTTTCCTAATTTCCCCTTATGTCTTTCTATTTCCTTTTGCCACCCTGCACTTCTCTAAGTTTTTCTGTGTGTGTGCGTGCGTGCATGCGCGCATGTACTGTACATGTGTTCATGTGTGTGTTCTGCCACTGTGTTGGGACCACAGGCCTTGGAGGAAAAACAGAAGAGGCCCCTAATACTAATAAATGAGTGCGACTTTCTCTTTGCCTCTCTCGCGCTCCAGAGCTTGCCCTCTGGGAAAGCAGAGAAAGGCTGAATAATTGGAAAATATCCCTGCCTCGTATTCCGGAGAGATCCCTCTATTTCTCTCTCTCTGCGTTCCTCTCTCTCCATCTTCTGCCTGCACAATGAGATACTGTTCTCATTTTGCCTCTTAAAAGGAACAATTAGTCTGCTTGGGCTACGTGTGTGCGTGCTTTCAAGATGGTGGTTGAGATAATATGCCGTATTTACGTCTCTCTGTAATTTGTGTATTCTGAATGTCGCAGTGCCAGGGAAGAGAAATAGTTTTCGGAGGCTGATCTGTGTCTCTTTCAGCTCGCCTGCGTGCGCACGGCCCCTCGACACATGCTTTGAGCTAATGGCCCTTCTGTTATTGGACATTCAGCAGATCCAGTGCAGCATGTACGACAGGAAGCAGAGTAATACGAACTTCCTGCCATGCTGTAAAACGGCAAAATAAAAACATAGCACTTGTACCTCTCTTCCACGATCCATCCTCTGCTCTTCTCCCCCGCCTTCCCCTCTCCACTTCACCCTCCCAAAGCCCTGCGAGGAAAACTCTTAAACATTCATTTGAAGTAAAAGCTTTTTTGTAATCTTGACAAGAGGGTGCAGGAGGTAATGGAGCAGTGTTGATTCGCTGAATGACAGGCAGTAGGGTCGCAGTAGGGTCACTGAATGTTTCTCGTTCACCCCTCACACTGTTTTGGGGAAGCTGTTTTACCCATTTAACTTTTTGTCTTTTACTTAGTGAAACAAAGGCAGGCTTTTATAGATCACCCGTCAACCCAGATTTCTAGACAAGAAGACTTGTTGGTCTGTGCTGATTTAATGCAGCCAGATGCAAACTAAATATTGCATCAAAGATGTAGCACTAGAATTTCTTAACTGTGTTGAACTGATTGGTAGTTGGTATCACAGGAAGTTGGTATTGTACTTTCATTCTTTCTATTATTCTATCAGTTGTTATATCAATAGGCCTATCAATCTAATTAATCTATTGTGCTATCAATTTATCAATGAATTTAATCCATCGATCTGTTGATCTATTCATTTTTCATCTATTCAATATTTATCAACCTGCCCATCAATCAATTGTTCTCTTCTTTATCATCCCTCTATCCATCATTCTATCAGTTGCTCTGTTCTGTCTATACATCTGCTCATCTATTATCCATCCATCCATCTTTTCTATATCTATCAACTTGCTCATCTGTCCATCCGTCTGTCCATTCGTCCATCCATCTGTCCTTTATTTCTGTTCTTTCTCTATTCATCCATCCATTCATCCGTCCGTCCATCCATCCATCCATCCATCCATCATGCTGTCAGTCATACTATCAGTTCTATCTATTGTATTCATCTATTCGTTATCTATCCATCTTTTCTATATCTATCAACTTGCTTGTCTGTCCATCCATGTCTCTCCATCCATCTGTCCTTTCTTTTTGTTTTCTCCATCCATCCATCATTCTGTCAGTCGTTCTGTTCTTTTCATCTATTCATCCATCTATTATCCATCCAATTTTTCTATATCTATCAACTTGCTCATCTGTCCATCCGTCTGTCTGTCTGTCCATCCATTTGTTCTTTCTCCATCCATCCATCCATCATTCTGTCAGTTATTCTGTTCTATTTATTCTATTCATTTATTCATATATCTATTATCTATCCATCCATCTTTTCTATATCTATCAACTTGGTTGTCTGTCCATCCATCCATCCATCCATACAACATTCTGTCAGTTGTTCTGTTCTATTTATTCTATTTGTCTCTTTATCTATCTATTATCTATCTTTTCTATATCTATCAACTTGCTTATCTGCCCATCCATCCATCTGTCCTTTATTTCTGTTCTTTCTCCATCCATCCATCCATCCTTCTGTCAGTCTTTCTGTTCTGTCTATTCTATTCATCTATTATCTATCCATCCATCTTTTCTATATCTGTCATCTTGCTTGTCTGTCCATCCTTCTGTCTGTCCGTCCATCCATCTGTCCTTTATTTCTGTTCTTTCTCCATCCATCCATCTTTTGTTGTAGCTATTGTTCTCTTTGTCTGTATATTTAAAAAATATTAAAGGGTATTTAAAAAAAACAAAACAAAAAAACACTCAAAACCTTTGAACAAGGCTGTTGTCAAACAAACACGCATTCAAAGTCTGACCCAGAATGCTGTAGCAAATGCATAGCAAAGTCTTAGCAACCACTCAAGTTGGACGAGTTTTGCATGAGCAAGCACTACTCACATTTTCTTTAGAAATTCTAGTTAAATTTATGTAAACTGCACTAAAAATAATTTGTCATGCCATTTTGCTGATTTTTGCAGCATATGGCAACAAATCATGTTCAGCATGCATTTGTAATAATAGCTATTTCTTTCATGTGTGCTAGTATTTCACAGAATATACAAGACAAGACACATCAGACAAAGTGGTGATGGATTGTGTTTATTCGCATTACTAACATGCAGACAGAAAAATCTGATATGTTTACAGTCTTCTTTTATTCACTTAAATGTTTGATTTCATATAAACATGTTTGGTGTTGGGAGATTTTACACCTTTGTGCCACATGTCACTTTAGAGATGTGATCAACATAAATAGCAATTTGTTGTCAGCACTCTGAAAACTGTTTTTGAAAACTGTACGAATAAATATTGCTTTGTTTATATGAATGCTACAATGATATCCCCACAGGTCTCTACATACAGCACATATATATGTATTTGTCACGGTGGAGAGAATGACAGGGGAGTTATCAAAACCTCATCCCCTGAGTCAGAGACACAGATGGCTGTTAAAGTTGGTAATAATATGCTGGCAGAGGTCCATGTGTTACAGTGTGACTGTCAGCGCAGGCAGGGATCGGAGCAAGAGGAATGAGTGGCATTTAAACCATAAAGACAGATTTTAAAGGGGTAGTTTGGGATTGAAATGACATGATGGTGAGTAAATGACAGAATTTTCAGATTTTTTTTTTTTTTGATAATAAGGTTACATGAGTTGGGTGTTTGATTTTGAATGGTGCTGTTGTGTGTGTGTGGTAAACCTTTAATTGTCTGCAATGTGATGTTTTCCTCTGGGCTGTAGAGCAGAGACTTCATCTGCACTGTCAGTGTGTTTGATAGGTGTCTGGAAGATTCTGAGCCAAGGGACTGCAGTAAAATAACTGATTCTTGAGGATTTTTATATAGCTGCAGCTGCTTGAGTAGTTTTTTTCTCTAGAGGATTGACATTTGTTCGGATTACTCTCTCTTATGGTTGTGGTTTCTGTTTTATTTCATTTTAACAGTCTTTCCTGATCAGAACTCAAGGTCTTTTAGTTACTTCTGTTTTAGTAGCCTTTGCTATAAGTCCATGTTTAAAGGAATAGTTCACCCAAAATTAAAATTAGCATATTTTGCTTCTGATTCAGACAAGGTGACTTAAGAGAAAGCTGTATTAGGTCTTAATGACTCAACAATTTGATGTTAAAAACATCTAGATGGATTTGTTTATTAAAAACTAGAAGGTTTTTTTGCTTCACAAGATGTTAATTGATTGAGTGGAATTGTGTGGAATTCTTGTGAAGTTTTTATTAGCTGTTTAGACTCTCATTCTGATGGCACCCATTCACTATAGGGGATAAATTGGTGAGCAAGTGATGTACAGTAATGCAGAATTTATCCAAACCTACATTATCAGTCTGGGGAAGTCATGGCCTAATGGTTAGAGAGTCGGACTTGTAATCCAAAGGTTGCGGGTTTGAGTCCCCGGCCGGCAGGAATTGTAGTTGGGGGAAGTGAATGTCCAGCGCTCTCTCCACCCTCAATACCACGACTGAACCCCCAACTGCTCCCCGGGCGCCGCAGCATAAATGGCTGCCCACTGCTCCGGGTGTATGTTCACGGTGTGTGTGTGTTCACTGCTGTGTGTGTGCACTTTGGATGGGTTAAATGCAGAGCACGAATTCCGAGTATGGGTCACCATACTTGGCAGTATGTCACTTCACTTCACTTTAAAAGTAGACAGTTAGAAGTTAGTTCTGTTAAAGAAGTGTAAATGGTCCATTAGAAGTATTATGAACGGTACTCAGCTTCCTGTCTCTTATAATTTTGAGGAAATGCTTACATCACTGAAGCATTATTGTTAGTTTGAGTTTGAACACTGGTAATTATTTTGTCTGTAGGGGCTGGGGAATAAAGTAACTTCTCTTTCACATACACTTGTTATGCTTTGCAGTTGTTATGACTACATTGGGGCTAGAAATAAACAAGCTTTCCGAAGGCAAGCATATCTGCCACTATATAAACATATGTTGGCATAGTGTGTATGTGATCTTCCGAGTGTGTTATCAGTTCAGGAGGATAAGCCTATGTTTTTGCAATATAACAATATCTCAAAAAGAAGAAAAAAGTAGTAGCTGACATCGATCTGAATGTGCTATATGCATTACATGCAATTATACAATATTTTATTGTAAATGAGTGTAAAATCATGCCTTTTTATACAGTAATAAACTTTTTTTTTTAAATGGGGATGCTGATGGGGACATCTATTATGCTGTCGGAATCAAAATATGAAATAATTAGAAATGGATTAATATGTGAATATAACAGGAAATGGTTTCCTTTCATCTGCTTTTTTTTCATTAGCCTATTTAGAGTGTTTTACTGAGTAATTAAAAGCTCACAAATGGATGACAAAATCAGACCCGCCCATCTGGTGTCAAGGAGACAGCTGTTACATCCCTTCTCACCAGGGGAGCAGATAGAAGAGCTCACTCTGTTATTTCAGACAACATCGATAAAAACACTATGGATACACAGCATGCAAATCGTTACAGTGACTCTCGATTGGGTGCCAGAAACAATGAAAAATCTTTATAGCTATTGAAAGTGCAAATGAGGTATTTGGTTAATGATGGGGGTGAGGACAATATTGGCCTGATTGCACGGAAATTGATTAAGTAATGCGTGTTATGCTCTGAGACAATTGTTGCTTTAAAAATCAATTTTATAGAGATGCGGAATGCTGCGATTTTAAGAAGGAACATTCTTTTTCCTCTCTTCTCGCACATATTTACTATTAATCACAGGCAGAGGAGTGTAGAGTCAAAGACTCTATATGCTATATAAATATACCTGGTATTGTACCGTCACCACTCTTTAGAACACACTGTATTAGCTGAATAAATTCCCAGGACTGCAGGACTTCTCGTAGAAAATCCATATCTTGATGCTTGACAGTTTACATGGTGGAAAGTGTTGCAGAGTCATACTTGCTTGAAGCATTGCATTGTGCTCTTTTTAATGAGGCATGAATGTGGCGTGAATAAATTGTTGTGTGTTTTCTATCAGGATGTGTAAAAGGGGAGTGAGTGTGAGATGGATTAAACACATCAAGTGGGTGATATCACTCATGCTATGCTGCTCCTTGTAGACACAGAATTTTATTCTGTGTTTGTAAACAGGGTTTCTGCGGGTCTGAAAAAAATCTTAATTTCCACAACTGTAGGCCTTAAATCTTAAATTCATACAGTCCTAGCATTAAATGTTGCACAAAAATAGTCTTTTTTTTCCCAGTACAAATATAAACAAATATTGAAATGCCAAATGAAGATAAATTAAGTATTGTTTTCTGAGAAATTGAATAAAATTGAGGGGGAATAAAACAAATATCTGTTTTGCCTTTGAGTTAAGAGATTTTTCTGAGCCCACTGGTACACATTTGCTCGTTTTAATCATACGCATTTTGATTAATTTCAGAGAAAACAAGACTCTACATTAAATTTATCTTGATTTAAGAATGTTTTTGAACTGGAAAAATTAGACAAAAATAATTACCACAGTAAAAGTTGTTTCCATATTCTAGTGTTTGAGGTTTTCAAGCCTTTTTAATGAATTAAAAATGGAGATAGGTATAGGAAGCTGTTTTCTCAAACTTTGAAGTGTTGCTACTTTAATACACCTCATTGTGTGCTCCCCATACATTTACTTTTAGATAACATATTAAGGTTTATTCCTTAAATTCCTTTACGTGGCTTTAAAAAGGTCTTAAATTAGTCTTACCTTCATAAAACCTGCAGAAACCTGACTAAATCACATATCAAAACTGCTGTCTCCCAGATCTGTCTCCATCTGACACCAGTTCATCTGCTGTGCCTCTCTTGACCACACAAACATTTTGAATAAGTAAAGTTAGGCTCTAGTTTCAGTGCAGTTTGATAGCAGGGGTGCATAAGGTCACCCCATAGGCCTATAGGGAAAACTTCTTCATGTTACATAACAAGAGCAATACAAACAGTATAAAAGAATGAGAAACAACATCTGACCCATTCAAAACATGTAAGTGTAAATTATTTGTTTGAAGACTTAATTGATTGTACATTTTGCCTAATAGCAGTTACCAATTGCCTAATAGCTGCGTGTTAGAGGCATAGAAAGTCAGGCACAGCCTGAAGGCATTGAAAATGTTAAAAGGGAACAAGTGTTTGACTATGCGGTGACTTTTTTATTAATTTCATGCTATGATAAAACACCTTCATATGCATTGTGCCAGATGCCATGGTTGAAAAGAAACTTGTGCTGCTTTTCAGCTGGATGTTTTGGTTGAAAACCCATGTGATGCCAAATGAAGATTTAATAGCCTGTGCAATTACAAAGTCTGATTAGCAGCCAGCGAGTTTAGATGCTATAAATTCAGGATTGTTTTCACTGATTCATTGGAGCTAATGAGGCCTGAATCAACACAATGTGGTTGGACAGATGGAAGAACCTAAAGGGACAATAGGCTTGTAAACTACAAATAGGCTGCAAGATTTCTTAATATGTCAAAGATATGTATTTTCTGGTCTGCATGTAAAAAAGCTTACTTGAATTGGCTAAGATTCAGTGTGCAGAGTGTTTTGAATTTTTGTCAACATTTTGCAAATGTTCTTTTGGTTGGCAGAATGTTCCCTGTTGCAAGTTTTAAACCAATTCAAATGCATTTAATTGGTTCCCATTTAATACATCAGTCAAGTAATAAGAGCAACACAATATGCAATGATTCGCATTCTCATAATCCATGAAAAATGGCAGTGTAATGGGAACGGACGGTATGTTGAAGGACATTTAAACTGTAACAAAACATAGGCTACTGTATTAGGCTAATGTAGCCTATTTAATATAATTATGTAATTTTTGAAGAACACAGTTTAAGGTTTAACGATATTATATAAACGATATTCCTGTAATAAATAAATCTATATATGACCAGTTATGACCGTATGCAGATTTTAATGTATGAAAACGGAAAGCACTCATATGGTTACCACCTCTGGTAAACAGCTAAAAAGTTCTTACCTATAATCGAACTTTTGTGTTCTCTTAAACGTTTAAAAACACTACTAAACGTTCTTTATAGTATGAGTAGAATTAAGTCCGAATTAAAACGTCTTAAGACATACTTATGTGGCGTTTAAGCCTTTAAATAGAGGCGGTCAAACCCTAATTCGTACCCTCATTGAAGACAACAATCTAGTAGCCTAATCAGTACCATACAGAATACAGTGGTTTTCGTTATTTTGATAATCAGCGGAGATGGCAGTGTAATGGGAACGGATGGTATTTTGAAGTACATTTAGAGTGTCTAATAAGATATAGTAACTAAAAGGAATATCTTCTGCATTTAAACCGAGCCTTCTCTATAGAGAGCGCAGCACTATATTCGCTGAGGAAGCGGATCGCCTGTAAAGCGGCACTGCGGCAGTACTGTATCAATCCGCCCGGTCCCCGCTCGCTCCGGGATCCTGAAGCACGGACTGTCGGAGAGGAGCAGCGTCGCTTCCTTGCAGGATTTATTTGTTTGCGGAAAAAAATTACATTTTGTTTTCCGTTCTAGAGCAGCGCGCTTTCCGAATGCCGACGACTCGCTCTGACGGCCCTCCTCCACTCGCCAGGCTTTGCATGTGTTGCTTTTGTCCTGCAGGAGAGAAGGCAGGCTTTGTGTTTTGGTGGATCTAGAGCTGAAGGAGGCAGTGCCAGGCGCTGCTGCTGCTGCTGTGGGTTGGACCGGCCACGGTGCGTGAGATTTCTTGACGGAGAGAAAGAGAGAGAGAGATAAAAAGGACTCGTGGAAGACAGCGAGAGTGAAGGGAGGGCTGGCAGGGACTGTAAATGCATTAAAACCATTTATATATTTGGGGTGTGTGCGCGCGCGCGCGCGTGTGTGACAGGAGTGCCAGCACAGGGCATCATCAGGTTAAAGGGATATGTGGTCGGTAATAGCTTTGTAATAATAGCCCACCTGGACTATTGGTCATTGCTGTTGGTAAAATGTTTCTGGAATGCATCATTTATTCGAAAAAGTCAGATAGCAATGCTGATATTTGGTAGTGGTGGATTTTGAAGGCAGATGAAGGTTGGTTGCTAGTGAAGTTTAAGTTGATGGGTGTCTATGATGTCACACTGTAGCTGCTGTAGATGTTCATGTCAGCTTGTGAAGTTCACGTTGATGCTTGATTTTATTATGTTTATGTGTCTTGTAAACTTCACTGGATAAGACACTAACATTTATGGTGGCTAGTTTTGATAGAATGACATGTTTATATCATCAGTCGATGTTTAAGTTGATGCTTGATTATGATGTCATAATTTAGTTGCAGGTTTGGTAAAGTTGATTGATTATGATGTCATTGTTGCGACTGTAAATGTTCATGTTGTCTTGAAAAGATAGGTGTTAATGTCATCTAATGGTGTTTATGTTAATGCTTGATTAGGTCAGTGTTTTAGTGAAGGTGATTATGATGTCATAATGTAGATGCTGTTTACGTGATTTAATTTGAAGCTTTTGCTGTAGCTGATTATGATGTTGTAGCTACTAAAGGTGTTCATGTCATTTGGTGAATTTAAAGATTGTTGATCATGATGTCATAATGCAGCTATTGTAGATGTTCAGGTCATATATTTTTGTCACATATTTAAATGTCAGACAGACTGGAGATGATTCTGCTGCAAACTGCAGCACACAATTTGACACAACTAATGACAGAAATATTTAATATTTCGAGCAATGCTTGTTTTATTTTGAGATTGATGAAAAATAATGCCTAGCATGAATAATTTCAGTTGCTGTTAATAATTGCAGGTAAAACGCCACTTTGACAACCCTGAGTGTGGAAGATTTAGCAAGGTTTTCAGAGTTTATCTATAGTTTGGTGACATTGAAAAATAAACAGAGGAACCCTGAGTAGAGATTATCAGTAGAGTGCAGAATGATTGTGGCTGTTGGTGTTTTAAGTACATAGATGTAACTGCATAAGAAGATGACTGGAAAGTCAGCCATAAATGTTCTGTCAGTGTAATCAGCTGAACTAAAAATTGCTGTGAGAAAATGACATTTTTTTTTTTTCTTGATCCACAGCTCTGTTAAGAAAAATGAATAATTTCCCCCCCTTCCTGTCTCCGGTTATAGCAGTCTCAGAATAATGACAGTGTGCAGGAGGAGAAATGGCTCTGTAAATGGCTCATTATATGATGTATTTAATCTGCAAGAACACATTCTGAATAATTTCCTACAATAGATTTTGTTTTCTTTCAAGAAACTGTAAGATCTGGGAAGAAGGGAATGTGAAAGTGACTGTAGCCATTGTGGAATTAGATCAAAAGGAAGGCATCTTAAGATGATCTCTTGCAGGGAGTCCAAATGTGTTGTGAAAATTGCTTTATTCATATGCCTGCATGATATATTCCTATGTATAGCTAAGGGTGGGGATTCTGGGAAGGCTCTCAGAGAGAACATTTCAAACAACTGCTCTCTATCTCTTTGACTTGTAGGATGGGAGGGTGTCAGACTGCACTTAAACAGAGTGTTGGGTCCGTGAGGACAGCCATGTGGAGACCTGTTACAGCTCCGTTGGAAGACACTTCAAGTGATCTGCCAGTTTGTTTCCCTTAAACGTGGGCTGAATTTGGAAGTTTGGATACTTTCCAGTTTGGCAACCCTTAACAGGATTCGATTTTGGATTTCTGTGCTTGTGGATATATGCATTTATCCTTCTGGAATCTCATGTGCATATCGCACTCCAAGCAAAGTCACATAGCATCAGCCAGATTTGGAATTTGGATAATTGCACATCCCTCACTGGAGTACAGTTATTGAGCCTTCCATTACAGGTGTTTGTTGGGAATCGTTCTGCATCCACCTCTGAGCGCAGGCCGAGAGCCTCCTAACAGGAAGTGTTCGGTTGAGTGTGTCATCTGGTGAAATGGATGGCCCGCGGGGCAGCGGGATCCGGAAAAAACGGAAGTCTCGGTCTGTGCGAGACCGGGAGCACGTGTCTAATGGGATCAGGAATAACCATGTACGGGGCACCGTGCTTCGATTCTCCTCAGATTCGGAGAGGGAAGACAGCACCAACCCCTCCTCTTCATCACGACCCAGGCCACCGAGGAGGAAGAGGAAGGAGTCTACCTCTGCTGAGGAGGACATCATTGATGGATTCTCAATATCGGGATTTATGACGCTGGAAGCTCTTGAGGTAAGAGACCAGGTTAATCTTGTACTGCGGCCTTTGCGTGAATGTGTTTTTAACTGCTGTTTTTAGGAAGTGCTTGTTTGGTTTGGCTGTGAAAAGCTCAGTGGCGGCATAATGACTGGTTTATTATTGTCTGTAGACTGCTTCTTTCTGGACTCTAATTGCCTGGGTCTGTTTGCACAGTATTGGATTTTATGTTGTTCCTCTGTGAGTGTGTTTGTGATTCAAGTAGATGTGGTTTTATAGGTTGTTGTTTTTCTGATGTGAACTGTGTCCGAATTTGCTTGCTTATGCACTAGTCATTTTGTAGTATAAATGGTGAGTAGTGTGTTCAGACTGAAAATTCCAACATGACGTGCACTTCAAATACACAGATCATGCACTTATTTAACTGAAAAAAAGAAAATGGTGTGGAATGTTGGACACTTCATGCACTCATCTGTTGCAGCTTTCCATATGTAGATTTCCATGTGTAGAAGAATAAAAGGGGCTTGGACTCCGATGTTGGATGATAAAATAATCATACACCAAACAGTTGAGTGTATAATGTGTAATTTAAGAGACAACTGTCCGATGTGATGTGGTACTGCTTTAAGATGCTGTTTTGAGAATGTTAACAACTTGAAGAATCTAATATAAATGTTCAGAAATCATCACATATAGAAATGATGTCATAATGTGTACATGCTAAAGATGTTCATGTCATCTGGTGAAGCTGAAGATGGATGTAACTAATAACTCATAACTCATGTTCTACTTTGGAAGTCACTTAAAAGTGTCTGCTATATGACTAAATGTAAATGTAACTGAACTATTGTAGATGTTCAGGTCACAGATTTCAGACTTATATTTAGATGTTAGTCACGGATTTTGGTAAGAAAGATGATTCTGCTAAAAAAGCTTCATTAGTTTAAAAAACAGATTAAACCCAACTTGAGCAAAACCTTGTCTCATTTTGAGATGAAAAATGAAAGAATAATATTAGCTGATCTAGGTTTGAAGTTTAACTGTACTTCTATAGTAATCACTTTTACATTATTCTCATTTTAACTACAGAGTAAGTTTATATTACCGACTTGGTATGTAATTATATGTAGAAAGTCCTATTTGGCTGGAAGTGAAATTTCAAACTTCACTGATGTTTGAAATAAGGGTTGGATGTACCAGCCAAGTTAGCTACAAATAAGGCATCTAGATTTCTAACTCATTTTGACTGCCTCCTTGCTGAAACTAAACAAGCTGCTTTGGTCTGTTACATATAATCTAGGCAGACTGATCAAACCTACCGTGTGGATGTTTATTATTGTTCTGTTTATTAGTAAAACTGCTGTATGAATTTAAGGCTGTTAGCTGGAAATTGTAATTATACCTATTTAGATATTGGATCTAGTTTTTGCTTGGGGTCCTGCTAACAAGTAGCTTTCTTCAGGTATAATATACATATCTGTAGGTATAACTGCGGCAGGTGCTGTCTTTCTATTTTATTATTTAAATTTTAATTAATATATTTTGTAGATGCAAACTAAGCTAAATATATAAATTAAACATAGATTGGGTATGCAGGTGTATTCACTTATGGTACAATTTTATTTTAATATTTTGGCTGTCATTCACAGTTACTTCAGTATTGTGTTTATGACTCTGTGCTTCCCAGGAGCACTTGAAGGCGACATTGGCCTTCGCCATTGTTTCATTTGTCAGTCTTGACAGGACATCTGTAGAGTGTCATCCTGACTTTCAGCATCGCTCTTGCTGTTACAAGCCCAACAGTGTGACATGACAAAGCTTTGCACGCTTTACCCTCACATCCCCTACAGATGCTGTTGCATTGTGTTGGATGTTCACTATAGTAATCTGTGAAAGGAGCCCGTCAGCAGCTTACGCTGTCACGCTAGCGCTCTGAACCACAGGCGCAGTTCTCCAGGGGTGACATCCCCATTCACCGCTCTTCACTGTTCTGGGATCTGTGACTCATAGACGTCCCCTTCATGCTCTCTCGTCTTGCTCCATTTAGAACCCCATAGAGCTGGAGACCCTAAACTAGATCCTGCATGTCAACAATCAGCTCCGTTCTCATTCATGCAGCTGAGATGATCACAGGACTTAATGAAACAGTGCAGCTAGACAAATCAAACGTATCTTGGTCTATTCTAATGTAAAGTCTTTTAGGAAATTACAGTTTTGCTGTAATAATTAAAATGTATTATTACTGTTTATTGTTGGTTTCATTTTGTTTTAGCTGTGTTTTTTCTTTTGGGTTGTAATGTTTTTTCGTTTAGTTATTGTTTTGAGTTGTGGTTTTTTTTTTTTGTTTGGTTTTATTTGTGTTTTTTTGTTTTATGTTGTGGTGTTTTGTTTTTTTGTTTGTTGTTTTGTGTTGTGCTTTTTTGTTTGTTGTTTTTTTGTTTTAGTTTTTTGTTTTGTGTTGTGTTTTTCTGGCTGTTTTTTTGCCATTATTATTACATTTACATTTATTCATTTAGCTGACGCTTTTATCCAAAGCGACTTACAATTGCTATATATGTCAGAGGTCGCACGCCTCTGGAGCAACTAGGGGGTTAAGTGTCTTGCTCAGGGACACATTGGTGTCTCACAGTGGATTCGAACCCGGGTCTCTCACACCAAAGGCATGTGTCTTATCCACTGCGCCATCACCACCCCAATTATTAATATTGAATACATAAAACATTTGGAAACTACGAGGAAGATGGGAAAACTAGAAGGGGAGATGACAAAAGCAGGAATCACATTTTCTGCATAAACACCAACGCATCAACACAAACCACTATGCCACAGCTCCAACTTTATTGCATTTATTTTTTCAACATGAATTTATATCCATTTTGCACAGATTGCTTGCTGTTGTGATTTTGGCCCATAAATGTAGCAGTGTTTGTTTGTCAGTATGGATCAACGTTTACAATACATCAGAGCCAACTTACTTTTTATCCAATACACCTATTCTCTCTTTATCCAATTTCGTTTAAACGGTCCCTCTCTCTTCCTCTGCCTCACCATTTCTATTTCTTGTCCTTCTTTCACAACAATCCATTGATGGTTTCAATTTGAGAAGGAATTTGTCCTCAATTTGCCAGGAGGTGCTTGAAGAATTCGTACAGGTATTCCCAAATGACACATTGAAATCAAACTCGTTCCACTTCATTGGACAGACTCGCTCATATAGAAGTGAGCCATCAGTAGCGGGTGTTTATTAATGCTGCTTAGTGCTGGAATGACTGGCCTGAGAGGCAGTGTGTTACACCACTTTGAGAAATTACTAAATCATCAGGCCTGGGCTGCCTCGACAGACCTCCTCCCCCTTGGTCCCTGAGCACAAAGTTGCCACGTAATCGTTTCAACCTCCTCCCCCTTGCCCGCCCTTGCATCCCCAATTCAATATTACTTAATGCCTGCACCACTGGTGCCCTTAAACCACTTTATGTGATCATTGTGTTGTAAAGCTCCGAGCTCATTTGATTGAGAACAGCAGTCACCCTGCGTGTGTTCCCCATGCCATTGATCCACTAATAAGAAAATGGTCAAGTCAATGTAAACAATACTAATGTGCTAGTACGTGCCTGGCGCAAAACAAAGCGTTTGTTCATCACAATGGCTTTTCTCTTTCAGATGACATTCAAAATGGCTTTTCAGATCTTAATGCGAACAAATCAATTGTTTCTTTTGTTGTGTTCGACGCCATTATGTTCTCTTCTTTAGTTAAGTTGATGAGTCTAAGTGGCATGTTAATGATTTCGCTTTTATCATTTATAAATATTTACACAGCCTGCAATAACTCAAATGCAGCTCTGGGAAAAAAAATAAAAATGTCAGTTTTGACATCAGATTAGCATTTCAGAAAGAGACAGGAAAAAGACAGAGCGAGGACCCATCATGTCAGGCAGTAGATGGTTGAAAGAGGAAATTAGGTCATGGCCGGAGGAGGGGTTGGCACGGGGCCCAGAGGGGCACATCTTTCATCTGTAATCGCCTAATGCCACAGCAACACAAAAAGCACCCTGACAACTTGTAATTCATTTGATATGTGAATGAACTCCGTGTTATGCATTCATGAAGGGTTACGAATGGGCACATGTGTTTAGTTGCATAAGTGTGAATCATCTTCATAATGTAAATTGTTTTAGATTAAAGAAATATTCAGGGTTCAGTACCAGCTAAGCTCAGCTTCTGTGGTATAATGTTAATTACTAAAAAATTATCATTTAAACTTGTCTTCTGTTTTCATTAAAAAGATTAAAGCATGGCACTTACAATGGAAGTAAATGTGGTTCATTATTTTGTAGGACTTAAAAGCAAAAACGTGTAAAGTGCTGCCGATTGAGGTTAACTTGAACCTGGAATATTTAATTACGCCGAAGTGTTTAAATAGTAAGGGAAATGACCCTACAAATGTCTTTCTTATATTTATCTTTACAAAATAAGCTGGGATAGCAGAGAGTGTGTTGACATCCAAAAAAATACACACACCAGCTTTAAACACTTCTCTCTGACAGTGTGCGTGTAAATTGTCTGGTATTTCTGAGAAAATGCGCAAAGTGTTTATTTAGTCTATTGTGATGTAATCGTGTCAAATGCGCTATGACAGAAATGTGTTCTTGGCAGAATTGTGAGACAGGCTATAGATTTTCTGAGCTGTAGATGTCTCTTTGCTGTTTAGCAGACAAATCGAAAGATGGAGAGGGAGAGACAGATAGAGAAAGGGTGAGGAATTGATTACACAATTCGTTGAGAAGAATATTGTTGCGCTGAATCTATTGACATTACACGTGCCTAGTTAAAAACACACATACAAAATCTGTCAATAATTATGTTGGAATAAAGAAACACTCTGCTTGTGAAATGAATTAAACACTGAAAAAAACTGAAAATCGCTGGTGATTTTGTTTGAGGCATGCTCAGAATATTTCCATGCATGACAAATATCACTTTTTTTTAAGCCATCAATTAATTTCCTCCCTAACAGTGCTTATATCTACTCATGGCAGTCACAGCTGATATTCATTTAGACCTCATTTGAAACTGTCACAATATGATGTGTGATATGCATTAATACAGTGCTGAAGGAGCAATGACTGGCACATCAAATATACTGTCCTGTCACTCCAAGGCATGCTAAATGCAGCCGATGGAGCATACTGTTGTTATGCTTTTACATTCCTTCCTACTTAAATCGTGTCCCTTTTGGATCACGTTTTGGATCATAAATGTGTAGCAGTACTTTTGCTGTTGTTGGGTTATTAATGCATGATATGGGATTGCAATTGAAGCTACTGGGCAAAAAGAGTGAATCATGTACAAAATACACAAAATACAAGATACAAAACATGCCAAAAGCAATGCATCTTCAGCTAAATGTCTCTTGTTTATACTGTGCTGATGATGGTAAAGTACACCATTTTATATGTTAGTATCTACCTAATTTTGCAATGTAGAAGCTATTTTCTATGAATGTGCAAAACTTCCAATTTATTGGCTGCTGAGTAAATAACTAGAAGAATAATGAAGTGCAGTTTAACGGAAAAACCACTTGCACTTCAAACCAATGTGTTTATGATTATGATACTGAATTTAAATAATATGATAAATACCAGTTTGCAATTTCAAGCAGTGTAATGGACTGTTTTTGTACAGCAGGCGCCTTGCACATTCAAGTTTCAAATGGCTGAAACCATTCTTATGATAAAATTAGGTGGCTAGGCATAGTATTACTTTGTAGTCACATTGTAAAAAGCTTTGTAGCAATCAGCCAAAGCTCTAGTTTGTGTAGAGGAAGTCATCCCAAATGGATGCACACTTTTAATCTCTAATGCTATTTAGAATATATATTATATAAATTTGGTTGTAGTATAAACCTCTGAATCAAGTCACCACCACCACATTATGCTGATGTGAAAAATAGTCAGATTTAAGATGGATGTTTTTGTAGAACCAGAACTTAATAGATTGTCTAAAACTAATGTACAGGTGTCTACAATTAAACTAAATCTCAAGCTAGCATCAATACTGAATAATCTTTGCCCAACAGGATTTGTCTGCTAACTGCATGATTAAAATCGTTTGAAATAGCTCATTAATTAGCAGTGTTGTTCGAACGTGTTTTCTCTCATTTTGGCTCTATTAAAAGCAATCATCCAATCTCTGAAAATATTAGTTATGACCTGACATTTATTTGATCTTTCGAGGCATTTCGAAAGGATAATAACACTGTGTACTTGTTAAAGGAGAAAAGAAAAACTAAGATGTGCTTGGTTGTGACAGGTAATTGGTTAAAAGGTGCGACAAGTACAGGTGTGAGGAAGGTTAATTGTTGTAAGAGCTTTAATTCAGTGTCGACGCAAGTGTCGTGCGACAGCTGCACATGTAATGGTGCCATTGACATATCCAGGTGGGACACCCGATGTACACGTGAATATTGATTCGTATATAGAGACAAACAGGTAAATCATCATTTTGTGGTCATATCCAGGTGCCATGCCACACACACACACACACACTTTAAGCAGCAGCTGTGGTAATAGCCTGGGTGTTGCAGGAGGACTGTTAACCACAGTAAATGTTTGCTCTCATGTTTAAATGGTGTGGCAAGAATATCATTAATGACCCTGTGAGGGTGTGCAGAGGGGATAGTGTGTGTGGTGTGTGTGTGTGAGAGAGAGTCAGCATTCCCTCCAAACATCTGTTCACTGATATGCACTGAAGCCTTCGTAGCTTTTAATTAAAAACGACAAAAATGGTTAAGATGTTAACAGTTTTGAAATTAAATGGTGTATACGGGTCCATGTAGACAAGTTTAATGTGTATTTGGTCTCTGTATTAAACTATGTGTGTGAAACTGGATTCATGATACTGACAAAACGACAAAAAATGACTTTGAGTTTGCATGGGAAAATTGAATGTGTTTTGTGAATGAAACGACACCTTGTAAGTTATTTCTCATGATCCTCAGTGGTCTCTGTTGGGCATATGCCATTCTTGGTTGGCAGACTCTGAGATTAATGCAGACAATCATACACAACCTCCATTTACGGTTTTAATAGTTCAGTAAAGTGAGATATTTTTGACAGACCACTGTGGATCTCTGTTTGGTTTTTCCTCCTGATCAAGGTTTGACACTGTTCTTTTTTGTTTCTAGATGTTTTTTAACCCAATGACCTTCGTAAATGAAGCGTTGAGAACAAATTAGTCTCACTGGCTGCATTAGTGATTGTTATAAAACCTTTTAGAAAGGGAAGAAAACTCTTTGAAGAGAAAGAAAACTCACTCACTGGAGTTTACACAACATTTTCTTCTGTGTTTCTGAAACAGGGTCACTATATACAGGTACATCTCAAAAAATGTGAAAATCGTGAAAAATGTCAATATTTTTTGTCACTCATTTCAGAAAGTGAAACCCATATATTATATAGATTCATTACACATAGAGTGAAATATTGCAATCCTTTATTTGTTGAAATTTTGAGGATTATGGCTTACAGATAATGAAAACCCAGAATTCAGTCTCTCAGAAAATTAGAATATTACATAAGATCAATAAAAAGGTATATTTTAAACAGAAATGTCAGGCTTCTGAAAAGTATGTTAATTTCTATGCACTCAATACTTGGTTGGGCCTTCTTTTGCATGAATTACTGCATCAATGCGGCGTGGCATGGAGGCAATCAGCCTGTGGCACTGCTCAGGTGTAATGGAAGCCCAGGTTGCTTTGATAGCGGCCTTCAGGTCATCTGCATTGTTGGGTCTGGGGTGTCTCATCTTCCTATTGACAATACCCCATAGATTCTCTATGGGGTTCAGGTCAGGCAAGTTTGCTGGCCAATCAAGAACAGTAAGACCATGATCATTGAACCAGCTTTTGGTACCTTTGGCAGTGTGGGCAGGTGCCAAGTCCTGCTGGAAAATGAAATCAGCATCTCCATAAAGCTTGTCAGCAGAAGGAAGAGTGAAGTGCTCTAAAAATTTCCTGGTAGATGGCTGCGTTGACTGTGGACTTCAGAAAACACAGTGGACCAACATCAGCAGATGACATGGCAGCCCAAATCATCACTGACTGTGGAAACTTCACACTGGACTTCAAGCAACATGGATTCTGTGCCTCTCCACTCTTCCTCCAGACTCTGGGACCTTGATTTCCAAATGAAAATGCAAAATTTACTTTCTTCTGAAAAGAGGACCACTGAGCAACAGTCCAGTTCTTTTTCTCCACAGCCCAGGTAAGACGCTTCTGACGTTGTCTCTGTTTCAGAAGTGGCTTGATAGCCCTTTTCCTGAAGATGTCTGAGCGTGGTGACTCTTGATGCACTGACTCCAGCTTCAGTCCACTCTTTGTGAAGCTCTCCCAAGTGTTTGAATCAGCTTCAGTGTTTCCCACAGGTTTGAAGGCAATGTGTGGTGGCCAGCCCGTGGGGGGGTGAGATGTTTGTCCGGGGGGGGTGCAGATGACAAGAACGATTGGATAGGGGATACGATTGGATCCCCTAAAGGACAACATTCGGTGTAAGAGTAAAGAAACGACATAATTTATAATACGTTTATTTGATTCACAGCTGCTACATATAGTGTTTTGACCTCGGCTAGCCTACATTTTACCGCAAACTTGCGACTAGTTAACTTTCTAAAGAAGGCGCAATCGCGTTTGCTAAGGGTCGGGACTTACAGTAACATCAACACACTGAAACTATTGTATTCAGAATATAAAATATTTTATAGCACTTTTTAATCTGTGATTGTGTGTTAAAAGTGTTCACGAGATACCAACCTTTCGCCAGCCGTCTTCTCTCCACAGATGATCCAGACAGATGTGGTGTGCACGGAGGGGAGGGGCTGTGTGCGCGCGTGTGTGTGTGTGTGTGTGTGTGTGTGTGTGTGTGTGTGTGTGTGTGTGTGTGTGTGTGTGAGAGAGGGAGAGACGCGTGAGTGACAGAGAGATGAAGAGAGAGCAGGGAAAGGAAATGCAGTTGAACGAATTCGCTGCGTGTTTTAAATAGCGTACAAAAGAATAACGAAACGCAATATGTGACGGTCGGTATTGATTTTTTTTTTTTTGGTCGGTGTTGAATCTGTGGCGGTCGGAATTTAATCTGTGGCGCACCGCCACAGATTCGTCTATGTGTGGGAAACACTGAGCTTAGCTTGACAGTATTAGCTTGCATCCCTGTTGCTTGTGCACCTTTTCCTATCCAATTTCTTCCTTCCAGTCAACTTTGCATTTAATATACTTTGATACAGCACTCTGTAAACAGCCACCCCTTTCAGTAATGACCCTCTGTGACTTAACCTCTTTGTGGAGGACGTCAATGTCCATCTTCTGGATCATTGCCAAGTCAGCAGTCTTCTCCATTATTGTGGTTTCAAAGAACAAGCGATACCCAGAATTTATACTGTAGGGATGGTCATTAATTGAAACTCAAATGTAAATATTCTAATATTTTGAGATACTGATTTTTGACTTTCATGAGCTGTAAGCGCTAATCATTAAAATTAAAACAAAAAAACTTTTGAAATGTTTTACTTTACATGTAATGAATCTAAAATATATGAAAGTTTCACTTTTTGAAATAAGTTACAAGAAAAATTGAACTTTATCACGATATTCTAATTTTTTGAGATGTACCTGTACTGAAGTACAAGGCTTAATGGAAGTTTAATAGCTAGAAGATAAACTCGTAGCATTTGTGGCATATGGATGGATGCCACATTCATGAAACCCCTTTTTTCGCTACCATTTAGTTCTCGCCATTGAAAATGCTGCAAAAGTGGGCATGGTATCTTGAAGTAAAATCTGCATGTGGAACTTTTTCGCCCTTACGTAAAACTCACAATTGCACAGATTCCTATTGAAATGACTGGATTTTGCTTAAATGTGTGTACTGAACACAAACTATTCCCTAAAGGTTAGTAATTCTTTATTCTAAAATGAACTGTTGTACTAGTAGTGCTTGCCTTAGCAGAGACACTCTCAGAGAGCAAACGCTGAGCTCTTTGCTTTTGTGTAGATGTAAATAATGTATCAAATAGTGTTAAGTGTAGCCTGAAGTCTAACCCGTATGCTTCTAGGTGTAGCTGTAAAAACGCTAGTCTTCAAAGAGAAGATATGCTGCTCCAACTCGCACCGCTAATGCTTAGGCAAATTATATTTTTATTCAAATAAAACTGGCTTGCTTTATTAGGTTTATAATAATACATCTGGCATGAATGTGAGTTAGTATCTGGTGGTGGGACACCACTCATTCATTATCCTTGTTCTCTCGTGTGGATAAATAAGGAAAAAAATACAAATGTTTGCAAAAGCTGAATTGAAATGGCATCAGTGAGGAGCAACTGCTGAGAACAGCTCTCCGTTCATTTTCTTGTTCTTGTCTTTGGTGGTCGACAGCAGGGTCGTGAGAGGTTGAAGTCTCGCAGAGACCTTGATGAAGTTGGAACTTCTGGCTCTCCACCTGCCAACACCTGGCAGCAAGTGATCTCATTGCATTTCCAAAGCAGCTTCGTGTTGGAGACGTGTCAGAGCCCTTTTCATTTTCCTCTCACACGTTTCTAACTCTGGTTCTCACACACACACACACACATACACACACACACACCCACACCCAGAAGCAACTTGATCTTTCTTTGTGTGAGACAAAGTCAGGTCGAGACAGGACAAGCAGAGGTGAGCAGAGTTCCTTTCTCTCTTCCTAAAGGCTTAAATGCCCTTCTATGAAACAGGCACACATGAGGCAGTTTGATAATATGATTTTTTAAAGTAAATAGAAATCAATGTTAATATTTATACAGACATTTCAGCAATACAAAATCCTGTTAACAGTGTTGACATTTTAAGATTGTCCCTTACTGACAAACCTAAAAAAAAAAAGTGATTCAAAAACAAGAGACTGACTTGTCCTTGAGGAGTCCACTAATAACAGTTCTTTTGTTTACTTACGGACCTGCTTAATGCTTTAAAAAAATGAAAATATGTGCAAGGGGCCATTGAAACAGAACACTTTTTTCATTCCATTGTGCTACTTTACATTGTTTCTCTATGTAAACGCATTGAACAGATGTGTTTGTTGTTGCACTTGTGTCTTTTGCAGCATCTCGTGCATTGACCGCGTTCTTCTAAAAAAAAACACACCTCAAGACCTTGTTTTTTTTCATCCATTCCACTGGCTGTTTCACATTTTCAAAGCCAAAATGCATTCTGTGTGAATGGCCCTAACAGTATTCATAAATGTGTTAACAACAATCTAAAATAAAAATATAGATTAATGATAACATGATTGCTTTTATTTAAACATTTTATTTTCAAATTTCTAATATAGCAAGGAAAATGTACAGTATGGCATGCCCAAAAAAAAGACAAGACGAAAGTAATAAAACCCCCACTCAAAATAGTTCCTGGATTTTTGTTGTTTAGATATGTCTAATGTAACATAGTTAACGTTGGCTTTAGCTATTCATTTATAAAGTAATTAAAATTGTATTTTTAAGGGATGCAAATGGTGGCCTGTAATTTCCTTCTTTTGGATTGTATGTTGTTGTTGGCCAGGATGGAGCTATTTTTCCCCATACATGCCATATGCAGGGCGTCGTTTGGCTTGATTTTATATCCTGTAGCTATTTATCAAGATCTTCCAACCACAGAGTTTGTGTTCCTCAAAGTGGTGTTAAACCATGAATCTCATTTCATTATGTGTCAAGTGTCTGAATTTATAAAAGCCTTAAGGAACAAATAGATGAACTGTTTGTGAACTCTTCATTAAAAAGCTGTGTTCACTTGCCTCTAATAAATAATTGTTATAGATATCCAAGAATGCATCATTTTAATGTACCTTACATTGCCGATTTAGGTGTATAGAGCCAGATTGTAACTGTTTGCATTGGCTGCATTGACTGGGAAAATGCATGATTGTGATCAAGGAGCCCAGACGTTAGATTTACATTCGCAGTTTGTTGGTTTTGCCGTACTTTTATAATGCATGAAATGGTGCGGGACAAGTTACATGTACTTATGGATTAGGAGTTTGTTCAAATCCTAAACTTAAGAATAAGCAATAATAATTCTCTAAGAAACTAAACCTATAGAGGCACATTGCTCTCTTTCCTAAGTGTAAACGCATTTCAATCCAAATTGAATTCTGATTATGAGAATTTGTGGCCAAGGACTTCAAATCCTTCCCACTTTCTTGGTAACAAAACTTTGTCCTTTAAATACCAAGTTAATTTATACACATGCCAAGTAATTGTTTAGGTTGTCCCTGTTGAAGCGTGAGGAGAATGTGTTGTTCCATTCCAGAACTCTTCTGTTTACCCTGAAGTGACTGATTAGGTGTGTGTGGAACAGCTTGCTGGTCAACGGAAGTGTTTGGGGTCAAGTGTGGGTCCAGCCGATGTCTGCAGACACAGGAGAACAATACAAGGGCATGTATTCACAGACAGGGCTCTGGTAGTTCATTTGCACATGGCATTGTAGAAATGCACTTTTGTAGTTGACCATTGTTATTCTAATCCTTGTGCGAAAGTTGGTGACATGCTCTACACTCCTCAAAATAACGTTTTTTTTGCAGTCATAGAGGAACCATTTTGGAACCTTTCAGTGATTAGTTCTTAAAATAATTTTTTTTTCTAGTGTGAAGAACCTAAAGAAGAACCTTTTTCTACTAAAAAAGCTTCTTCATGGAATCTTCAATGCCAATGAAGAACTTTTATTTTTAAGAGTGTATTTAAAATAAAATGGCTATAATTGGGCTACTGATACTGTATAGTCTTCGTTTCATGTAAATTTACATGGATTTAATGAGCACAGAATTATTGAGTGCGAGTTTTAAAATCTACCAATGATTTACACTGGTATTTCCTTCAAAAATGCATATCTAGTCAAGATCTTACTTAGGCAAAGGTCTCACTGGAGCTTCTTTTTGGACAGAAAAAACCCTTCCACCAAAATCACTGCTGCCGTTTCTGCCTCTATTTTCTCTGCCTCATTTCTGAATTAGCGTTTTGCATTTAGCCTCCTGTTTTTACCCGACCCTTGCTGTTCGATGCATAACAGCCATCCTGCCTAAATGCCATATTTGTGGCTTCTGAATTATGCATGAGGAGCAGTTTAGAGGCCTAGTGAGTTTGTGCTTGGTGGGAGAGTAATGAGGAAGCCTTGTTTCTAATGGCAGGATTTGGCTTGGCAAGATGTTTATGTGCTAATTGAATCGCAGAACTGAGGAACATTTTGGAGTCATTTGAGATGACAGAAGTGATGTAGTGTTGTGACTAGAGAGATGCGGATGTGTGAGTGTGATTTTGTGTGTCACTGAGAACATAAATGGAGCCTGAAACGTAATAGAATGTATTAAGGGGTGTTCATATGGAGTCCGTTCTTCAACGTTTATCCAATTCCTTCATCATACTAGTTGACACTCTTTGTATTACAGATATATTACCCACTCTCCTAATGATAGATGATGTCACTTATGGTTTGACCATTTTCAGCTAGATCTACAATGGATCAAATATATTGCATATTGCATTGGATAAGCTGCTATTTCGTTTTGTTGTCCTGATCATCCTAATCAAGCTTTATCCAAAGCTTGATTAGCATGATTTATTTATTGTCACGGTTTTCTCCTGTTTGCTCCTGTATTTGCTTATTTTGGTGCAAACTGATTCCCCACTCCCTTGTTTGGGTGTTTGCTCCACTGAAATCTCTTAAGTGATTTTTTTCTACCATGTCACAACATGCCATGCTTGCCTTCAGGCTGTCTGTCTGTTAGCAGACCCTCCGCTTTGGAGCACTGGAGCTCGTCCCTGACCTTCTGCTCGCTCTCAGTGGTGGTTCAGTCCAGAATGATGTAGCTTAAATGGCTTATGCACTCAAATTTGTGTTTTTATTTTTTCTAGTGTAGGGAGAAACAAGGAAGGCAGCAGTATTGTAATTGAGTAGTAATTTATTTAATTTATATTAAAATGAAAGGAAATTTAATTTGAATTTAATTAAAAAAATTGCAGGAATCAGTTTGTGTCTTTGTCAGATATGGTATGGTCTAATTATGGCCACAAAAGAACTACTAATATATTCCAAGTTACGAATTTCACTTATTCACAGGAGACTTTTGTGCATTTATGTGCTTTGTGTGTGGTTGGAAGGGGTACAGGGTAGGGGTGTGCGATATTGATAAAAAAATATCTCGATATATTCTGGGATTTTATCGATAACGATAATTAGACAATATTTTCCTGGGTGTGCTATTGTGCTGGTACCTTAAGCACTGCCGTGGACAGCTGATTCCTAAAGTTTTTGATATTCTTTATATTCTGTGTCGTGGTCAGTTCACACTGATAGAAATTAATCTATTCCAATAAATGTTTACTGATTTTTACATTTTATGGGCATTTTTACCTTTATAAAGCCATTCTTTTCTAAAAGTTTTCATTATCTTTTGAATCAAATTCTTACATGTAATCAGTGAATTAGAATAATAAGACATTTGGTCTGTTACCGAGCAGATGGAATCAGTATCAACAAAATTAATCTTTGCAATGCTGAGGAAACACAGAAGCTGCATCTGAATTGGCATTTAGATGTATTTACACACTGTTTAATGCAGTGGTTCTCAATCAATGGCCCGTCACCAATCCAAATGTGGAACGAATCCATGCTGAACACAATTAAATAACTTCCAGTTTTACAATTCATTTTAGTTTTTACATTAATTTAAAAATGTACTTAACAAATATAAGCTTTAGTGTTTTTATGTCAAATAATTTTGTTTTTCATATATTATTTTCAGACATGAGAAGACCTATGTACTCACGTAGGCAAATTAACATTACGTATTTAACGAACCCTTACAAGCGCACACTTTGGCAGAATTCAATTCAAATAGTCATCAGCAGCAGCTATTAGTTCGGTAAAATTAAGCATCAGAATGGACAAACTTGTTATTAAGGGAGAAAAATTAAATGTGGAAAATGGCAGCGAAGGAACGCATACAAACAAGAATAGTCGCAGCATTTCGGTTTGCCCCGCTTGAAGATGTTCAGGCAAAAGGAAACACCCACACTACGCAGCAATCAACTGTAATTGTAGAAATGTGGCAAAACATCTCAGGAGAGAACCTCAGATTATTAAATCTGAAAGTGCTTTCAATATTTGGATCAACATAGGCTACATTTGTGAACGCACGTTTTCTGCAATGTCACGCATCGTCACACCTCCGTGCATGTCTTACAGACTGCAACTTACAATTGCAACTTCATTGTGCTGTTACTCCTTTCGAGCCAAATTTCACAAAATTGGTCAGCTCCCGACAGCATCAGGTGTTATATTAATGGTGAGTAGAATTATTTATGTTTATTTCAATAAATGTAATCGTTTAGATATCATAATATTTAGGCTATAATATTATAAATCTGGTTGGTTTGTATTGATGACGTAATATGTAAATGATATGTGGCCCGTGAGACTTGCACTTGGACCACAGAGCGGCCCAGTGGGAAAAAAGGTTGAGAACCACTGGTTTAATGCAAGACATGAATGCATTTAATCTGTAATTACAAATGCATAAATATTGTTTTGATAAATTAAACATAAAATGTTGAATACGGATATTTGAAATAATAAAAGATACTTTGAATGTGAAATTAAAACCGCCAGTAGGTGGCAGCAAGTCACTGTTAGTAAGTGAGTCATTGCGATTGAACCAAATTATTTAAATGGTTGATTCATTCAGGAACGAAACGCCGTTATGTTGCTCAGAGGCACAAAACAGCATTGTGGCTGTGTTTGGAATTTTTGTTGTTGAAATAGCGCAAAAACAGGAAATATGGTGTCTAAAATGTCTCTTAATTATCTTCTTGTTTATTAAACTGTTGTTAAAAAAATCACATTTCTAATCATGGTAATTTTTGGAGAAAAACGGCACTCTTCAAGTGTAATTGGTTAACTGGGATAAATGAAGTGGTATAAATATATAAATGTTCTGCCCCCATGTCTTGCATTTGTGATCATTCTAAATGGGTTTTAATAGACAGAATCATGAATTGAAAGAATGCACTCTAAATGCGTACATGCACTGGTCTAGACTTCACGTAATGTATGCGCGCACTCTGTAGGGGTGTTTTGAATGTTTTTTGCAAAATACTCTATAATGTCAAATCGGACATCGTTAAAACAACAATTACGATATTATCGCAGACGATAAATATCGCACACCCCTAGTACAGGGTGATATGTTTGCTAGAGGATTGCTTGTGCTTTTGGATGGCTGCTGAATGCAGGTTGTTGGAGTGTGTAGGTAAGGGCTGTCGAGGAGACTACTGCACTCAGGGTTCAAGAGATGAGGTCCACTGTCATTCAGAGACGCACAAACTCTCTCTGTCTCTGCTGTATGGTTCCCTGCAGACAGAGTTATTTGTTCCATCAGATCTTTCCGGCTTGAGTTCATCCCTCTGTAGGAGGAAGAGTTTGCAGTGTGAGGTCAAATGTATCTAGCTGAGGTTAAGGCCTGCGCTGATCATAAGGAGTTATTTTCAGCTGTCTCTGTTACAGCAATCTACACTGGATTCACAAGCTATTATCTGCCTGATGTGGGTAGATACCATACAATTGTTGCTTTTAGACCAAAGCTGGACAGACTTCTTCCTTATATATAAGGACATTATTATATTATCATGTATTTTTGTTGAAAAAAATAATAATTTCTTTAAAAAAAGACATTTTAATGTAAGTTTTTGCTTTTCCATTTCAGTTTTTATCCATGAGCTTGTTTCTGATACACGAGGGTTGTATATTTCTTTGGTTCCTTGCCAACAACAAATTTGGCTATGATTGACACCCTCACATTAAATTAATCTGTTTTTATAACTCTCAGGTGTGCCGGCAGAGGCCTGGGAGCATTTACTAAACACACTTACGCAAAATGTTTTCACACAAGGCCGTAATGAAGTTTACTCACATTGTAAAATACACCCTCACCATCTCCAGTTTGACAGTGATGGATTCAGTAGGAGGTGTTAACACACTCATACTCAATGTAGGAAGACACATGGAGGAGGCCTCTAGGGAAGACGAGTAGAAATATAAACAACGGACCAGTCGACGGCTCAATCACATGAGCAGACCAAACCAACTGATGAGAAGAAAAATATTATAAGTCCAATTATTATCACAGTATATTATGGCACAGTCATTTATTCCATGAATCATGGTGCCGTGAAGGGGTGAAGTCCTCTCTTAAGATTTAGGTTAGATTAGATTTGTGTGTGTTCCACATAAATATACTCTCAGTTTGTAAAGTTTGATGGAGAATTAAATTACAGCGGGAAAACACATTATCCTCTCCAAAGGCAATGCTGCATTCACAATGACATTTTATTCCAGCTCTTTCAATATTTGCACCCGTCATGTGTAAACACACACACATTTTGGTCTCGGTAATGTTGATTTAATAAAGGTCTGACCGTCTCCGGCACCCTGCCTGTTTTGATTTATCTGTAGTCAGTATGGGGATTGTGAGCATGATTCATGATAATGATTAAAAATCAGAGTTGCTTGACATGCTGCCTATCCGAGCGGACACCTGCAAACATTTCCCAGATCGTTTCAAGCACGTTTGTATCATTAATCAATACACTTTTATACGACTCGTGAAGAGACTTATTAAAGTAGCTGAAATGATCCGAACGTACATGCGTAAGCGCCGAAATGATTTGGACAGTGCAGTGAAAAAACACATTTGTTTAATGTCTAAGAGCTGTTTTGTTGTGTGAAAGCTTTTTTTTTTCATATGTGTAATTAAGGCCTTGCCATCACTGTAATTTTTGAATGCATCAGTCATCAGTCTATAGGTTACACTGTTATGATGTAAGACTGTGAAAGTCTTATCCTTCTATTCATTGAGATTTTTCTCTGGGCGAAGTGCAGATAAGACCTCTTTATGCCTCTCTCTTTCTTCCCGTGTGTTTTTGTCATGCTGTGCATTTAACACGACTTTGGTATGTCATATTGATTTCTCTATGGCGGCAGTAGGTTGGATTTTGTTCAGGCTTGCTCTTAAATTAGGTGTTTATTGACTTGAGCTGTGTTAGTATTCTTTTTGTGAGGTTCTTTTCACACCCTTCCTTCCCTGTAGGCTTATTGTTGCTTCTTTTATCTGTTGAGACTTTTTTTTTTTTTTGTTCAGCAGGCAGTTATGATTAGGAAATCTGATTGGATGATCCATGTTTGAAGCATTATTTGCACATCTTACAACATTTTTTTCCCCATAGTTACAGGCTATTGAACTTAACACAATTAATTTGATTGACCATTGGGTATTGGCTAATATAGAGGGATTTTATTGGCATCTGCATTCACTGTTTTTACAATTAGATTATATTTGCCATCATCTAAAGTTCACTAAGTTAATCTTTAAAAACATTAATTTATATCCATCATATTGTACAATATAATAAGATGATGCATAAATTCATTTGTAGCATTTACGACAGTTTTTTTTTAGTGTTTTATTTTTGTTTTTATTTTGGCAAAATATTATTGAATTTTAATATCGTCAATGTTATCGGTTGTTTAACATAAACATCTGAATGAATATGCATTTTTCTTTTTGCAGTATAATTATGGGATGTTTAAATTCACTTATAGCATTTAAACACTCAGTGTTTTATTTTTATTTATTTTTTGTGGGCCCTTGTATTGGTGTACAATTATACCGTTTCAATCATTTTGCTACATCTAAGTAAATTTTCCCCCTCACAACATCGTCATTACCTTTATAGCACATCTCTTCTTTTGGCTTATTGCTGTAGTTAAATGCTACTGAAGTGCGTTCAGCGTACGTATGTCACAGCATTGCTCTTTCAGGGAGGCGCTGCTGAGGTGTCAGCAGGCGGAGAGAGAGCCTGCAGCTGTGCTGAGATCAGATGCTAACCGTGGAGATGACAACACAAGCTGTTATTAAGTATTGAGCATAAAAGTCTTTACCGCAGCGAGAGGAGGATCAGCAGCCACTGACAAACACGTTCAAGAGAACCCGAGAGTCATACACAAACCACATTAACCAACACCTAAAATCCACTCTGACTGGATTCAAAAGAGAACTTCTGTGGATTTAGAGCATCAGCTGCGGCTTTGTTATTCATGAAAAATGAACTGATTTAGAAACCTCAGATGATGGCCGGATCCAAACTCCATGGAGATCAGGTGAGGAAATATATACGCCTGAATTCAAAGTGCTTATTACAGATGACCAAAATATGGCCTCAATTTTGAATGAGTTTTGAAAGAGCCATAAATCATTCAAGACAACTTAAGTCATGCACTTCAGCCTTTCGCTTTCAGCTTTGCAGAGGAATATCCCATGTAATCTTTTCTGTCATATAGTGGCCCCTAAAGTATTTGGACTCTTAAGCCAAACATAACAATGCATTAATGTCACTGCAGTTGTTAACAAATTTATATAGTTAAATGATGAAAATTGAATTTAAATAAATAAATACAATTTAAAGTTATTTTAACAAAAGTTAAATAAAGTTAGTACAAAAATAAATAAATAAAAATATTAAATATAATTATAATTTTTATATTTTTATTATACTTTTAAATAATTCATATTTTTATAAATTGTAAATAATAAACTTTTTTTCCACATTTGTTGAATCTGATAATGACTCATGACATGCGGCCTCATGGGAAAGAAACGTGTCCAAATGAATCCACACTTCAGAATCTTAGCAGATGCAACAAGTCATCCAGCCATATTTTTTGCCTACAGTTCATGAATAATGCATGTTCTCATATACTACTCGTTTAACATACACTGTTTTACTATATGTGAAATATATAGTTGAAAAATATAGTTATGGTTGAAAAATAGTTCTGATGTGGGATCCTTTGCATAGGAAAAAAACTCTCTGCAATCTGAAAAAACAAAACAAAAAACATGTCACTTGCTTTGGTATTTTATATATATAAGTCAATTTATACATTTTAAATGTATTGGCCAAAATATTTTCCGAGCCACTGTACATGCAGTAGTTACAAATAGTGAGTCAAAGCTTGCTTAGTCATTGTTTTTAATGCTGAAAGATGAACAAAACATTCTGTGTAGATGTGTTCAATTCAATTTATGTTTTAATGAGCGGAATAATGATTTAGCACTCTTTTCCTGTAGGATAATGTGTGACAAGCCAAATAACAGTGAAGCATGGCTTTGATTTATATTTAAGACCTTCTTTGGCATGCATGCATTTCTCAGAGCCAATAGATACACCCACACTGTTTTGTTTGACTGGAGTGTTGAAGGACTGTACGTGCATTTCTAATTTAATGGTTTGTGTTTAGAGCGATAACACAAAAACATTTCTCTTTCCCTCTCTCTTTCTCTCTGCAACAAATGCAATCAATCTGAGGTCTATCCCATGACATCTTTATGACACATGTGCTAATAGAAATAGTGTATCTTCTGCCAGAGATCTCCGCGGGCCTTCCCACATCCAAACTGTGTTATAAATGTGCACCAACTGAAGTAGTGAATCCCTGAGACGGCCTGTGCGTGAAAGACTGTTCAGCCTCTGGCATCTGTGTTCTGGGAATAGCTTCGCTCATCACGCTGGTCTGCTGTAAATGAGAGTGGCACTGTGGTTTGAAGGATGGATCCTAAAATGGAGATCTCTTGGGGCATGTGATATGATAAGACAGTTCTCTTTTCTTTGTCTTTCTTGTGCTTTGTCTTTTCAGATGCTTTCTTTGACATGTTAGTTAGTGTGTTTGTGCCATTGGCTTTGCACACGAACATTAATTGCTCATTCACACCTGATATATGTTATTAATGACTGAGTTATTGATGACTCTTCCAGTCACTGTGAGGAAGTGCTGATCAAGGATCAGGTTTCTGTTTTTTAACAGCAGATTGATTTAGCCCTGCCAAGTTATTGCCAAGTTTTGTGAAAAAGGGAGAAAATGTATACAGAATGGATTACAGAAAGGATTTAAATATGTAAAATGTTAAATGCAGATGACACTGTTTTTGGTTATTTAAAACATGGTGAAATTATCTTAAATATTTAATAAATTAATGTGTAGAATTTTGTAAATGCATATGCATATTTTTCCATTAATTCAGATGGGACGTATAATATTTTAATGCCTTGATATATGGTTAAAATTAATATATTTTTACATGCCTTAAATTAAATTGAATTATCGCTTTATAAAAAAAGATAATTCATCCAAAAATAAAAATGAAATGTATATATTTATTTTAAATGATTTTTTTAACATAACCATTATTTAATTTTATATTAAATCAAATTATATTTTATAAAATATATAGCTTGTTGTATATTTCTTTTTTATATATATTTATTTCACCAAATAATCAGCTCAAGTGTTTTGTAAAACCGTGCAATTACACCTATATTTTTCTGTTGTGTCAACTTTTTAAAATATTTAATATGCATGCATAAAACTGTAGAACTATAGAAGTATTAGAATAGGTTTTTTTTTAGGTAGTTTTACATAAAATCTGTTGCTGTAAATTTAAGTCTAAACTACCCTGGTGCAGAATCTGTGTAGGCTGTCTAATAGGTGTTGATTGCTTTTTCTTCCACGTCACCCTGATTTTACATTGGGAAGTGTTGTTTCTTGGTCACTTTAGCTATAAAGCATACTGTAATTAAAAGATCAGTATGGAAAATGTTCCCAGATCAGCTAGCGGCTTTTTATGGCAGTGCATTTGTGTTTTAATGCACAGTGCTTTGGCAGCTTGTGTAAACAGAGTGGGAAAATGCCTTGCTGTCAGCGGCCCATCAGCTGCAGGCCTGCACCGCTCTGCTCCCACGGGCCCGTGACCACAGCATGGAGATTCTCTGCATGGAGAAATACTGCTAGCTCAGTCGTGTTCTCCGCGTCTGTGTGTATCTTTCTCTCAGTTTTTCTTACCGTTTCTCCCTCCCCCATCGTTTCTCTCCCAGGGGCATTCATATGAAATAGAACATTGATTGCATCAGCGTGTGCATGGAGCAATGCATAATATTATTGCACTATTTTAATGCCTCTCTCCTGAACTTGAGCAGAGGATAAGAGGAGAAGGAGGAGAGGAAATGACAGCCTCTGTGCGCTGGGTAAGGCCTGCTTCACCAGTTTAGGCCCAGTTCTGATTAGAGAGCTGAAAGCTGTCCCTGCTGCTGCTGAATAATTGAACATCTCCATTTCCAGGTGTAATTTTAACCTCTGTGAAAATGGGAGATCTAGGGAAAGATTTGACGTGATTTTGATGTATAATTTCGGATGGATAAAAAGTGAGCGTTTTGTTTCTTTTAGGTGGTACAACATTCAATTTAATGCCTGACAGTTTTTGTTTTATTAATTTCTGAAGATTATTTCTGAAGATTATTTCTATTTCTATAAAGACTGCATTAGATGGAGATGCTACAATTAGAGAATACAAAGCAGTGTAAATCCTAGATGATAGCTAGAGCATTTAGCATCTGAGATGTTCTCCACACACTGTTGACTGTGAACCTTTTGTATTGAGCTTTGCTTAGTGGGTATAGTGTGATTAAAAACTCAGCCCTCATTTTAACCTAAACCTCAGCGTAATCCCTAAATATATCCTTGCATTTGAGAAAAACATAATCCCAGCATTAAATGTGCATTTCTTAAGAATGTTTAAGGATTGCTGCAGGGATGTGGATGATGTCACCTTGCAGTATGATGCTCATCCTCACTACACACAAGAATCTCATAGGCTACTTGAAATGAAAAAGCCCTGTTTTATCACGAAATATGTTGTTGTATGTGTTGAAACCTGTTGGTTTATGTATGGTTTATCATCACAGCATATTAAACTCACAAATCAGAAACTGTCTGACTGCTCATCAAGACTGCATTCATTTGATAAAAAAAATAGTAAAAACAATACTATTGTAAAATCAGTTTTTGTGGAAACAACACTTTTTCAGTGATTTTTGATGAATAGAAAGTAAAAAAGTCTTTTTTTGGTCACTGGAATGGAAGATTATCTATAAACATAAATTCTTTATTTATTTTTTGGCAGTTCATCTAAATTTCATCTGTGATTGGATACAAAAACACATCATATATAGGAACCTTTGACATTCACACAAATATGGGAGCGTTTAAAAGCAGCCACCCGCTAGCAGGATGGTGCTCAGTACGACCGGTACTGTGGAAAGACTGGTATCCTTACGTTTTTTAAATTTAAGTATTGACTTGGTACCAAACTACTTTTACCAAACAAAACTAGTACAAATAATTCATGTGTTTTCTCAATGGACATACAAATTATTGTTTTGACGTATTACTTTTGATTGTACCTGTTTAGTCTGCTTGTCTTGGTTCGATGTGTGAGAGATAATTGCAGCGTGTGTGTGGGTGTAGTTAGGGGGGACAGGCAGCCGGTGATGCCCCTCACTGTGTGTTGTGTTCTGGCACTCAGCCACACTGGAGACACTGCAGTCTATCATATCATCTCATTGCTCTGTCGCTGTATCATTCATTGCTGCTAATTAACAATATTCATTGCTGCTGGAAGCATCCACACACAATAGAAAAATATTTACTACGGGAAAATTAAGAGATTGTGGAACACCGTCTTTGTTCTGTGCATTCTTTAGTGTGTGTGTGTTTGTATGAGAATTAATTTGAAAACTGAAATGCAACAATGAGAAATACATCTGATTGCACATAAATGGTGAAAGCAGTGAAAACAAGGCAGGGGCAAAGATAATGTGGATTATGGAAATCTGTCATGGAGTCATTTGGAATACGCTGCTGTTGAGCATTCAGAAATAAACTGCTAATCCCAGGTCTCAACTTCAATTAGGTTAAAGACTTCACTTAGGTCTCCCGCAAGCAATTAGCTCTCATCTAAGCTCAGGTAATTGATTTGGAGTGAGTAAGAAACTCTTTCATGAACTGAATGATTTGAGGATGAATTTTTCTATTAATCGAAATGTTTCTGGGACTGTTTGCTATAGGTTATTATAAGATTTTACCAAACCAAGTTGGATTTTTAAGAGACCATCAAGCCCTCATGATGTAAATTGACCAACCACAGTTTTGACATGTATGAAATAATAATTATAATGAGTATAATATACACACGGTGTACATATGTACAGTGCCTATAGAAAGTCTTCATACCCCTTCATTTTTTTCAATTTTTTTTATGTTGCATTGTTAAATTGCTTTAGATTGCTTTTTCTCCCACATAAATCTACACCCAACTCACCATAATGACAAAGCAAAAACCGGATTTATCACAACTTTACAAATTTATTAAAAAGGAAACACTGAAAAAATGACATCGAAGGAGAAGGGTCTTCCTTAGAGAGGTGATCAAGACACTGATGGTCACTCTAACTGAGCTTCATGATCTTATATGGAGATGGGAGAAACTTACAGAAGGACAAACATCACTGCGACACTCCGCCAATCTGGGCTTTATGGCAAAGTGACCAAACTCAAGCTTCTCCTCAGTAAAGATACATGAAACCCTGAATGGAATTTACAAAAATACACCCAAATAACTCTGACTATGAAAAAAAAGATTCTCTGGTCTGATGAACCTCAATTCCTTATTCATGTCTGAGGTAAACCAAGCACTGCTTATCAGCTGCATAATACCATCCCAATGGTGAAGCATTATTTCCGTGGGGTTGATTTTCAGTAGCAGGGACAGGGGAAGTGATCAGAGAAGACGGAAAGCTGAATGCAGCTAAATACAGAGATATCCTTAATGAAAACCTGGTTCAGAGTGCTCAGAACCTCAGACTGGGCTGAAAGTTCACCTTCCAACATGACAATCACCCTATGCACACAGCCAAGACAATGCAGGAGTGGCTTAGGGACGACTCTATGAACATCCTCGAGTGGCCCAGCCAGACTTGGACTTGGAACCAATCAGACAGCTTTGGAGATACCTATAAATGGCTGTCCACCGATGGTCCCCAGCCAACCTGACAAAGCTTGAGATGATCTATAGAGAAGAATGGCAAAAAACAAAAAAAAAAACAAATGTGCAAAGCTTGTTGCATCATACCCAAAAAGACCTGAGGCTGTAATTGTTGCCAAAGTGCTTTAACTATGTTTTGAGTTAAGGGTATGAAGACTTTTTTGCAATGTCATTTTTTTCAATGTTTCCTTTTTAATAAATTTACAAAGTTGGGATAAATCCGTTTTTGCTTTGTCATTATGGTGAGTGGGGTGTAGATTTGTGTGGAAAAAAAGTAATTTAAAGCAGCTTAACATAATAACACAACATAACAAAATGTGAAAAAAAAATGAAGGGGTATGAAGACTTTGTATA
The DNA here is from genome assembly GCF_936440315.1 of Barbus barbus. Taxonomy (NCBI): domain Eukaryota; kingdom Metazoa; phylum Chordata; class Actinopteri; order Cypriniformes; family Cyprinidae; genus Barbus; species Barbus barbus. The sequence continues at coordinate 10,994,613 of NC_136723.1, forward strand.
GGCACTGTACATAAAAAAGGGGGGTGTGTATTCATGTTGACACTCTGTGGACATCTCACTGTTCTGAACTCCTTTTCAAAACCTGGAAATTAATGGGTTTAAACAAAACAAAAAAGGTCCTCTTAGTATATATCAGTTGTGAAGTGCATAATACTATACACTTCACGCTGTCTTTCAAGTATGCCTTGCTCTGTTTTCCTCTGCTTGTGCGTCTTTAAAGTTGACATTGTGAATGTCAAACCTACCAAAGCCTGAGCCTGAAAGCTAGAGATGTTGGATGTGTTTCTTGTCATCCTTCGCTCTTTCATCTGGCCTGCGGAGAGCTGTTTTGCAAGGGAAATGCAGTTGTCTTGGCAGGCAGATCTGTAGTGCCTAATCAGGGCGCTGGCTGCTGGGGCTCGTTAGATTGCCTGCAGCCTGGATGTGCACTGTCACTACCATAAATATTTCTGCGGCGAACCATAAAGCATGGTGTCCAATATACTCACATCCCAAGATATCCATCTTAATGTATATGATAGTATCTGTGATGATTTAAAGATGATAAATTTAAACATACATTTACACCAATGCGGTATTACCATGTTTGTGCTGGGTTCTTACACTGTCTATTCGCCAATTAAAGCACTACCACTAGAAATCTAAACTTGTGTATCCCATACATGTTTGTGTATGTTGGTGTGACTCGGGGTGAGGTGGTGCTGGTTATGATTCACAGAAACACTTGCTCACACGCCAGAAGAATATTTTCTAGGAGCCTGATTACGCCGTCACCCCGCAGGCACTGAATTGCCCACTCATGGCTCTATGCCTGCAATTGATTTATGAGTTTTACTGAAGTGCATTTAGTTGAGGCATCTTAAAAAAGATTGAGTGCATCTAACAGATTGACTTGTCTTGCAGTTTACTCTCACAGAAATGGCTCTGTGCCGCTGTGCTGAGAATTCTGATTATGATTCTCTTTCTTTTTTCTGTCCTCCCTTTCTCTGAGAAAATGTACTTTCAGCAGTGTTTCCTGAGAATGAGACACCAGAATAAGTTTATCTATGAGGAGAGAGGGTTTCTACAAGGTTAGGGAATGGAGAATGGATTACACGGATACAAATGCCAGGAATTCCAGCAGGTCTGTGTTAGATCAGTAGAGAGCTGTTGTGTTTTTTGTGTTGCTGCTAGTGTGTAGGAGTGATTGTGTATGTATTATTTGCTTTAGGCCAGTGGTTTTCATCTGATTTTGCTTCAGGACTTAATTGCTTGCTTAATTAACATTAAAAATTTAAGTCTATTTGAAATAACCCCCCCCCCCCCATCTATTTTTCAAATGCATGTTATTAGATCGTAATGTTAATGATGCATCCATATATGTTTCATTTTTTAACATTTTTTAGACCACATTAAGTTTTAATCAAAATGTCATAACTCAGTCTTCCAGTGAAAATGACAGACTTCTCTCTGGCGATGTATGCCAGACTTCTCCAATCATTTAGTCCATGTAAACAGTGCCATAGTCAACTGCAATTCACAATAATTTTTTGAGTGCAACATACATCAATATGCTGAGTTGTTAACATAGTTTGGGCGGAATTGGAAAACTGACAATTGACAACAGCAAAGAATGAGCAATAGGCCAAATGCTAGTTTAGTATTAACCATATTACCAGGTCAATAATGAATTTAGGTTCCACTAGTTTGCTAGCAGAGCTGGGTAGTAACTGATTACATGTAATCTGGATTATGTAATCAAATTCCAAAAACTAAGTACTTGTAATTAGATTATATTACATTTTAGAGTACTCGTAATCAGACTACAGTTACTTTTTATTGATTAAATGATTGCATTCAAACAATAGCAATAGGTTATTCATAATTTATAAAATAGCCTACCACGTATATAAATTCTTCAAGAAATCTTCAAGTTTTGTAGACATCCACAGAAAGGCCAGTCACAAGTCAGGTGACTTAAACAGAAAATTGAAAGTCCACACAGCATTTGACCACTGGATTCACAAAAATTTATTTTAATTTTAAGTGTTTTCTTAGCTTTTTTTTTGTGAGTTTTATTTTGATCGCTGTTATTTTAAAATTATTTTAATTTGACATTTTGATTATTTAATTAGTTATTTGCTTTTCATTAAACTCACAAACCCCCTGCTGTTCCTTGACAAATTACAGTTTGGGAAACTTTTTCCTTTGAGATTTAAACCTTTGAGGTTTACTACTGATCACAGAACCGTGCTTCACTGAAAGATACGCATGATTTCATTTCGATTTATCGTGCAGCCCTATGTACAACCTCTCTAGATTCGAGTGGCACACTGTTAGCTTTCACCATTATAAAGTTCTCGCACAATTACTCTGCCTTCACCCGGTGTACCTCAGGGCTCCCTAAACACACCTTTTACCATCTGTAATTGATATTGATGTGTGGATTCAGCAGCTCCTAAATCACTGTTTGAGAGGTCGGAGGCGCTATGCTAGGCTAACGGCTGAGTTATGTATGAGTTAGCAGCTGTCGGCTTTAATGACACACTGTTTGCAAAGCACACAGTGCTAGCCTGCCATGACAGCCTTGATGAATGGAGCCATCCTGAACGTTTGAGGTTCAGCCACGGCCTCTAATCGGTGCGTAATCAGAAGCATGGCGTGCCTTCAGGGGGTTGAAGAGGCGGGCTTTAGGTTCTGTTCGCTCAGCGTCAAGGTGAATGTCCTTCAACACATATGTTGTGGTCTCAAGTACACTAACCCATTCTGAGCACAGTCAGGCATGTCATTTTCTTTGGGCCAAATAGATTTTTTTGGGGGGGGTGAATATAAATGCAAGACATTTCAGCCTTGGCTTCGAATGGCTTTGAAAGGTATTCATTCTTCCCTGGAATTTTCTCTGAATGTAAAATCATGTTAGTTTTACAGGGAAACATTCAAAACCACACTCTCCTTTGCCATTCACTGTTTGGTTGTTTATATATCCTGAAAATGATTCAAGCCCACATCTCTTGGTGCTGTTGCAGTAATGCATCCGCATTCTTGCGGTTTTTCATAAACACTTGCCAGAAGCTCTTGTTCAACAGCATGCTCATGCTCAACAACTCATCCAAATCCCTCCAGTGGAAATGAATGAAAAGGCAAATTAATTCATGCTCTCAGTGGTAGCCGATATCAACTTCCTCTGTTTTTTGCCTTCATTAGTGTTTAATCATTTCAACGCGGACTGGAAAACTCTCAATGTGCCAAATTTATATTAAGCACTGTGCTGTGGAGCCTGCTCAAATGACAAATCATGGTGATTATTTTGTAAGAATGTGTTTGATTGTCAAGTGTGTGTAATTATATCAGGATCTTGGAGGCTATGTTACCAAATCCATCTTTTCTTTTTGGCCACATCCCAATTTGCAGACTACTTCTGTTGATTTATGTATACACTACCATCCATCCCAAGTTTGGGATCATTAGATTTTTTTTGTTTTTGTTTTTAAAATGTATTTTGAAATGAAATTTATTTCTGTGAAAAGCTGAATTGTCAGCAGCCATTACTCCAGTCTTCAGTGTCACATGATCCTTCAGAGGTTGTTCTGATTTTGTGCTTGAGAAACTTTATTATCAGTGTTTTTTGGGGATTATTTGATGAATGGAAATTTTTAAAGTATTTATTTGAAATAGAATAGTCTTGAGTTTACATTATAAATGTATTTAATGTAATTTTGAAGGAAAGTGAATAAAAATAATATTAATTTATTAAAAAAAATAAAAATAATAATAATGACTCAAACTTTTGAATGGAAGTGTATATGTTTCACACACTTAAACATACAGTCATACTATTCAAAGTATCATGTTTTGTTTGGGATGGACTATTCTGGCATGTTATATTGGCCAGCATGTAAACTGACATTCAGTATTTGATTTATATTGATGGGCCATTGAAAATGTATTGTCCAAGAGCAGCAAGATGGAAGATTTCAGACATGACTCTTCAGGATGGAAACTGCATTCAGCGCAAACTCCTCAAACTCAATTAATGGGGCCTGGGTTAATCGAATCACCTTTTAATCACCTGCAGGTAATAATATGCACTTAATTGAAAGGATTGCTATAAAATGCTGAGGAAATGCTTCCCTGGAGGTCTGTGCTTATTCCAGACTGGCCCAAGACTGATTGGATTTTGAAAATTAATTGAATCACTGCCTGGAGTGACATGTGATGGGAGGAGGGGAGGAAATGTTGGTATATATTTTAATTCATACTTGTTTTCATTGTGATGCTCTTGGGGTTATTGCAACTAAAATACAGTTTCTGAAATGTGATAAAAAATTGAACGTATATGTGTTTGACTGTAAGAGACACAGAGAGCAAAGAAAGACACATGACTTTATGTGCCCTGTCAGATGAGCCCTTGGGGACAGACGAGAGCGAGGGGAGAACACTGCTGTTTGTCTCCATTACCCTCTCTGTGAGTGTGGCCTCGTTTCTTTTTTCTTTTTTTTTGACACAGGCTTATTATGTCATAACATGTGTCAGTGAGCCCCTACTTACAATACTGAGAGCTCATACTCCCCAGCAAGGCATAATTTCCCGCTGTTTCAAACAAATTCTTGACCAGTGGTGGAAATGTTGTATATATATATATAAATGACAACTCAAGTGTTTGTAATTATGTCTTAGGGTACATTTACATGACAATGTTATACTAAAAATGGAAATATTTTTATTTTGCGTTTTTGAAAAATATCATGCACAGACGACAATATTATCAAAGATCCCCGTTCACACAGATATCATGCGTAGCGTTATTTCTGGCAGATCACGTCAGTCAAGCTCGCTTCAGCTGATCCACGTCTACCTATACGGATACAATGCCTATCACAGCACCCATATAAGGTCCTTCAGTATTATCAGCAGCTTTCGCATTGCTCAAAAGCTAATTAACCTCCTCCATCCCCAGCTCCTCCTCTCTTCCAGTCAGGATTCGGCCTTCTGATTCCTCTTTGTATCAGAATAATTTCTAAAATGTGTGCATTAAATTATTGAACATTAATGATATCTGCAATACATTTATGTTGGTTCTGTTTTGTTTAGCCTAGGGGAGTTATCGCTGCTCTCCCTGCTCTTATCCGACTAAAAACTGCTTGCCTACCTGGCCAGGAGTTGAGGTGTCTCTTTGTAAAGAAACTTAAGATTATATTAATATACTTAGTTTATTTATATCATTGCATCGCTAATTAGAATAACCTGTAATGCTAAGTATTATGTTTTTCTCTCTATATATCCTTGTTTCTCTGCCAAGATGATTAAATGATTTGTTTCTCAGCGTTCATTTTTCAGTCTACCCAACATTGCTTTCATGTCAACCCGAAATAATTTTTGCACTTTCTCTTCTAATCTCTTGTTAAGGTCAAGATTTTCAAATGAGAATGTGATCTGAGAAAGGGCACCCTCTGCCCAGAGCCACTCTCACAGATGGAGCTCTGTTTCTCTGCTTCTGTATGCAGGCCGCTCATGTTTCATCCCGGGCTGTTTTAGCCTGAGAAGCTAACGGTATGGTTTACAGTCACTGAGGGCTTTTATTGTGCTGGGTTCAGCTGACTGGGCTTGCTGGAGGGAAATAGTGGAGGGTAAACGAGAGATGAGTTTTTTTTTTTTCATGCAGCACCAGTCAGTTCAAGGACCACACAAGAGGACACAAGGGCATCTGGGTCGACACTCTAGAACAGATTGTTGTTTGAAATGTAAAACAGTGTCTTTCACAGCCAGTGATTTGATATCTCTTAAATTTCAATGGGAATAGGAAAAGACAAGGCAAGTCACCAAATGTGGCTGAGGACACATGTCCTTGTCAGCTACTTCTTGTTCTTAGTCACAACCCTTTAAATATATGCAAAGTAATGCTGTTCAGTAGCCTTTGTATTGATAGAATCAGCTGGCTTGAATTCATTTGGCTTAAGTGTGGACTAGCTGAGTATATTGTAGGCGTAATGTGCATAATACAAACGTTTGGTGTCTCAACATGTTTTAACGTCATGCTTGTTGCTAAATGCTACAGTTAGTCATAGCAGGGCTCTACACTTACTTTTCTATTTAGGAGCACCTTCAAATCAATAATCAAAAATTAACCAAATGCGACTGAAATGTTCGCACTATAGAGCCCTGCATAGACTAATTTAATAATGGATAATAAACTTTATTTATGTGTTTTGAGTTGGGGTAGGTATAGGTATGGCAAAAATATAATTGTTTCTCATGTTTTATTATTTTTCAAGCTATTGAGAAGTATAGCCAAACTAATTTAATTTGAATATGATATATGAAAATGTAACTATAACATGATTCAAGTAACTTTTTCTTTATTAACCCTCAGAAAAATATATTCCAAGTGCACCACACATGAAGCAAATGTTAAACAAATCGCTTGTTAAATATCTTTGCAGAAAAGATGCATGAACTACATCTACACCTTTTACAAACTTGTTTTATTATATGTTGAGAAATATGTGGAAAATGCTCCAAGTCAAAAATATGTCCAAAATGCTCTCAAGTCAAGATAATTCAAATTCAAAATGACTGAAGGTATAAGAGTAGACTATTATAACTATAAATATTCTGTGAAAACAACAGTAGCTTTCAGCCTGTCACCATGAAGCAAACATGAAATATCAGACATACAGTAGTAGTTACATGTTTTTTATTCACTTGCGCTGTTTTTTTCTATGTAAACATGGACGCAATTGACTGTTGTGCTTTCGTCTCTTGCAGCATCTCATGCATGAAATGGCATTCTAAAAAAAGGTAAAAGAAGTTTACTCTCATCTCTTGTTTTTCCTATTCTACTGCCCGCTTCGCATCTTTGTCAAAACAAAAACGCATTCTGTGTGAACGGTGCCTAGCGATATGAGTTTGTCACACGTGAGCGGTTTATCACGTGCGCCGACATGCGGTTGGATCGTTCTTTTCTCTTTACTGTTATCATTGGTATATTGTCAAAGTGTCTAATTCTAACGTTTGGTAATATTTCTATTCAAAATTGCGATTCCACGGTTTCTAAAAACTAAAATCGTGGCAAAACATTAAATTCGAATTAATCGATAAAATCTGAAAAATTGCTCAGCCCTAGATAGGCTATAGCGCAACAAGGTATCAAAAGATAAAAGAATGATAGTCCTATTTGTTGATATTATATGAGCAAACATCAATTGTATTATCATTGTATGAGACCGATTGATATTGTAAAGCTGACTTCAATACATAACAAAAGACATTACTTCGAAAGTCTTACTTGTCACACTGTCTATCAAATGCAAGGTGCTAAAGAAACGGGATATAAATTGGATAATATGTCTCTGACATAGTGTGTTCATAGACAAAGAATTTAAAAAAAGCAAATGGAATGCTAGAATGTGATTTCTTTCTAGTCTAGACTAGCTAAGGGTCGCCAACTAAGTGGAAAAATGCTGGTAGTGGCTCAATTATTATTATGTTGGCTGCTCCACATCCAAGATCACTTGCCTTTGTTGAGTTTACTGAGAATTGGTTAGATGAGTACAGTGTGCTGCTGCTGAATAAAGCTTTTGAAAAGCCTAGACAGGGAAAACTATGCAAGGACATTGTTATGCAGTACATTATACAGTAGGCTGTAGTTTATTATACTGTATGCTCTCAGTGGGATACAAGTTGCAGTTCAACCGTGATTTGCAGCAGAAAGTTCACAGGTTTACAGACCCGCTGCGTTTCTTTTGTCCAGTTTGAGAAGGCCGTTGTTCCTCTCAGATGATGAAGTAGGTTGTGTTTCCTGGCTTTTGTTGTTTTGTAGTTCAGATCATGATGCAGACAATGGAATCTGATGTTACCATGCCTGTTCATGTATTTCTATATAAAAATCTAGATAACTGGTCATCTTGTCAACTCTCTTGAACAGCTATCATGAAGTTCTCTGAAATATCGGCAATTCCATAGAGCCTCCTCCTCTCAACATTTCATTACATCCCACTTCTTTCATCCTCAACATGTTTATTATTCTCCCTTCTTATTGTTTTTCTCCAATTTTAGATGTTCTTTTGCGCAAACTGTGCGCCACAGAGGAAACAGGCTCAGCAGGGCAGCCATTCATCATAAGATAAATGATTCTCTGTCAGAAGTAAAAGAGTGGCCCTTTTTATCATCTCTCCTCTCCCTATATTACCAAAAAAAAGAGAGAGGGTGACAAGGAATTGGAAAAGAGATGGCACTGGGTGAGGGAGCTATATTTATATTGGGATAAAACAAAACTTGTAGGATTTGTAGAAGCAAGCAGGTTTTTAGGCTAGAGCTTGTAAAAACCCTCTCCGAAATGCTGTATCTTTAAATTCATCCCTGTTAAAGGACCACCTTTTATTTTTGAAGACGTAGTTTCACACAAGTGTGCCTAGTGTTAGGTGTGTGCGTGTACTTGTAAGTGTAAAGAGTAAATTCTAAATTGTTCCTCATGGGATCATAAGTGCAGCACACTATCAGAATATAATGAACTGATAATGACTGTGGATGATGATTATATTTGCAGTTCTCCTCCTGCCGCTTCATTTAAACCTCACAGTCTGATGTGCTTACATTGCCTTTATTGCTTATGAGAATATTCACTTAAATGCTGTAAGTGACCCCTTGATAGGGGGTACAATGCAGTTTAAACCATAATTGCAGTTTATTTACATTCTAATACATTTTGTTGCTTTGCTAATTTGCTTTATATTGCTGTGTGCTGCAGAATTTTGTCATTCAGGCATATGACACCAATATAATGCCATACATTTTATGGTTCAGTATGGCTTTGCCTAATAATATCATTCTTTTTGCATACTTGAGGGAAAAACAGCGCTAGACGTCAAGACAGAGTATGGCTGCTTGGCTTTTGTCATATTAGACTCGTGGATAAGAGTTTATTTAAAGGGGACTTATTATGCTCCTTTTTACAAGATGTAAAATAAGTCTCTGATATCTCCAGAGGGTGTATGTGAAGTTTTAGCTCAAAATACCCCACAGATAATTTTTTATAGCTTGTTAAATTTGCCACTTTTAGGGTGTGAGCCAAAACGCGCTGTATTTGAGTATGTTGCTTTAATGCAAATGAGCTGGTGCTCCCGGAGAAGAGGGCGGAGCTTCAAGAGCTCCAGCTCCACATTAGCAGTGCTAGCCTTTGCAAATAAACATTCCACGATTAGTACAAGCTTGTTATTATTACAGAAAACATACTCTGTTTAAAAATCAGTCATCTGATTATACTGTGCATAATAAATTTGTGTTTATGAATTACACAGACGGGGAGCACGGCGGGATAAAAATAACAACATAGCTGGTCTCATGGTGCATGGCATGCTATCACAAACTTTATAAGACCCACTCGTGATTATGAGCTCAATAAACTGAAGAGATCGATTCACATTGCTTTCATATGCAACTTTTAACTACCACATTCCTATTCACGATCATTCATGAAGACAGCACCAGTGAAAACAGGCAGAGACGATGGTAGCTTTAGCATCATTAGCCTTACAGAGTGCCAAGAAGCTCTTTCAGAAGGGCATTTGGAAAACAAACGTGCGGTACTTTGTCCGGAGCAGACGCTCGTGCACAAAGCGTTGGTATTGATCCCTACACGTATTGGGGACTTTACCGATTTTTTCCGGGACATTTCCTTAGACAATGAAACTTGACCACAGTGTCCTCAGTGGCTCAGATGGAGGGAGTCTATGGAGACTCCTATGTTCGTTAGTGCATCCCAAAACACAACACTTGGAATGCCTCTTTGGCGCTGACATTGCATATCTCCTGCAGCTGCAGCAAGTAATCAGTAATGGCGGAGGGGGACCACAGCTTCTCACTCAGGGATGTGTCTATGCTTATAGGGCAGCGTCACAAATGGGCGGGACTTTTTCCCCTCAGTGACGTGAACAGAGGGAGAATCTGAAACTGCTTGTTCTGAGAGACTGTTTATGATTTTTTTAGATTATAATCTAAATCCACCCAATATATAGTGGGTGGATTTTTACCATTATAGGCTGGTTATTTTCACACACTGCGGCCACACAACTGTTCAAACACCTTATAAAAGGCATTTTTGCGTAATAGGTCCCCTTTAAAGCATGTCAACATATTCTGTTACACCAAATACACAAAATAATGATCTTTAAAATAGCATCATATGACCCCTTTAAAGTTTATAATATATATATTCCTGTTGATATGCAAGTCTTCTGAGACATATATGGCATCGTCTTTCACCAGCAGGGTAAATAAATGACAATCATTAGTGTCAGACATACAGATCTGGGTCATAAACCCATTGAAACCATCTTGTTGCTGTCAGCGCTTTTGCTTGCTCTCTTTTGGCTTCCATCAGAACTCATTGGCGAATGACTGACGCTGAGGGCCTCAGTCTCTGCCAAGATGGAGAGCACCCAAAAATCTCATAATGAATGGCTGCTTTGCATCGATCTCCATCACCATGCCAGCCGATCTGTCATTGCGAGGTGTCACTTAGGAATAAAGAACATGCTGTCTGATTAGAGGACTGCTGTAGTGCCTGTGACAGTGATTTAAGTCTCTGAATCCTGATCAGAATGCAAACCTGTACCAGAGACAAAGCATGTTATAAATGAAATATGTTTGGGAAGGTTTAGAAGATTATATATGAGAAGGTGGGACCCTTTGACATCTTTCTCAGGTGATTCAGTCTGAAGAAGTGATTAATACACAATGTAAAATTAATGTTTGTTGTCACATCTGATCACAGGAGATGAATGTTAATACCGGTCTCGGCCGACTGCTTGTGATCATATCACCTGAGACAGATGCCAATACCAGGTTTAAAAACAGCCAGATATTTGAAGATAAGACCAGTCGCAGATGTATCAAACCCTGCTTTACTCCAAGCTATTGTCAGCAAATCTGATTTCCTTGCTGTTTGACTGCTAAGTGGTGAAGCAAACACTGAGTTCCCAGAGGCCTCTGGGAGAAGTGGCACATCTGCTGTGAGCACTGTGGCGCTTTGATTGTGTTCCTCAGATATGTGTTTTTTTTATGATTAAATCCCCTTTTAACTATACCAGGAATGGCCGCTTTGTTCGTATGAAGTGTTTTCACTTTATCTTTAGAAAGAGAGCGAGAGAAAAGCTAGTTGTCCGCTGGCGGTGCCTCCTCAGTATTCACTTCACACACTCTCAAGGACAGCGTTTTCTTGTCTCGTCACCAGCCGTCTGGACACACACACACTTTATCTTTTTCTTTCTCTGTTTCTGACAGTAATCCAGAAGTGGAAATATGGCAATAATTGCTGCTTTGATCGTTAAAAGATCATAAACCTACATAGATTTGGCATTTGTGAGTGTGCTTTTGTGTGTGCTGTGTTAATATATAAGGTAGTTTTCATTTAATGATTTGTCTGTGTGCGGTTGCATGTGTGTGTATGTGTGTGTGAAAGGTGTATACATGTGGTTGCGATTTTATAATCTTGCAACATTAATGCCCTCAGTGTCTTGATAATTTAATTTGAGGTGGAAAAGTGAATTCCTGCGAACATTTGTAATCTAGAACATTTCCCTCTCCACTTGTTGAAGCCATTATAAGCTGTAAATCTTCACTTCTGCCAAACTCTTGCTCAGTTCAACTGTGGTGTATTGAGTTTTTTTCATGCCAGGTTCTCATTTTTGGGGTAAAAAGCTCTAAAATAACTCACACTGTAAAAATGTGATAGTCAAATATGTGAATTCACCCAATGCTGTTCTATACCTATATATATTTATGTGTGTGTGTACACCTGTTCAACTGTGTTTTAATGCAAATATCTAATTAGCCATTTACATGACAGCAACTTAATGCATTTAGACATGTAGCATCAGAATGGGGAAGAAAGGTGATTTAAAGGGATAGTTCACCCAAAAATGAAAATTCTGTCATTAATTACTCACCCTCAACCCTCATGTCGTTCCAAACCCGTAAGACATTTGTTCACAGGGCTTGCACAATTTCAAAATCTCTGGTAGCCCTTCGGGTAGGTACTCTTCAGATTTTGGTAGCCCGAAAATTAATTTAACTAGCCCAAATAAAATAAAGACCATAAATGTCAATCAAAAACATTTTCAATACACAAATATCAACGGATATCAAGGAAAGAGTTTTATTTTACTATTTACAAGGTATCTGCAGAATTCTTAATTTAAGGCAATTTGAAAAATGATTTCTTATACTATTTAACGTATTTAAAACTAAGGCCTTAAAAACTCTTCAGTTTAGTTGTATCAAATTTAAGGACCCATGGGAGCAATGTTCACTCTAATTTTTTTTCTTGCTGAGCAAAACTTCTCTATTGGGCGGACATTCCTGGCACCTGAGCAAAAGCATTCTTTATACCAGACCTGTACAGCACGCACACAAAAATGTGTGTAACTTTTAACTTTAATGTGCTATTTATATTTGATTTGACCCTTGATGTAACTAAATGATGTACATTTTAGGTTACCTGAGAAAACACTTTTACTGTACAATACACTGCAGTTCAAAAGTTTGGATCAATAAATTTTTTAAAGAAGTTTCTTATGCTCATCAAGGCTGTATCTATTTGATAAAAAATACTGAATATTATTTCACAAAATAATATTGTGAAATATTATTGCAATTTAAAATAATTGTTTTCTATTTTAATATACTTTAAAATGTAATTAATTCCTGTGAAGCAAAGCAGTATTTTCAGAGTCACATGATCCTTTAGAAATTATTTTAATATGCTGATTTTTAATCAATGTTGGAAACAGTTGTACTGCTTTTCTTATTTTATTTTATTTTATTTTTTATACTGTATTTTTTTGGGACCTGTGATATTTAAAAAAAGTTAAAAAGAACAGTGTTTAGTCAAAATAGAGATTTTGTGTTACAATATAAACTATTCAAAAGTTTGGGGTCAGAATGTTTTTTCTTTCTTTTTTAAAGATACTTCAAAAAAAGTTTAAAGAAAGTTAAATAAACTTTATTCAGCAAGGATGTGTTAAATGGATAAAATTTATAGACTTCTATTGTTAGAAAATATTTATATTTTGAATAAATGCTGTTCTTTTAAACTTTTTATTAATCAAAGAATCAAAGAAAAAAGAAACACAGGTTCCATATAAATATGAAGCAGCACAAGTTTCAACACTGATAATATATCAGAATATTAGAATGATTTCTGAAGGATCATGAGACACTGAAGACTGAAGGAATGATGCTGAAAATTCAGCTTTGATCACAGGAATAAATGCTATTTTAAAGTATAGGTATTAAAATAGGAAACCAATATTAGAAATTGCAATAATATTTCACTATATCACTGTTTTTTCTGTATTTTTTAAATGAATACAGCCTTGATGAGCAAGAGACTCCTGAAAGAAAAACCTGATAAATAATTGACCTTGTTTTTGAGTATATAATATAGCCCTAACATAATATATTATCATAACAAACTATTTAAACTGACAGAACAGAATAGAATAGAATACAAACTGAAGCCAAACTTAAGCTGAGATCTGTAAATTAAATAGAAAAAAAAAACGTGAACATATGAATTCTTCTATAGCTGTCTAAACATCGTTATGAAGTACAGTTTGTACAATACTCTTGTGTGTGACCGTACATGTTTCAGTTTTGTTACTGTTCTTTGCCCATCCTCCGCTATTTCCAGCACTTAATCAAGCCACTCTTCTTTAATACAGGAGGGCGTTTTATTTCACGTCATTGCGTATGCATTGTCTCTCGTGTTGAGCGCACCGCAACCATTGAAGTATTCAGTTTCTACAGCGACTCATTTGGTGCATATCGTTCTCTTTCTATGAAACCGGTTCTAACTCTGTCGTGACATCAGCTCTATAGCGGTTTGCCCGAGCATTGCTATTCTTTCCCTTTTACTGCGGCATTCAATCAAATGGCTTCCCATTTGAAATAATGGCGAGGCACATTATTTCTTCTCTGCGGCCGCAGTGGAAGAAGAGTGCGGTCGCGCGTGCGTTCAGCTTAGAGGGAACATTGTGTGCCCTGTATTTAAGGTAGCCCGTCAGACAATTTTGGTAGCCATGTTGTTTGCGCTTTCATCTGAACTTAAACAACGTATCCATGTACATACATTGCATACGTTGTTTACGTATGTGATACTCTCCAAAATGGTGCTATAGGGTGACGCGAAGGAGACAAATTGTTGAATAAAGTCATTATTTGTGATTTCTTTGCGAACAAAAAGTATTCTCGTAGCTTTAGAATCACGGTAGAACCACTGATGTCACATGGATTATTTTAACGATCTCCTTGCTACGTTTCTGAGCCTTGATCGTGTAAGGATCCTTGCTGTATTTGGGAGGGTCAGAGAGCTCTAGGAATGCATTAATAATATCTTAATTTGTGTTCTGAAGATGAACGAAGGTCTTGTGGGTTTGGAACGACATGAGGGTGAGTAATTAATAACAGAATTTTGTAAAATAAAAAAATTCTAAAATATACATTTCTTAAATATACATAATAAATATACACAGTACACGCACATATATTATGAAAACAAAAACATTTGATAGCACTATCATTTTTGGGTGAACTATCCCTTTAAGTGACTTTGAAAGTGGCTTTTTCAGAAACTGCTGGTCTACTAGGATTTACACACACAGCCATCTCTAGGGTTTACAGAGAATGGTCCGAAAAAGGGAAAATATCCAGTGAGCAGCAGTTCTGTGGGTGTAAATGCCTTGTGAATGCCAGAGGTCAGAGGAGAATGGCCAATTCTGGTTCAAGCTGATAGAAAGTCAAATAAACACTTGTTACAACCGAGGTATCCAGAAGAGCATCTCTGAATGGAGCTATAGCACTCATGTCAGCTAAAAACAGGAAACTGAAGCTACAATTTTCAAGGGCTCACTAAAATTGGACAACAGAAGATTGGAAAAAGGTTGGCTGATTTGATGATTCAAGATTTCAGATGGTAGGGTCAGAATTTGGTATAAACAGCATGAAAGAATGAATTCATCCTGTCTTGTATCAACGGTTCAGGCTGGGGGTGGTGTAATGGTGTGGGGCACATTTTCTTAGTACCAACTGAGTATTGTTTAAACGCTGTCAAACGATTAATTGTGATTAATCCAAAATAAAAGTTTTTGTTTACATAATGTATGTGTGTGTACTGTGTATATTTACTATGAATATATTATACATACACACACATGCATGTATATATTTAAGAAAAATGTTATGTTTATATATTAAATATATTTGTATATAATATTAATTATATGAATATAAATATATACATGTAAATACAGGTAAATATTTTCAAAATATATACTGTGTGTGTGTATTTAAATATACATAATACATATACACAGTACACGCACAAATATTATGAAAACAAAAACGTTTGACAGCACTATCAGAAATGAAAAATTTACTCACCCTCATGTCGTTCCAAACCTGTATAAGTTTCTTTCTTATGTTGAACACAGAAGAAGATATTTTGAAGAACCAAACAGTTGTTGGTCCCCATGTACCTCTATAGTAGGGAAAGAAATACTATGGAAGTCAGTAGGGACCATCGCCTTTTTGATTGCCATCATTCTTCAAAATATCTTCTTTTATGTTCAACATAAGAAAAACTTTTACATGTTTGGAACGACATACGAGTAAGTAAATGATGACAATTTTTTTTGGGTAAACTATTCCTTTAATAATGTTTTATAAATGAATTGAACTGAACTGCTAATAGCAAGGTGTACCCAATGAAGTGTGTCAAATCCAGACAGATTTGAACAAGTGTTCTCTAACTTGAACTCACAACACTAAACTCAAGTCCCTCTAGATCAATTTAATATTCCAGAAAAAATGTGTGAATAAATATGCACAGTTTGTCTCATATCAGTATATTGTGTATATATTTTGATTTCTGTATTCATTTATGGGGATTTTATTCTAAATTTAGAAAGGAAAATGTTAGAAAACAAATTGATTAATTATGATTTCTGTGTGAAAATGTACACACAAATACATGCATGTATTAAATACACTTAAAGGAACACTCCACTATTTTTGAAAATAGGCTCATTTTCCAACTCCCCAAGAGTTAAACAGTGGAGTTTTACCGTTTTCTCATCCATTCTGCCGTTCTCCAGGTCTGGCGGTAGCACTTTTAGCGTAGCTTAGCATGTTGAACAGTTCTGGAAAAAGGCTAAGTTGATGTTTTTCTCCAAATGGAAATGCTGCATTTTTCGAAGCGACTCTCTTATGAACACCAAAAGAATGAAAAGGGCTCCTCACAAACAGAATAGTTTATACAGACTTTTAGATTACGGAAATATTTAAAATATCCATAGGAGGTCCACAACTGAGAAAGAGACCCGTAATTGATTAAATAACCAATCCACCGTAGTATCACAACCTTTACATGTGGTACTGTACTTATGCATGCAAATACACGAAGTCTGCACCCCCTCCACCTCCCCCATCTCAGTTTTCTGTACATGATATATAGCTCCTCTTTAGAGTGTATATGCTGCTGTGCTTTATGAATGTGCCATGAGATACATTTTCTCTAAGTAGCGTGTCATGTAAGTAGCATGCTGAGGGTGACACACAACACTCTGGTACGTGTACAGTAATATTTGAAGCAAAGCTGCAGGGGTTTAGTATGACACTTTGTCCTTTTTTTGCTTTTATAGAAGCTTATTAAAAAAAATTCTGTTATGCTACACATATGGCTTGGTGTGGATTAAGAAAAATACGCAAAAGTAGTTACTTGCTAGTGTCGTTACTGAAATGCAAGTAACTATTCCAAGTTAGCCACGATTATTCAGCCAACGAGTTGTGTTTCGATAACTGGTTGGTTTTCAAAATAAAGTGAGTAGTGTTTGGCTTGTCATGTGAACTTGCTCTATACTTTAATGTGGAATAGTGTTATTCATTTCTAAGTATAAATCTTTTTTTTTTTTCTTGAGGACTGCGATAACAAATTGAGCTTAACTTGTATTGAAGCTTTAAAAAAAAGCCTTTTCAGGGCGACCTGAGCAGGGATGGCCCGGTTCTAACGGACAAACAGGTGGAGGCAGCAATCTGGGGCAGATAATCATGATAACCCTGTCAGAGATTGGACCGATCTCAGGGGAGAGAAAGGAGGAATCCTCCCTCCCCGTCTCTCTTTCTCCTCTATTTCACTCCAGGCCTCATCTCTCTCTCTGCTCGTGTCCTCTCTCATCCTCCTTTTCCATCTCCTCCTGTACAGAATGATCCCTCGCTCAAGCAGAGCCTGATAACAGAAAGACAGAGGAGAAAATCTTCTGCTCTCTCTTCTCTTCCCAGCTTGTTTTATTTTATCTCCCTCCTGCCTCTTGCATTCCTCTTTGCCTCATTCTTACTCCACTGTTCGGTTTCTGTCCTTGATTTTCAATCCCTTTCCTCTCCCTTCTTTATTCTCCTCCGCCTCCAATCCCCCTCTTTACCCTTTGGTCATCACTCTGCCTCTTTCCCATCCTCCTCCTCTCCTCGATTTCTTTGTTGTGACGGCCCAGCAGAATGCATTGTGATAAGCTTGTTCAGCCACAGGCTGTTTATCATGTTTCACCTTTTCACATTACTGGCTTTCAGTAAAGACTAGAAATCAGACACATTCATTTTGAATGCACACTTTTGTGACAAAAAGATTTACATAAGTGGGACATATTGCTTTGTTTGTTTGTTTGTTTTCATTCTAAAATCTAAATCTAAAATAAGAGGACACTGATTAAGGATTGATATTTTGAAATATCTTACAATTATTAGTAGTATTTTTGTTGATTTATTTATTTATTTATTTTACTTTTATATTAGATATTACCAAATCTAAAAAAATAAAAAAATATCTTAAGTTGTTTCCCAGTAATCATAAAAAACTGGAAAAGTAATTGGATTTTTTTTGTTTTTCCAGGTAAAACAAAGGATACTGATCCAAATATAAGTCCTACCTCTGTAAATTTGTAAAAACTCAGAATTCATGATAAATTATTTTGTACTTTCAAATTATGATACCGATAACTATGTTATGGTGTAACTTGCTGTGAAATTAATTTATGACCTGCTTCTTTCCTTCTGTCTGCATATTTCTTTAGAAGGAAGGAGGAAAGGAAGGAGGGAGGGTAGAGGAGGGGTTGAGGGTGTCCGAGCTTGGGATGATTAATGAGCTGTTGGCTTGGTCATGGAAACGGAGCAGAACATACATTCGAACATACAGACTTTGCTCTTTTATGTGCACTACAGAGTACAATGTAAACTCACAGATGATGGAAAAGGTGGAGAAGCCTGGCATCAAGGACTTGGTTTATATGTGTTTTTGTGTATGTGTGGAACAAATTATTTTCAGAGGTAAAGGCACTGATGGTGGTCTTATTCAGATTTGAGCAGATCTGCATAAATTCAGTTCAAGTGTGTCTGAGTGATTTAGAATGTAGGTACTTGTGGTTTGAAGCTTGAAGTTGATTTCTTTATTAAAAATGTACGTTTTGATTTGTTGTTAACCTTCAGAATTTAGATGGTGCTTCAGGAGCTATTGTAGTCGCTGTCTACCCAGAGGATAAAACAAGAGTGCAAATGAGTTACAGATGTCTACAATCTAGAGTCTGTGATTTATTTAAGAGCCATGTGAAATTTTAAAGAATAATATGTTGGGTAAGATTTTATTTGTCTGAGGTCTATATGACTGTTTCTGGTGGGCTTCAGGTCTGTTCTGGTTGGTTTACTGACTGTAACTTGTATACGTAGGTCCCACGTCTAATCAAACTCTGAAATTTGGTACAAATACATCTGTCACTAATCGAATGAATCCAATTAACAAAACATTCAAAGTTTGGGGTTGGTATGTTTTTTTTTGTTTTTTTTTTCCCAAAGCCTACATTTCGTTGAGCAAAATACGGTAAGATGACAGTAATACTGTGAAATTTATAATAACTGTTTTGTTTTTTAATTAGTGCTGTCAAGCTCAATTTTTTTAATGAATTAATTACATGATTTGCTGTTTAATCAAATTCTTTACTGCTAAAGTGTAAATTTCCTATCAATCAATCAATCTGATCTCAAAATTTTTAATGGAACTGTACTCAGGGACTTTAGTCATTGCAACCCAGACTAATAAAAATGAAATAATTGAGAGCATGAGCAACAGTACATTATTGCCACTAATAATAGCACATATTGCTGGTTTTATGTAGTTCAGAGTAATACAAATACATTTCTGTTTTATTTTAAGATTTGTTTGGTTTTGTGTTTTGAGTACAGTGTTGGAACAGCACTTCATCTCCAGTATAAACCAGTTGAGATTGCATTGATGTTTAAGGGGTGTTCAGTCGCTGGAGGTCACTCATGGAAGTCACTCATGATGCTTCAAACCTGCCAGTCTCATTGAAAATGAGTGGCTTTCAGTCAGTCGATCACTGGAAATTGCAAAGCGAAAGGTGTGATGTTTTAAGGATGTGATGTGGGGAATGAAGTAGTACATAGTGAGCTGTGGAGAACGATGAGTGATGTTGATGATGTCGAGAATGTTTTCATGCATTTGTCAAACTGCTTTTCTAACACTTATCGGCTGTCACGTCATTTGATCAGATTTTGACAGTCATCTGGCAGCTGTGCTGCAGGTGCTGTATCATTTTCCTGTTTTAACTCTCTTCACGTTGTTCATCTTCTCTTTATCATTCAGTCACTTCAGGTTTTTTTCTCAAGTCTTATTTTTGATCTCTCATGTTATAGTTCTTGCGGTGTGCTTTCTCTGCTGTTCTCACTCGTTCTGTGATGTATTGTGAAGCTTCCAGCAGAGCAGATTGATTTCCTTCAGCGTTAAGCTTTCTATTTGCCTGTCAGTGGAGCTGAACGTGTCTCTCGTCAGTCCATAAATGTGTTAAATTCCCTTCAGAGAAGATAGAGCTCTTGACTGTGTGCTGCTGAAGGATTTACAAGCCATTCATAGAGAAATGATAAGCTGCTATTAAACATCAGAGATAGTGCGGGTATTTATTTATGGATTGTTAAGCTTAATTAATACTGTACATTGCAAACTTAGAGAGAAAAACAGCAGTTAAAACTGGGAGCTACGTTTATTAAAAGCAAGACTGTTCAGATAGTGTTTATAATACATCTGAGTTAATAAGAAGAATATGAAGATTGTGTGAGTGACTGTGCATGTGTATGTTTTTCTCTTTTGTCATTCATTCATTAATTTGAAGCTGGTTTGCTTAATTGAGGTTTGGATCTCGTTTACCAAAATATAGGCTTCAGTGTGATTCCACACTCTGGAATCTGTTTGTTGATACTAAATCAACTTAATTGAGCTGATTAAATAATATAACAACTGTACTGTACACACATATTTAAGATGTTTTTTTTCTTCTGTTCTTTGATGGTTTTCTTATTAAGTGGTTATACCAAAAGGAAAAAAAAGAAAAACATAATTGTTGAGGTCGATAATTAAATTCCACCATACAAAGAGTGCAAATGACTTTACATTAGTCGGACATCCCTTCTCGATTTGATTTAAAGATAAATTGCAGGAAATTGTTTATTTTTAAAATGTAACATTTGGTAAATGCAATGATCAAATATCTTTTTTCCCCCTTTCTGTATGTTAAGTATGAATTAAAAGCCTAACCCATTGTAAAGTGATTGATAAGGTGCTGGGTAACTCAGTAAACACTAGTAAGTGTAATATTATTTTGAGCATTTTAACATGTAATATAATCTAATTACAAGTATTTCATGTTTGGAATTTGATTACGGAATCCAGATTACATTATATTACTTTTTAAAATACTTCATCATATTACAGTTATTTTTTATACTGATTACATGGTTACTTAATATTCATAAAATGCAATTTTTTTTATCTTTTAATCTTTTATATTTTCCTTTAAAAAACTAATTGCTTATATATAAGCAACCCTGACATATGTTTAGTGCCTTCATTTCCCTTTTTTCCCTTTGTATTTTTATATTAATAAGGTTACAATATTTTTGTATTAAAATCAGTTCAATAAACGAGTTAGATAATCAGTAATCTAATTACATTTATGAAAATGTCTAATGTAATAGATTACATTGTCAACTACAATTTTCATGTAATTTGTTTTAAATGAATTTTAATTTGGATTATTTTTATTTTTTTTATTTCGACTGACTATAAATACATATTCACATTTGGTTTTGTATTCAAAACTTTATATGTTTAGTTACAGTGAATTATTAGAATTGCATTAGAATTGCTCTCATTAGCTGCCTGTATTAGAGCTGTGTGTTATACAGCAGAAATGAACACACACACACATACTATGAAAGAGTGGCTCAGCTAAACTGCTGAGCTGGGACTAAGGGAGGTTTGAGGAGGGTAGTGAGACATTAAGAGCTGTTTAAAAGGAGAGACCGAAAGGAGGAGAGAGTTAGAGCTGAGGTAATATGGAGACAGTGTGTGCTCTCTCTGATGCTCTCTGAGGGAGAAAGAGAGAGCTTACAGTTTTCTGACAGTCAGAGTTGGCTCTATTTGGGATGTTCTGACTGCAGGCTTTGATCCTATTGAGCTGTTGTGCTTTGCCATTGTGAGAGGCTGCAGATGAGAGCAGCTTACAAAGTCCCTGTTAAACACTGCGCACCATCTGTATGTTGACAGCATCTGACACAGGCCTTCCTCGAATACAATTGTTAGCTCTGATTTCTGGCACGCTATTCTCCTTTCATATTTATTTTTACCTGTACGCCTATTTTATTCATAGCTGCAGTAGGGAGAGGACACAAAGTGATGCAGGGAAGATGATGTAGGGACATAATAAGCTGTGTTCGAACTCTCACTGCCCATATAAATATCAAAGCATAATAGAAGACGGAAGGAATGATGCAAATTAATTAGTACAAATTATTTTACTATACTGAAAAATTAAGTTATTTAATCCAAATACCATTATCCTGTATGAAAATAAATTGTAATTGGACTACTTGTAATTGCTTTTGGATTTGCTTGCATATGCAAGACAATATATATAAACAATATAAATTTAATTATTTCTTTCTCGAAGGGGTAGTTCATGCATGTTGTTCCAAAAGTATGTTTCTGCCTCAAAGTAAAAATTAAATCCACACTTTAAAATGAAAAAAAAAATCACACTGTGAAATATATGAAGTTGCAATTTATACAATAGAGACAGAACTGCAAAATATAAAGTTAATTTACAGGATGCATTTTCACAATTGGGAGATCTAAGGTCAAAAAAAAAAAAAAAAAAAAAATTGTTGTATGTATATATGTATATGTGTCTTTTTTCATGCAATTACAATAAATGGGGAATGGAGATTTCAAGGACACAAAATCACAATAAAAGTACCATAATAGTCTAATTACTCTTGCATGATATATATCTATCTATCTATCTATATATATATATATATAGATATATATATAGATATATATATATATATATATAAGTTTTTATGAAGCCATTGCATTCTTTTTATGAACAAACTGAAATATTTCGGTCACACTTTATTTTAAGGTACAATTCTCGACAATTATAAACCATTAACAACAACTGCATCAATAAACTCCTAATTGGCTGCTTATTAATAGTTAATTAGGTAGTTTTTAAGTTTAGGTATGGGTCAGATTAGGGATGTAGAATATGATCATGCAGAATATGTGCTTTATAAGTACTAATAAACAACCAATATATTTATAATAGGCATGCTGATAAACAACTAGTTAATAATGAGAATTGGTCCCTATTCTAAAGTGTTACCAATATTTCTTTTCAAAACTACAGACTACACACAAAAATTAAACATTTGGTGAAAAAAGTTTTCACTCAGAAATTCCTAGTAATCATAATTAATTACAAACATATGCATTTTCAAGTATAAAGACTGAAATGGTGTTTTCTTGTAAAACATGCTCCAACAATCTTTGAAAAAAATGTTTTATACTGTATGTAAAATCCCACTGCTGTCAGATTTTCAAATCATGCAGCAGGTTAAAGGGAAAACGTTTTGCTACAAGCACAACGAACCAATAAAAGCTGATATTTATTTTGCGTGATTAAGTGTTTATATTTACACCCCTGGGTTTGGTGTTGAACATATGCATATGTTTGTGAGTTTAGCATGCATCAAAGGAATACTCAAACATGCCTTGAAGGGCCATATTTTCAGCCCTGTTGCCAGTGAGAGCGGCCTAACACAGGTGCCCATCTCACCCTCTTGTTTATTTTGAGCGCTCTCCTGAGCTCTTCAGTGCGGTGTGAACGGCCTCGGGCTCTTTTCCTCACACTGCACACATAAACACATCCAGCAGAATTCTCTCTGATCATCTGCTGACAGACAACATCAGCTCCGGTTGCCGAGGCTGTATGTTGCTGTATGTTGATCGCACCGAGTGTGGGTGGGACATATTCCAGCAGAGAAGTTAAACAAGATTTCTGTATTGATTTCTGTCACATTGAACATTTTACAGTGTGTTAAAGTTCCCGATGCCTATTTCTCTCTGTTCCCAGTGATAAAATTGCAAGTTTGTGTTTGTGGAAACTGGCGGGTGTGTTTGCATGCATTTAGGAGGATGAAATGGTTAGGATACATGTCTGTGAACATAGATCTGGGTGTTTGTAAGGGTTCGGAATCGAAAATCAATTCCAATTACAGAATTGGATACTTAAGCTCTATTTTCCACACAAACAGCTCTTAATCGAGTCCAGTTTTAATGTAGCCGGCTGATTTTTGTTCATAGTATTCAGCAGCAGCAATTAAATGTTTTGCAAAAAGAGACAGAATAAACATGTTTGATATCTAAATCTGTCATTTATCAGTCTGTCAGCCCTTGTTTTCGCTGATTTAACTTGTTGAATAATGGAATATCTGAAAAGTGACGTACTATAATCTGGAGATTGTCTGTGTTTGTCTGCGTCTGTCAGTGCAGTGTGAATTGGCCTTTAAACTGTCAAATTTGAAGGTTGTTTTAATCGTTTATTAGAATTAGGGAATTTGGCATATTTATCATCTTTGTTTTTGGACTGTCTCTGGCTACAAAGCCACTTTTTTGACATTTTCAAAAAGCACCAAATGTGATAAAATATTGTTAATATTATTATTTATTTTAATTGAGATACTTAAAATGCTAGGTATGAAGTTTGCCTTGTCAGTACAAAGTCCACCACAGAATATGATGTGGGATGCGGTGGGAATGACATTGGTGCATGAAAGGTTCCTGTGGTGCATATATTTCCACTGTTAGACAAAATAAAAACTAGTGAGAGTGAGAAAATAATGTTTTAATTTCAAAAACTCAACAGGGCTAAAAGTTCCTGTAGTTGAAGAAACACTTGTGTGGATATTGAGCGAGAGAGTGAGACTGAAACAATATCACACAGAAATGAACGTGTTCTTGGCAAACAGAAATGAAATGAAAACCTATTCTCATTGTTTTCTACTCTGAGAGCCAAATAGCACCTTTTTTTTTCTCTTACATGCACTCTTTCTCTCAGTTTCAGTGTGATACATTAGCATGACATTAAGTATCTGTACATTTCTATTGCCAAATTAGTACCAGGTTTGACAGTAATCTTACTAAAATAACATATTTGTGCAAAATAGTAATAAACTAATGAAGTAAGCAAATTCTCAAGGAAGAGCAGCAGTAAAATAGCAAACATCTGTTACCTGTCAGGTGGTCTGTCTCTCTGTCTCTCTCTCTCTCTGTCTCTCTCACTGTCTCTCGCTTTCCTGTACATTCCTGGAATTCCTCCCAGCTTGGCTTGGATTTAGGCTTTGCAGTGTGTGTAATCTGTCAGAATAATTTATTTAGTTTATTAACAGTCCTGAGAGAGGGAAAGTGTGCCATGTAATGAAGAATGAGAGCGCTTGTGTCTGGCATTAATGATATTTTCCTCATCTGTAGTATTTCATTAGTGATGCTAATTGAAAAGGAACTCATTTACTGGGATCCAGAACTGAAGTGTGTTTTTGTATGTGTGCATGTTAGTGTGAAAAAAAAAAAAAAAAAATATATATATATATATATTATATACTTAAAAAAAAAAGAAGAAGCTTTTCCAAGTTGTAGACTGGTTTGAAATTGTTTATTGGTTGTCAAATGCGTGTTATTGGAGCACACTGGACTTTCAAACTGTTTAAACTTTTAAACATATTGAAAGTCTAGATCTGTTTTATAAAGTGTATAAAATGTTTAAAGTTGATAGCTAATATTATTTCTTTTTCTTGTTCAGGGTTAATGTTTTTAGTCCTTGCTGTTTGGCAGATAGTATGACAATGCATTTTATTTCAAATATATTAACCTGAAATGTATTGCGATTGACCTTGTGACATTAAATCACATGGAAGGTGGGAATGCATTTTGCTTGACTCACTCCAACAATAGCCTACACACAATGACTTGGTTCAGACAGAGTTGCGATTTTAATACCAACCAATGAATTGGTTTCTGTACATTAAAGGGCAGTTCCCTGTAGAAAACTCTCAGAGGCTTTTCAATTCAATCTTTTTGTTCAATATTGAGAGATAGACGCTATAAAGATGTCAAGTGCAGAGAGAACAGAGAGGTGGAGTGAAAGCATTACCGCTGACCCTGCAAAGAGAGAGGAAGTGCAGGGAAAAGACAAAGTGAAAAGATCAGAACCATTAATACAGGGCAGAAAATATTGCCAATTTAGTGTCTCTGAATGTTTCTATAATGCCATACCCTCTTCATAAGAGAAGGTGGAAAATCATTTTGTGTGATTTCATAGTTAGGGTTGTCAGTTTAGTTAATTTACATTCTTCTACCATACATTTACACTGTAATTAAATGAAATCAGTTGGTTTTGTAAGCGTTCTCCATCTGTCTGTTCTGGTTACGTGAGGAAGGCTTCTATTACCCCCCTTTATCATTGTGCGGAGAGTTTGTCTCCTCTAATGACACCTCCTGCCATCCCATCCCCATCCTCCTAATTATCCTCTATTTTACTTAACAGCCGGAGAAAGAGGGGGGTGGCCGCAGAGACGGGGGTCGGTCCGAGATCTGAGGATCAGGGCTGGATAATCATTGTTCTAATTGCTTGTGTTGCATGTAAAGACCTTTTTAAAAAACTAATTTAGGAAAACAACTCAATTAGCATATTCAGATGTGAATCAAAGCGAGCGGCTTGTAGCTGGTGTAGGGAGTCGAGCATCAGACTGTTTTGAAAAACTGATTAAGTCAATTGAAGTCGATTTTATTCCAGTAATGTTGGCAATTATAGTATTTATATATTTTCCAGACTGTTAGGTTCATTCTCACAGCAGGGCTGAGACCTTTTAGATGGGTTACTTCTAGTTCAGTGACAACAATTTGTGTGACCTATTTTTATATGTATATAGTTATATACAGTACATTAATAATTATCATAGTTTATAATTAATAATGTTTTGTAATATATAAAATAATAGAATACCTAAATTAATAATAGGCTTGTGAGTTAATCATTAATATAATAGTTTATAGAAAATAATATATGTTTTATATATATATATATGTATATGTGTATGTGTATATATGTATGTGTATATATATATATATATATATATATATATATATATATATATATATATATATATATATATATATATATATATATATGTATGTGATAATTAATATGTTATTAGTTAATAATATATTACATTATAATAATTAATATATTAATTAAATATAATATATTGATCTAATATAATACCTAAAAATTTATTGATCATATATTATAATATGTAAAATAATA
Organism: Barbus barbus; assembly: GCF_936440315.1. NCBI lineage: Eukaryota > Metazoa > Chordata > Actinopteri > Cypriniformes > Cyprinidae > Barbus > Barbus barbus. The sequence continues at coordinate 11,021,369 of NC_136723.1, forward strand.
TAAAAGTCTTATTATTATTATTATTATAAATACTACTACTACTACTAATAATAATTGTATTTATTTTTATTTAATTTTTTAAAAAACAGCTGAGTGGTGCCTGACCTAGGGCCCTATGAAATCCGTTTAATTTTTTCCTAAAATCCGTTGATTTTTTTTCTAAATTCTATTTTTTCCGTTTAAGTTTTTAAGGATTCCATTTTTTTCTGTTTGGATTTTTCTGGACTCCTTTTTAATGGTCAAATTAAATTGTATTAATCAAAAAGCATGTCTAATTAATTAAAATCATGAAACTTATACAATTTAACATTAATTTATTAAAAGTGTAACAAAAATGACATGTTTAGGGCCGTATGAAATGTTTTATTTTTTTCTCACCTTATGTTTTGTTACCAAATTCTGTGTTTTAGCATGTCTAATTATTGGAATGCATACAAAACTATTTTTATTTATTCTTACAGTAGTCTTATGAAATGGTTTTTCCCCCCCTCAGAAATTCTGTGTTGTGTATTTAAATTTTTCTGGTTATCAGATGAAGGCATAAAACATTTATTTAATTTATATTTTAATTAACGAAAATTAAACATTTAAAGTTTTGGCAAATAAAGGGGAGTTAATATTAAAATCTAAATATTTTGTGATTATAGTAAAGTTTTATTTTTCAACAACAATAGTAGTGGTAGTAGGCTATTACGTACATTCTACTAAATAATAGTAATATAGCCTATTTCTGGCACAATGTCTTTAATGCGTTAAGCCAAACTTTTATTTTGACGGGTTGCCGTGAATACCTTTTAAATTCGGTGTGTATATGATATGACGCTAGTTTTACTCAAAATAAATGGTATTGTATTTATGTCCTCATTGAGACGGCAGAGTGCCATGCGCATCTGCTCCATTCATACAGAGATGTGCAGAACATGCAGGATTCATATTTAAATCGACTTTTGCGGCTTACTAGTCCATATGGCGATTTGATTGAAGTTTAATGACCTAATTTTGATTAATTCATCCAAACTTTGACAAATTCCGTGACATTCTGCATTAAACTGTAAATGACTGGATTCAGTCCACGTTTTCTGCATCGCGGAAATCATAGGGCCCTACTGACCATATAAAATGAATTTGAATAATCTTCTGAATGGTTGCTAAATCATTGATTTGTGGTTGCAAACATGTTCTGGCTGGTTTCTAGAGCATTGCTAGGTGGTCACTAGGGTGTTTTGGGTGGCTAATTTAAAAGAGCCCTCATCCAAGTCTCTGATATTTTGGACCCCACATATCCCTCAGGCCCCTCCATTAACGTAATTCAATGGGAGTTCAATAACTAACATAAACGTATAATAATGAGGTGCACCATATATGGTCAGGTCCTCAAGACGGGTTAATTTGTGCAGCGTTTATGGCCATTAGCTGCCTAGCTGTGGCCCAGATTTCCCAGGCAGACTCTTTCTGTGCTGCGGCTCTGATAGGTCCCTTCATATGATATCTTAAATGACTCTTTAATGGCTGTAATGAGAAGAAATGTGATCTAGTCTATTCACTCCGGTCTGATCTCATGACGTAAAGCGATGAAAGTGCTGTGGTTTGTAATCATTTTATCAGGTGCCCACACAGAAAAGGAAGTGAGAGAGAATGTTTATCTGGGTGCACTGCACACTCACATATTAAGATGGGAGTTGAACCCAGGTCCCCCAGCAAGTGCAACAAAGACTGCATCACTAGGCTAACAAGTCCTATACTAATATACTGGAAAATGAAGAACTGCTTAAGTTTAAAAATAGTGTTTAAGTTAGTGCTGTGTCCTTTGTTTTTTATTACTGACCGTTTAATTATTTTCAATCATTTTGAGGACTTATTTTGTTTGTTACTAATATCAGTTCTGCTAATACTCTGCTGTGATATTGAGAATTGTGAAATTTTGCTGGTCTCTAAAATGTAGATGTCATAGAAACCTTATTTACAGAATATATATTTAATATATTTCACTATCTTTAAATAAATCACTCATATAAAGTTTTGGTCATATGGCCCACTTATAATCATGTTAAATAATTGTGATTGACCAAAATAATCGTGATTATTTTTGCCATAATTGGGCAGCCCTAGTTTGAGTGTTATTTTATGCATAGTGTAGAATTTTCTAACCTGAGAGTTGGCATAGATCTATATAAATCCACCATACTACTTTATTGTACAGGAGTAGATTATGATTTTAGCTGATTTTTAGCCACTTTTGCAAATTTTGATCTTTGAGAAATGTGTGAAGATACCTTTTTCCATTCTGTTCTGCTCCAGTTTTTAATAAAGACGAAATTGAGTGTAGTATATGTTACTAAATATGTTGTTTATTAAAAAGTTTATTCACACACATACACTTGGGGCCAGTTTCTTTGTTTATTTTATCTTCAAGTGTCTTATGCCTTATGTCTTATCATCAAGACTGCATTTATTTGATCAAAAATACAGTAGAAACAGTAATACTGTGAAATATTATTACAACTTAAAATAACATTTTTTTTGTTATATATTGTATAATGTAATATATTCCTGTTTTCAGCATCAGTACTCCAATCTTCAGTGTCACATGATCCTTCAGAAATCATTATAATATGCTCATTCAGTGCTCAAGAAAGATTTCTTATTATTTATTATCAATGTTAAAAAAACGCAGTGCTTCTTAATATATTTTAGAGACATTTTTCAGGATTCTTTAATGAACAAAGTTCAAAAGAACAGCGTTTATTAACTATTAAAAAGTATTAGCAACATTATGAACTATTAAGCAGCAAATTAGGAGTTTATTTAGGCAGAAGTTAATAGTTAGTTAATAGTCTGAATTGGACCTTAAAATAAATTGTGACTGGAATCTTTTTTTAGTGAATCCTTGCAAAAAAATATTTTTTTATTTTATGTTTTTTTTTTTTTTCTTACTGACCCTAACTCTTGAATGGCACTATATATGCAAAAAAGGGAAAATAAGGTTGGAAACCACTAGCCTAGACCACCAAGAGAGTCAGAAGAGAGAAATGCAACTGGTGCCCCTCACCAAAATAAGTGTATGACACTGTGTTTGTGTGAGTGAGTGTGAATTTATAACACTTCAACATTAAAGTGTCCGTACTTCTGCTTCACTGGTTTGTAATTGATTCCCGGTGGCACAGCTGCAGTCTCCAGTCTGTCACTCAGTTTGTTTGACAGCTAGCAAAGGACAACGTTGCCTACAGCTACTGTATGTTTCTATAGCATACCTTCTCCTTTTTTCTGTTTTATACCCCGCTAGTCTTTTTTTAGAGCATTACTTCATAAATATCTGAGGCTGCGGGTTTTTTTTTTATGCACTGAATTTTTTAGATCTCATTCCTGGTGTCAGTCAGCAGTGGATATTTATTGCTCTTAGATGGATTTAAACCTATTTTGATGTGTCTCTGTCAACGTTTTTCAGGTTTATCATATTCATATGAACAAGGCTAGTCACCTTCTATATCGAATCAGGTTAGACTTGAATATCAACTAACATAGAACAGGTGATCTTTAAAAGACCTTTGGTTTTGATCTGCAGGTGTCGGTCGCTGTTTTAATGACTCATAATGGCAGTTTCGCACTTAAACAAACATGCAGGCCTGCGTTTCTAATGGAAGAGCAGACAGATGGTCTATTACAACCATCTAAAGGAGCAACTTCAACAGAAGAAGGCCACTCTCCACTAGAGGGGAGCCAATTAGCCGCTTGCAGATCACTTCACTGTGAAGTTCATCTAGTGCTGTTAAGAGCCATAATTGCTCTGGTGGACGGAAGAGAGAGAGAGAAACAGAGAGAGAGATGAAGGTGGTTGTCTGGAAACGTATTAATCAGACAGCGCTCTTCAGGGAGCGAGAGAAAGGTTAGATGGGTTTGTTTTTGTCACGGAAGGCTGACTTTACGGCATAACTACTGCTTGTTTCTGTCGTTCGTGCTTCAGAACCATCTCTCAGCCGTGCAGTGTAAACACAACATGCTGTTTGTTTGCTTACACATGATGTGTGGAAGAGAAGTGTGATTTTAGATAGTACCTAAGTGTTAATTGTGGAACTGACACCTAATCAAACAATAACTAGCACACTTTAATTATCCCAATAATAACCCACTTACATGATTGACTGTGTGTGTGTGTGTGTGTGTGTGTGTGTGTAAAGGATGGGTTGTTTTTTTGGTGCGCTCAACGGATGACCAGAGTGGGAATGGAATTTAAGGGGGGATACTTTCAAGGTTGCAATGGATGCAAAACAACATCACTATCTCTTGGGAAGGTACAAGAGAGAGGTTACATTGACCTTGTTATCATTTGAGACGTTTTAGGTGCAGAATTCTGGCACCACATTAAATACGAAAACCTCAGAGATATCGCTAAATAAGAACTTTTTCTGTAATTAAAACGAAGTGCACCCAACTGGGAGGGGGAGCGAGCCTGGCCAGTTTGCTTTCTCTCTCACTTGGATGTTTGTTCTTAAACTGCACCTAATTTTGAAGTATAAAAAAGGGGTTTCTTTCAGAAACAGTGGAAGCTCAGCTGTGGGATTAGCGCGCGTCGCCCGGCATTCTCGGACAAGTGTTGGTCTTCTACTGTGACTGAAACGGGCTCCCCAGTCTTTTGAAGAGTGAGTTCTGAGGTTGTATATTTGTTCTAATTCTTTTACTTACTGCTTTGGGGTTTAGTTTTAGTGTATGCTCGAATTTGTGTATTATTCATTCATAATTATTATCTGTTATCCATTTATTCATAATCATTCATATATTATGCACTGGCTTATGATTATCCTTCTTTAATGTGTTGATTTTTGATTATCACTACTCTTTTATGCATTTACGTATGATCATTATCATTATTATTGATATCAGCAGTGTATCAACAATAAACAGTTGTATTTGCTTGATTAGTATGGTGTACGGACCTTTTATTGGCACCTCTTCTTGCTAATTAACACCACACTTGTCTCACATCAGTTTTGAAAACAGAAACCATGATAAAACAGCGTGTTTATGCCACTCGGAGCCTCTCTAAACCTCTAATTAGCTGTTATTGACTTGTCAGTGGCTGCAGATGTGGGTTCGACACCTTTCCAAACATACCAGCTGGCTGTCTGTCTTGCTGGATTCCAGTAGAGGTATTCAGGATCAGAGCAATCTCAAATAATCTTTAGATGGTGTGAGAGATCGCATGGGAGATTTTACAAGGATAGTGAGTGCGTGGTTTATGATTTTAAATTAATTAATTTATTTAGCTGATATTTAAAAGACATCTGGCCTGGAGTGTGTTCTAATTATTTAACATGCATCATTTATATTTTGCAGCATTGCATCATTTTTTGAAGTCGTGGCCTAATGGTTAGAGAGTTGGACTCATAGTCCAAAGGTTGCGGGTTTGAGTCTCGGGCTGGTGGGAATTGTAGGTGGGGGGAGTGAATGTATAGCGCTCTCACCACCCTCAATACCACGACTGATGTGCCCTTGAGCAAGGCACCGAACCCCCAACTGCTCCCCGGGCACCGCAGCATAAATGGCTGCCCACCGCTCCGGGTGTGTGTTCACGGTGTGTGTGTGTTCACTGCTGTGTTTGTGCACTTTGGATGGGTTAAATGCAGAGCACGAATTCCGAGTATGGGTCACCATACTTGGCCGTATGTCACGTCACTTTCACTTTGACTTTATTATTTATTTGTATTTTGCAAGGGATAGTAATGATAAATTAATTAATTAAATGAATACAATAAAATACATAAAATAAATCCCAAACTGTGCACAACATTTTGATTTAAAAAATACAATTGATTCAAAACTTAGTACAGATAAAAAAAGTGTCATATTAAATAGAAAAGTTACATTAAGTAATACTGTATTAGAGTTGAATATTAATTGAAATATGTAAATCATAAAAGATAGACCTGTTATAATAATATATGTAATATTAGATTGATTATAAATATCTTAGCTTGAGTGCCTCCTGTGGTGTAAATCTGAGGAATTTGCTCACCTGTTTTTATCAGGAAACAATTATCGTTTCTTCATCCATATCTAAAAGCTTCATCCATGTTTGTAACATGGTTTGGGATGAGTTACACACTGAAGTTTAATGCTTAGGTTGGGGTTTGTTCAAATCCTTGATCCTTAGTATGTGCAACAATAACAGTAATGCTTGCATAAGCAGACAGCACTGGTAAGACACAGAAAAAGACCAAAAAAATAAAAAGAAGTGTCTAAGGGTAAAACAACTAGAGACAGATGTTGGAAAAATAAGTCAGATTTTCTGTTCACTTTGATATGCAGTTTTGGACAAGACTCAAGTGTCTGTCAGTATGTTTAATGCATTAGAGCCAAAGCTTTCACTTTGTATTTATCTAATCTCTTTGCGTTGAGCTGCTCTACATGTTTTGCTTCATTGTTTGGACTGTTTCACTCAAAACGGGTTTTTTTTTTTTTTTTTTTGTAGAATTTGGCTTGTGATATGCGTCTTTACCACAGTCATGCCAGGATTTCACAGAGTCTGTGTGCAGTCAATGAGCTTTTCAGAATGAATCTCTAAACTCTCATTAGCTCACTTGAGGTAAGATGTTAAATCTGCCTTACTGGTGTGGATTTCTCTCGATTCAGGTCTAATTAGTGTAGAGGGAGAGTGAGAGGCTTCACGTTACATTGTTAGTTTAAAGCCCCTCAGACCCGTACTGGAGCAGGTGGCCCTTCACGACCCCTCGGGAAGGTTGGAACTGTGTATGTCTGCGATGGCTTATTTACGTAGAATGGGAATGGAATGAAATGGAACTTAATAGAGTCGTAGAATCATGGCTCCATTAGCATGCGGCTGTTTTGGAATCGTAGAATTAGAACTGGAGGAACAGTTGGACTGAGAGAAGATTTGATCCAGCTGTCTGTAAGGAGCAGGCCTTGCAGTCAGGGTGGCTGCATGTGTTGATGGAAACAAGTTCTGTGTGACATGTTCAACTTTTTGACGTCACATTGAACTTTTGTTTCTGTATGGTGCAAGTGGAAAATACCCCTATGTAGTGTCTGAACTAGTGCAGTGTATAGAGAATTTGTTGCCAATAAGACATTGTATATTGCTATTTTTTTTATTTAGTATTCAACAGGAACTAAGAGTTAAAAGGCCACAGTTCATGACGCAATCCAAAAGTGTTTTTGTTTTAATAATTTTTATTTTACTTGTAATCTGCAAATCATTTTTATAGAATGCTGTCATCAAAGACACCATTTGAAGCTCAACGCAGACGTTTAAACGGACAGACTATGGATGAAACCTGCTGTGATTACTCTAATTTTAAATCATACATTTGATTTAAACAATAGGTCTACATAATATTCACATATGCAGTTCATAGGGAACATATAGCCCTACAGTTACAGCATAAAATACTATTTAAACCTATAACATTTTTCACAACATTTACTTGTTTTGGCTCACAATTCTGACATTTTTCTTAAAAATGCACATTTATATCTCCTCGTTCAGACTTTATAACCCCTGAGTTTGTCAATTCTGAGGATAAAAAGCCAGGAGTGTGGCATTTAAACTCATGAGTCAAGGGGAAAAGAGAGAATGACAAGTTGATTTTTCTTATTAGAATTGTGAGATATAATCTTGGAATTGCAAGAATAATGTCGGAATTTTGAAATATAAACTCAAATTTACCTTTAAAAAAAATATATATATATTTTTTTATTCCATGGCTTCCATAGACTGCTACTTGAAAACTGCCGTTTTCTGCCACCAGATAGGCTTCGCCCACAAAAAAAAATGTAATCTCGGTTTGGTCTACAGCACTATACAAATGAATGAGCCAGATCATCATTTGTTGTTTTTATAACACTCTAAAATGACAATATTCCTAGAGCAGGTGGAGCACAGATACAAAAGAAAGAATTAAAAGTATAATTAATGGAACCGAACTGTAGAAAAAGTAGAGTATTGATAAATTTGAGGAGAGGAACACCATGTAAGATGATATGGATTATGCGATCTCTCGCTCGGTGGCTGTTGCTGGCTAGAATTCATCAGCAAAATTTAATGATCTGCTTTCTCTACCTTGTTGCTTGGCAACATTGCCTTTATGACACAAGGAGCTCAAGCCATGGAATCCCGCAAGCGGACTGGCATGAGGTCACCAAAAAGGTTTATGGGAACATATTTATGTGGCACTGTGTGTGATGTATTTCGCTCAAGATGTATTTCATTCTTTTTACTGTTTCTCTGATGTGTTTTTAAAATGCACAGTGTTTTTTCCATGGTAGCGCACTGAAGTAATGTTAGCACTAACTGCTCTTCTTTTGTAGGGCCTGCACTTTTTCAGATGTTATCGGCTCGACACAAACAGATGAGAATAGAACGACTGCAGTTATGATCTTGACCACTGGAAAGCAAACAGCAGGAGAAAGAAAGAAAAGCAATATGTGTGAAAAGAGTGTGAGAGGGAATTCAATATGAATCGCACCCGTTAATATTTCTGTTTATTTAAATTCAACTACATTCTGGAGCCGGTTATTATGCTCTTCTCTATCATTTGATTAGATGACTAATATAAAATACACAGAAAAATTTATCTCTTTGTTGTTAAAATTCATTTAATGTAGGGCTGAATGATTAATCAAAAAGTAATCGAAACCAAAATGCAGAAACTAACTGATGTAATTTTCCCACATCGGTTATTTTGTTTTTTTAATCCTGTGAAAGGAGTCATATGATGTGATTTCATGTTTTCTTTTGTCTTTGGAGTGTTACAAGCTGTTTGTGCATATATAAGATCTGTAAAGTTGCAAAGATTAAAATCTCAAACCCAAAGATATTCTTTATAAAAGTTAAGCCTCTGCCACGCCTTCTGAAAACGGCTCATTCAAACACGCCCCCACATGTCTACATCACGGTGTGGGAAGATTTGCATAACACCTTCCAAACGTATACTCAGTTAAAGAAGGCGTAACTTTTATTCTCGCTGTAGTATTGTTGTTGTCGCCGCCATGTCGTGGAGACGCTATGTGTTTCGTTGTGATAGGAAAAGTACTTTGTTTGGCCTTCCAAATGAGTACACAACTAAAAATCAGTGGTTAAGTTATATTTACAACACTGTTCCAGATCAGTACAGCCCAAATATTAGAGTGTGTGCAGCGCATTTTATGGAGGACTGTTTCCTGATCCTGGGAGAGAGTAGCCTACAATGCGAACACTATACACTATTGCGAACACAATAGCTGTGAACACTATAAAGCTTCTGACTCACAGCCTTTAAGTACGTTTCAATATTTAAAGAATTTGCTACAGATTATTCAAATATGAGTTTTGAGCAGTATAGAGTAGTGCTTGTTTGGCGTTTCTACGATCAGAAATGCAGACATGGTGTTATGTTTACGCGGCCTGGCACAACGCGACGTGTAAAAAGCCCGTATGAGTTATTATAATCAGTAATTGTGTCCTCACTGAATGCAACAAATGCATCGTTCATAGTGGGTTTTTATTGTTTAGTCTCGGGACACGGCATCACAATATGGTAAGGGACGTAGCATTTCTGTTACACGCTTGAGATATTCGGCCAATAGCAATGCACTGGATAGCAATCAGAGCACACTTCGCTTCTCAGAATGATGAGCTTTGTAAAAATCGACGTGTTTCAGAAAAGCGGAGCATAGAGGAGCAACAATAATGTATAGTATGTGGAAAATAATGTGTTTTTTGAACCTTGAACCACGTAAACAAATTGCATTACACCAGCGTTTCTCAAACTGTGGGGCGCGCCCCACTGGTGGGGAATAGAGATGTGACAGGTGGGGCGCGCCAAACGGGAGGAAATTTTCCTTTTTATGCCTTATATGGTAACGTGAGATCAAATCTTCCGGAATCTGGAGCAAGACCACGCACTAGACTAGAGAGTGACTGCGCGGTGTGTGTGTGTTCAACGCGTCATTTCAGTTTCATTTTTGTATTCATGGTTACAAATGAAATGTTTAACCTTTTGAGCGGTATCCGGTTTGGTCCCATATATGGTATTTTTATTTCTGTGCTCCTGAGAGTACGGTCCCAGATATGGGATTTAGAATGTTCAGTGACGTGACATAACTGGCAGTTTCAAATTATGCTTTCGCGCGCTGGTTGGTGCTGAACCAGAGAGGGACGCGCTCAGTGCTGTCATATATCACAACTATGCATTGTTTTCAACCTAATAATGTTTATTTTAGGTTTCAGACATTTAAATACACATACGCACTAGTAAAACAATACATTTGGAGTTTGTAAAATACACACTGATGTCTGTGGAAGCAGCAATAACAATCTATTCAAATATAATTTGACGACGTGTGTTATTCACATCAGACAAACATAGTGGAAGTAACTATAAAGTTTACTCTATTCTTCTCGGAGTTCACCGGACACTTTCTTGCATGTACTTCGGGAGAAACTGATGACAGACAGGACTCTCTGAACTGAGTCGCAAAGAAACAAGGTGGCGCCCATCTCACGTTATAGATCAAGATTATTTATAAAGGTTTTTAAACGACCGAACACACTCACTTACACATTTTTGAGAATCGGAATATCAGATAGTTGATGACATGGTAAGCAACTTTGTGAATATTTTGAAATAAAAAAGGAAATTAAGGCGATCTGATCATACAGTGTTATTGTGGCTGCGGTGTGTCACGTGACAAATATGACGCGTCGCCATGGAAACATTAAGCGGGAATGTTATAAAATAACAGTCACCTTGAAAAAAACAATTGCAGCCACTAATGCAGGCCAGGGATAACCTGCCGAATGGATTTCTCTTCTTTTCTTTTTACAGATTGCAAAGTGGCACTTTTATATCTTTTCTATTTTTGAAATTAGTAAAAATTTTGACAGCTGCACTTTTATTTTCTCAATTTTTTTAATTTCATGCAAGTTATGATGACACAGATGCACTTTTATTTTCTTTATTTTTGAACTTTCTGTTATTTTATGTATATAGTTTGTATTTTAGATACAACTTGTTACTCCGATACTACTTGTTAGTTCAATAAATTGGAACATGTTAAGCTTGTTGCGCATTTCATTAGCATTGTGTTGGGGCGATGGGGGCAGGTGGGGCTTTAAAATCCCCCCTTGTCTAAAGTGGGGAATGACCAAAAAAGTTTGAGAACCACTGCATTACACCAAATACACAAAATAATGTTCTTTTTAGCAACATCATATGACCCCTTTAATACTTTCTCCATGGTTGCCAGGTCCGCAAAACAAGCCCAATTGCTATGCAAAACTAGACCAAACTAGCCTAATCGCGTTTTTTCCCCAGAGTTTCCCCTCCGTTTGATCACTAAGGGCGATCTCTTTAATTAAAATAAAAAAGGACTAAAAATCACAGCAGCATGGAAGCAACATAGAATTAGAACGCCGAGTCATCTGAGCAACCGAAGCAGCGCAAAAATTTTTTTACATATTTTTTTATGTGAAAATATCAATTTTACATTCAAACTGAAATGTAACTTTTTTCATAAGATGTTTTCATTTCAAGAAATGTGAGCTTTGATTTAAATTGTTCGAAAAATTCAATAAATAACCATAGTTTGTTTCCTTCAATTAAATCACAAAGATAAGAAATGCACTCTTTAATTAGAAAAAATATCCCACCCTTGATAGTTGAGCATAATTACAGTACAAACCTTGTCAGTGAAATATGAGGCTAAATAAATAAATAAAACAATCGTTCATTAATCGTAATCGAGGTAAAATGTCCGGTTAATCGAGATTTTGATTTTAGGTCCTAATTTAATGACTACTTTCAAATGCTGCTGAATTTGGTAAACAAGGCACAACCTATAATAAAATTTACATAGAAATTTACATGTGTTTCTTGGTACATTGCTATAACAGTGCAAAATTGGATTGGATTGTGGTTCAAAACTCAGTTGAGCTGCCTTCCTATACAGCTTTTTTGGGCAGCATAAGTGTATATTCACACCTGCCTGCGTTGCCAAAGGTTTCAAAACATCTAGATTTCAACATCCAGACAAAAACCTGTGACTTCTCTGGAGAAGAATAGAACAACATTGAGCGTAAACAATAATCACAGCATAAACCAATGATGGAGTGTATCGAACAATTTGCTGACTGATGGGCTGACTTTTTATTGATTTTACATCAGCATAAAAAGCACACCATCTTAAAACAGACTGCAGGATCTAGTGTGTTTAGTGGAGTGTTTGAATGTTTAATGAACCTCAGCACTCCTGAGGCGTTAGTGTGGATTACTGCCCATGAGTCACTGCAGCTAGAGAGAAAGGGAGAGAAAGCTGTAGGTTAAAAGGGTAAACTGATAGAGAGTGTGTAATAAGTTTCTCTTTAGAAGCCTCTGTAACATTGTGTGTGCAGGGGGTGTTAGCCTGCGGGTGAAGAATCAGGTCATGTGTCACAGTGAATGCACGAGCCCTCAGTGAGAATATTATTCATATTGCAGCTTTAGTCAGCACTAGAATGCACCACTGACGTGCTGTCTACAACACACACTCTGTTCATGAACAATACACAGTCTGCTGCATTACAGTAAAAACCCATTGTGCATTGTATACTGTCACACTAGACTTACTATAGCCTACTTAACATTATATGTACAGTATAATACACTACAAATTACTGCACCACATACTACCGTTTAAGACTTTGATGTAATACAAAAGAGCATAGCATTCACTGTTGCATACTGTTTATACTGGTAATTCTTCAGCAATATCCTAAATGAACAAGTGTTTATAAACGGATCACTTGATTGAATGATTCAGTGATTCATAAAGACAGTCGCTTATTTTATTGTAAGAATTAGTGTTTCAATCAATCAATTCGACTGAGTGAATGATTTGTCTCATTCATACAGAATCACTTTTAAAAAGAAGACAGTTGTTGTTGTTTTTTGAATTTTATGTTTGTATTCAGGAATGATACATTAAATTGACCAAAACTGACAGTAAAGACATTTCTAAACAAAACTTGTTTCTATTTTAAACAAATGCTGCTCTTTTGAAATCTTTGAACATCAAGGAATTCTTAAAAGGATCATGTTTTCCACAGAAATATGTTTTTAACATTGATGATAAAAAGAAATGTTTCCTGAACAGCAAAACGGCATATTAAAATGATTTCTGAAGGATTACTGTTTTTACTGTATTTTTGTAGACTCATTTCCAAAATAAAAATACAATTCTTTCATAATGAATTTGTTGTCGTAATGGGCTGTAATCGTGTACATTTTATTTGACCTATTTAACTAAATTTAACTTAACATTACTATTTTATAGGCATTACATACACATAGGCCTCATGTGAACTCATTGCAGTGTCTAGCATAGGTTGGGGATTAAACACGAAAGCTGTGAATAATTATTCATATCATTTTGTACTCATCAGTTATAAAGCTATTACATTTTTAATAATTACCCCCAGAGCCCCTTTTGAGTTTTCCCTTATTTTTCATTCTGATGTTGAAAAACTGGCTGAAGCCAGCTGTTGGAAAGTGTTTTATCCCGTGGAATTAAATGACTATTATAATCATGTTAATTGCCTGGGCTAAATCCAGACGTTGCTCAGACCAATTGATTCTTTTGTCTCGCGTGAATTTAATTAAGACTTTGCCCTCTCGTAACATAAAAGGCAGCTCTCATGAATCAACCTGTTGTGCAGCTTTTGATGTGCTCTTGAGTTGCTCTTTGATGCTTCTCATCTTGTGCTGTGATTGTATGCCTTAGAACCGCAAGAGAGCACTTTGCTAATCATTTAGTACACAAAACAACCATGCTAAAGTAACTCCAGACTGCATACTGTTTAGTTTTAGAAACATCTATCATGCTGCAGTATGCTTGGTTTTAAAACACTAAGATATTTTTCACAATATTATTTTATGTTCTATACAAATAGTCACACAGTTTTGTAACGAATGGAATCCCGTTCCTGCCATGAAAAAAAGGTAATTGTGACTTTTATTATTATTATTATTATTATTATTATTATCTCAGAATTGCGAGATATAGATGTGCAGTTCTGAAAAAAGTTGAAGTCAGAAATGCAAGTTATAATTCTGACTTTTTTTTCTCCGTGCAATTCCAAGTTTACATCTCATAATTCTGGCTTTTTTTCTGAATTGAGTTTACATTTCCCCCTCACCACGGAATACAAATTAAAAACGGTTATTGTGACTTTTTATCTCTTTGGACTTTTTTTCCACAATTGTGAATAAATCTTACAATTCCAACTTTTCTTCTCAAAATTGCACATTTATATCTGATTTTATATTTTTAAATAATAAAAAAAAAAGGTCACAATTACCTTTTTAAAACATTTTTATCCTGGAGTGGAAACAAGGTTTCATAGAAATTACATGAGGGTAATTATATTACATCATTTTCAATTTTAGGTGAACTGTTCCTTTAAGTCATAAATTAGGATGTTCTAAATGAGATCATAACTGAAATCGTCATGTTACTAAACAGATAAGATAGGATGTTTCCCTAATACGACCCCATGGTGAATATTTGTTTAAAAAAAACTAGTTCTAAAATGTTTTGTGTCATAGAATGTGGCGAAAATACGGTTCGGCCCAGATCTCTGCTATTAAAGGAACAGTTTTGTTAGTGAATCTGTATAAACTGCCCAAGCATGAATGACCTACTTCCCCCCCCATGGACACAGACTGCTTCTTTCGTCATTCGTTTATTCGTTCCCTTGCTTCCCCCCGCCACTCCCTCCATCTGTCAGCGATTGAGCTCCATTACTTGGACGAAAGGAGGCAGAGGGCTTCAAAGCACGAGCTCCTCTCCCTTCCTGTCATAGTGATTGATTTCAGAACAAGATGTTTGCCTTTCTTGCCGACCATGCATGACCTCTTCGGTCTGTATGGGGTCTTCATTTTCCCTTCCCTCTAAGGATTCACACTCTTTAGATAGGCCAGGCCTTTAATTAGATACATCTTTAAACCTGCTCTTATCGTTCTCTGAATTGCTTATTGAGTCGAACTAATGAAATATTCTCTTTGATGAGTGCCGGATGGTGGAGGGTGGTTGACCTTTGTTGTAATAGAGTTGATTTCTTTTAACCTGCGTTTGAAGGCCATCGGCTTGTTCTCCTCTGCTGTTACTAAAGAAATAACTCACAAGAGGCCATGGTAAAATCAGTGTAATACATGGCCTCGAGTGTCTTAGTGTGTGTGTGTGTTTTAACAGCATATATACACACTAAAGTTTAAAGGTTGGGAATCTGCAAGATTTTTTTTAATGTTTAGTCTCTTATGCTCACCAAGGCTGCATTTATTTAATCAAAAGTATAGTAAAAACATGGTAAAATCAGTGTAATGCATGGCCTCGATTGGTTTAGTGTTTGTGTGTGTGTGTCTGTGTGTGTGTGTTTTAACCGCATATATTAGGGCTGTGCAATTAATCTCATGCGATTGTCATGCGCATCTCGTCAGTAAAGCCGGTTTAGTGATTGGCAGTAAATCGCCATCAACTGGAACTTTGCTGCCATACCATGGGTGCAGCAGGCACAAAGATATTACGCAGCGCCTGAAAATAGTCCCCAGCTAGGTAACTAGTTATGATATAGCTGGGGACTACTTTCAGGCGCTGCGTAATATCATTGCGCCTGCTGCACCCATGGTACGGCAGCAAAGTTCTTTGATTATTACGCCGGAATGAGAGTATAGTTCCTGGCCATATCGGCCTAGAAAATCGCATCTTTTAATTTTCCGTTAGTCTTAGTACGCGATGTAACTACAGAAGAGTCAAATTTTAAATAGGAAAAATATCTAAACTCTTTGGTGATTTTTGAGCGAGATGCTAATGGTCTAATCAGATTCAATGATCTGTGCTTAGCTATGCTAAAAGTGCTACCGCCAGACCCGGAGATCGGCTGAATGGATTCGAAAACGGTAAAACTCAACTGTTTAACTCTTGGGGAGTTGGAAAATTAGCCTATTTTCAAAAAAAGTGGAGTGTTCCCTTAAAAATGTAATTTATTCCTATGATGGCAAAGCTGAATTTTCAGCAGCCATTACTCCAGTCTAATATGCAAATTTGTTGCTAAAGAAACGTTATTTCTTCTTATTATCAATGTTGGAATTAGATGTATTGCTTTATAATTGTTGAAAAACTTTTTTTTTTGTAAGAATTCTTTGATAAAGATTTGATAGTAGTCTTTTATTTATATAGAAATCATTTAGAACATTGTACATGCTCTCACTTTTGTTTAAATTAAAGCGTCCTTAATAAAAAATATTATTTTTTTTTTTTTTTTTTTTTATGGGGTTATGGAATAATGTTATGAATATTTGTATCACTGCATAAATAAAAAAAGTTGAACATCTTTGAAACTTAAAAAAAAAGCATTAGACTATAAAACTTGTTTTCAGAGGGTGTCTTGAATTAAGATTTTTTTCTAACCTTTTCCCCCTTATTTTAGCAGAATGGTAAAAAAAAAGTTTGCCAATGGGCTAAAGCGAGATAACTGTATTGCTAAAGTTACAGTATTAAAAATAATTCTGTAACTGTAACGACACAGAAGAACGATATCATTGGAAACACTTTCAACTGATGAATGATAAAAACATTGACAGCCAATCAGAAGTCATCCTGCTTAAAGAGATTGAGCATTTAAAAAGGCAGATGACAAAACTGCAGCGCATGCTTATAATGAACAGAGCATCATCCTTTGGTGTGGACGCTAATACAGTTATCATTGTTATCTTTACAGTTATCGTACCTGTTGTGAACAGGCCTTTATTCCTATCATACACCATTTCACACCATTTTCATATATTTATTTTTCAGAAAAAAAAAACAAGACAGAAACTCGCTAAAGCAAGTGATTGTCGTGTAGAGCCTGACTCAGTGAGAAGACAGATGGACGTATGGTGTTTACTCACTCATGTGGAGGGCACAGGTCCCTCTCATTCCATCTACTTCACCCCCTCCATCCATCTTTGGAATGGAACTAAATTGCTGTGTTATGTTTTCTAAATCGGCGCTTACTTGGTCACAGAAGCCTATTGCTTCTTGCGCCGTCTCAAAGCAACACTTTATGTCATGTGCTTTCCTGTTAGTGCAGGTTTTTTGTTATTTCTTTCTCTTTTTTTTTTTTTGGCTAAAGAAGTAATATCTTCCCTGAGGGCCACAGATAAGACTAATAAAACAGAGAGGCCATGGACAGAATCTCTCTCTCCATCTCACAAAAGCCTGTGTAGTTACGCTTGGCAGGGGAACTGATCCCTGGAGTGGCTCTGCTGCAGAATGGGGTGTAATCACGGAATGGGATCGAAGTGCAGGTCTCCCATGCTGTTCTCTTTCTGTCTCTCATTTACTGCTGGGTAAAGGGAGTGGGAGTTTTCCTGTTTGCCTCGTCAGCATCCCTTGCATCTGTAGGATAGTGAGCACAGCCCTCGTATGCGTCACTAATGAATCAGGAGGATGTTTTAGCACCACACCGCAGAGGAAATAGTACCTTAGATTATAATCACGGGTTGAGAAACAGCACGTTATAGAATAAATAGTATGTATGTTGTCTTTCTACTTTTTTTTTTGGTCCTAGGCAAGATAAGACAAGATTTAAAAAAAATTATTCTTTACATTAAATTACATTGCTTACATATTTTTTCACTGTTTACCCTCATTTTAATGTTAATTATACCTGCATTATAATATTGTTTGTTCCTAATGCATAAATTGATCCATAATTTATGCTCAAAAATTTTAATGGAATCTGAGAGCTTTCGGTCCCTGCATAGACATCAACGCAATTACTACATTCAAGGTCCAGAAATGTTGTAAGACCATCATTAAAATAATCCACGTGACATCAGTGGTTCAACATTAATTTTATGAAGGTACGAGAATATTTTTGTGCGCAGAGAAAACTAAAATAATGACTTTATTCAACAGTTTCTTCTTTTCAGTTTCAGTATTCAACACAAGTTCACTAGAATATCATGATGCATATTATAAGTCATTATTTTTGTTTTCTTTGCGCACAAAAAGTTTTCTTGTAGTTTCATAAAATTAAGGTTGAACCACTGATGACACGTGGACTATTTTAATGATGTCCTTACTACCTTTCTGGGCCTTGAACATTTCAGTTGCATTGCTGTCTATGCAGGATCAGAAAGCTCTTGGATTTCATCAAAAATATCTTAATTTGTGTTCTGAAGATGAACGAAGATCGTACGGGTTTGGAATGACATGAGGGTGAGTAATTAATTACAGAACTTAATATTTTTGGGTGAACTATCCCTTTAACTATTGAGTTAACTAATGTTATTTCTACACTCTGAAAAATGCTGGTTTGAATGTTATGTATTTTGTATTGTTTTGCAACCCATAGATGGATCAAATATGGACAAACTCAACCATGTGTTTTTTTTATTTAGTATGTTGTCTTGTTCATTTAACTCAGCATAATGAGTTGATTTGTGGTAGTTACTTATACTAAGAATACTGTCTTGTTTTTACCTCATAATTGGGTAATATTTCCAGATTAACAGGCTCAACCCAGCATTTGGGTAGAAAAAAAACTCAGCATCTAAAACATTTAACATTTATAACCTTTTAAAAAATATAGTATTTTTTGGAGTGTTTACAACATTAGTAAATTTTAATTTGATTTTGTTTTAGTTCATTTTATTTAATTTTTGCATTCAAAAAAAGTTAGATTCAGAATCTACTTTGCTGATAAATCTGAGGGGGCATGTCTGTGCATTCAATCTGTCTTGTTTGTCTGAATGTGTCTTTCTTTCTGTTCAGACATCATACATTTTCGTGGTGAAGGAGATGAAAGATAAAAACTTTGTAGACTGTAAAAACCTACTTTGCACTTGAAAGCTGCTGCCTTTGAGTGATGGTGTGTGAGAGAGAGTACGGAGGTGTTTTTAAGTCCCCACAGCAAAAGAAGAACTTCTAGAAAGCAATACAGCAAAGTAAACTCTAGGGAGCTTGTGTGTTATGTGTATTTGTGGGTAGATGTAGGGCTGTTCTTGTATCCAAAGTTTACCTCGCTAAATCTCTTGGGAAATGGCAAAAAATACAAATAAAACAAAAAATGAAAACAAGTTTTCTTAGAAGCCACTCTTTGTCTTAACATAGCGGAATTTGAAAGCAAGTTTTTTTTCTTTATTTGAAGTTTTTTGCACTCATTCTGAATGTTAGATTGATAAACATTTTGTCCTATCAGTATGTGCGATATGATAAGAATGCTACAGGCATAGGAAGACAGATATGAGAGTTTTAAACAAAAATGTGCAGAAAGAAAAAAACAACTGTTTTCTTACTTCTAGAATAGAGAACAAAAAAAGTAGGTTTTGATGTTTTTTCCAAGCATAGACTAGATAAGTATAGATGAGCAAACCCAAATTATCGTCAGATGTTTTCCCAGAGTGAACTTCTAAAGTTTCCTCTGCCAGCATCACATGTTTTATACTTAATTCACACTGAAAGATGCACATTAGGGCCAGATGTGCTTACAGATGGATTAATGAAGTTTGCCATGTTGTCGAAAGATCATTGTAGTTCCTGCAGAAGAAAAGCTCATCGAATTGACCGTTCACAAAGAGCTTGATTGACAGGCGATCTGACCAATCAGAACGCAGAGATTATGTGCCGCCGCTGCTATCCGTCATCTTGCCCGACAGCTACGGCCTGTCTCCATAGAAATACATGTTAAAACCATAGAGTGTAGGTTAAAACGGGGGGGAAAAAAAACTTTTTTCAATGTAACTAAATATAAAAATGTGCAGAGGGTTAAGCTGTGCTGTTGTTGGCTAACTTCGGTGGACTTAAACTTGAAAAATGGTGTGTTCCACGGTTGAAATAAAACACTTTCTGATGTTTATTCATGTTCATTTCGTGCTTTAAGTAAATATGAAAAGACAATCGGTTCACGTGTTTGAACTGAGGCAATACAGTGATCTGTCACACATTGAAGAGCCACAAAACGGTATTTATTGTTTGAATTTCTTTTAAAATTACCCTATTTAAAAGCTGAGGGTCCTGAGACCTTGTTTCATATCAGAAGTAACCTGCTCTGTCTTCTCTGTCGGTGTTTTGTCAGTTTCCTCTTTGCTCTGCGATGTTTTTTTTTCACTGATTTTTTTTCACTGTTTGAGAACGCGTGTAGTGTGAGAGCAGCATTGTTTGTCGGTCATGGCAACAGTAACTAAGGGTGGGCGGGTTTTGTAAATGGTCAATTAGGCCCATCCGTTGAATTATGTGTCCTTTTTGATTGAACGTGTATGCATTTTGAAGTAAAAGGATAATCTAAATAATTTGATTAGATACTTAGTTCACCCAGAAATTAAGATTTGCTGACAATTTACTCAATTTCAGGCCATCCAAAATGTAGATTAGTTTATTTCACACTCATGTTACATCCCGGGTGGCCTAAAGGTGAGTACAATATGAACAATTTTTAATTACTGAATGAACTATTCCTTTTAATAGATAGATATTACTGTTCAAAATATACTGTCAACTGCATACTGTTTTGAAATCTCTTAATATACAGTATACATTTTTCAATAGTCCAAATTTCAATAGTTCAAATTGCTATAGTTGTCACATGACACATATAAGTGCACGTTTGATTGACAGGATAAGAGTTTGAGTTTGCCATTTAAAGTGGCATCTAAGTTGCTATCTTAGAAATAAACGTTCAGTTGAAATTATTTGTAATTCTTGGTGTTGGCCGATATTTTCATATTTATTTTTCATTTTTGATATTGTTGTATTTTACTGCAATTGTGATATATTAACTTTTGGCAATTTGATTACACTGAGTCATTTATCACATTAAAAGTGGTCCAATGCATTGTGGGATACACCATTTTGTCTGTTCATCTGAGTATTCCATGCCTACATATTGCTTCCTTTCAAATATAGTAAGTAGTATGTCTGAACATATCCTGGTCCCTGTCTGAATGATATTTATGAGGAGCTTCTCTCAAGCAGCTGAAATTAATCAACTAAGGCTTGATTTTTTTTTAGTCTGAATGATTCTGATCGCTGAATAGAGAGATATGGCATGAATAGAGGTTGTCCCTCAGCACAAATACCCAGAGTGCTCTATAAGAGCTGAAGAGTTGATGGCTGGTTATCAGCCTGTCGTATCTTGCAGTCCTGACATGCTCCGTCTGCTCAGCCGAGAGTTCTTTTGATGTTTCTGACTTCAAGCACATGAACAAGGCTATTAAACATGTAATGTCTCTGAAGCATGTAATCTGATTTTGTACATAAGTTTAACATGATGGATCAGTCCCACAGGCGGATGAGGACTGATGGTGACTCTCCTCTCAAACACACACACACAATTGAACAGTTGAAGGTTTTTTCTATGTACGGTTTACATCAGATACAGCAAAACACTTTGCTTTAAGTTTGAGAAACGGTGAATTTAATCACCTGGAGGTTTGAATTCATGCAATATAAACACTCAGATGTGTATATAAGCATTTGCTCATGTTTAATTTTATATACATATCTTCTGATGAAACTGAAGGCTTTTAAAACTATTGTTTGAATCAGAGAAGAAACATTCACGTGAGCAATTACTAATTTTTATCGCACACCAACATTATTTTACTCACACACACGCACAGAGCTTAAAATGAAGAGCGTAAAAGGAGCTGTCATTTTAGAAAAATGGCTGAGCTCTTGAAAACAAGATAAAAAGAAAAGTCTTCTCTTTCTTCTTCATCTCTGAAGTTAGATATGAAAACCTTGGCCCTGTGGAGAGGCGTATGATCATTACTTTTACATTAAAAACAGTACTTTGCTGCCCATCATTTTGTAACTGGTCTTGTATTTTTGAACAAAGGTAATGTACTTTATTTCGCCTTTGAGATCGCTTAAGAGTATGTTTTTAGAATAGTTTTGAGATGACTTATGTTGTTAAGTCGCACATGAAAAGCGTTAAAGCAGAGATGTTTTAAACTACAGTAGCAAAAAAAAAAAAAAAGGTTTTTGTGAATTACTTCAAACTATCAGCTTCAGTGAATCAATTCAAAACTCAGATTCAAATATTAATTTGCTTCACCATTCAGAAATGTTCCCAGCATTCCCCATTTTTAATAGGAAAATACACACACATTAATTTTCAAATGTTTGGAGTCAGTAAGACATTTTAATGTGTTTGAAAGTAAGTATCTTATCCTTACCAAGGCTGTATTCATTTGATTAAAACAGTAAAGACATTATTGTGAAATATTATTACAATTTAAAATAGCTGTTTTCGAAATGTCATTTATTCCTGTGATGTCTTCAGTGTCACAAGATCCTTTAGAAATCATTCTAATAGGCTGATTTGGTGCTCAAGAAACATCTGTTTTTATAATCCATACTGAAGACAGTTGTGCTTATTTTTGTGGAAACCGTGATACATTTTAATGTAAAATATATTATTTTATTGTCATCATGCATTAAATATCCCGAATCTCTGAGGGTTGCTAAGTCACTGCGCTGTTGCTTCTAGGCGTTCCTTCTCTGAACTGAATGTCTCACTTTCCCTTCCTTTAGTGTACCGTTTTGGCACGGGAAGTATCTATCTCTCTGTAGCTGGAGTAGAATAATGTAATTGATTGCTTCTGTAAGCAGAGATATGTGAAGATGCACAGCTCCCCTGCAGAGATGAGCTTTGTCATATTGAATATTGATCTTGCTGTCTAGAGTCCTCTGTGGATGGAAAAGTTCTGGAGCACTGCTCCTCTGCTTCCTCTGCTTTATTTCAGACTCCTTTTATCAAAATGCTTATTTTTCTGTGGGGTACAGATTATTTTATTTAGCAGCTTGGCAGAACAATGTTTGCTGGAGGTAGACAAGTATACGCCTACTGAAGTGTGCACTGCTTAGGTTGTGTAATGTGTTTTAGTACAAATAATACATTCAGGAATGGTCTTCATGCTGCTTATTAATGGTACTTAACAACGTGAAATAGTATGTTGTTTACACAACCCTAATTTCCTTTATTTTACGTATTTTAGAGTAAAGTAAAAATGAGAATACACTATTGTTAAAGGGATAGTTTACCCAAAAAGGAAAGTTCTGTCATTAATTACTCACCCCCATGTCGTTCCAAACCTGTAAGACCTTTGTTTATCTTCAAAACACAAATTAAGATACAGTCATGGTCAGAATTATTGGCACCCTTGGTAAATATGATCAAAGAAGGCTGTGAAAATTAATCTGCATTGTTAATCCTTTTGATCTTTTATTTAAAAAAATCACAAAAATCTAACCTTTCATTGGAGAATAAGAATTTAAAATTGGAGGAAATATTATTATGAAATAAATGTTTTTCTCTAATACACATTGGCCACAATTAACGGCACCCTTTTATTCCATACTTTTTGAAACCTCCATTTGCCAGTTTAACAGCTCTGAGTTTTCTCCTAAAATGCCTGATGAGGTTAGAGAACACCTGACAAGAGATCAGAGATTTTTTTTACTGTCACTTTTGATCAACTGAATGTGCCCATGCTGAATAAAAGTATTAATTGCTTTTTTTCTTCTTTTTTTATTTTACTAAGCCCAAACTTTTGAATGGTAGTGTTTAGTGGGAAACTCTTTCTGGGAAGGCTTGATTGTGTTTATTGAAATTTAAATAAATCTTGAGACGTGTACACTGTTATAAGACATTATTATAAAAAATGTTGTCTTCACTCACTGAGCCTTAGTTAAGTCAGTAATCAGAAAAGCCATTTTAGAGGCTTAAAATTTCTTACATTTTGATATATTATAATTTATAATTTTTTTTCTGTAGAGTAACACACTAATGAATTTCACACGATAAGATTTATTATGAAAAGAAAAAAAATCCAGTTTTATAGCATGTGTCAAAATGTTTAATCCAAAAGTAGTGTTTTACGCTCATATCTGTTTTTGTTTTTGGCAGAAGGACATGACCCTGAAGCCTCACGAGCGGAGACAGAACCAGGCAGGACCGCTGCGCAAGAAGAAGCCCGGCCGAGTGCCAAATGGGCTGAGCTTTGACCTGCACAAGGACCGACTCAACCACAACAACCACCAGCACCACCACTCTGACCAGGAGAACAACCCTCGCCTGGCCCATACACACAGCAAGAAGAAGAAATACCTGCAGAAGAAACACCGACCTGTGAGTCCAACTTTCTCTTTTCAAACAGGAAAACGTATGGGCCCTTGTATTTGGGTGATTTGTGTCCTAAAGATTTTCCAGTGCTTTAGCACATGGTTGAATAAAACTGTTCAAAATTTTTTTTTATTTTCTGTTAGTAATTTTAATGCTTCAGCCTCCATTTGCATCTAATTACAGTTTACTTCATTGAGACGCTTCTTTGTTTGTGTTTTTTATTCATTTCTATACAAAATTAAATTATGATTAGATTGTGTATTGAGATTATGTAAACCTTTAGTCATGTTAATTTCTCGAAGCCGCGTATAATGCCAGTCTGTCTTTGCTGACAATGACTGAACAAGAGAAGAGGTTCGACAATCTGACTCCATTAAGGCGGAGCTCATTTGAATCGAGTAATTGCCGGTGATCATTAGCCGTCTCTGTAGCAGCCTAAGACTTATTACTGATCTAATCAGAGGAGGTAATTAATGTGACACCAGGTTTTACAGGCAGGCTGGTGGTGTTTGGGTCTTTCAGACATTACACAATGACAAAAGTGTGGACTGATTTACAAAAATTGCCAAAGTGAGGAGAGAGAGAGAATAATAGCGATTGTGTCCTCTAGATGTGTAAAGACACTGCTGATTAATTCTGTCATTAAGGATGAACGAGAAGAGGATGGGCTCCAGCTTTTTTTGGACTTGTTTTATGGTGCTAATTAAATTAGTCACTCTTGTTGTTGTTGCTGCGAGGTGTTGCACTCTTGCTCTGTGTTTGTGTGCGTTTGTGACATCCTCTTGTTTTTACTAATGAGTTTTTATAGCATGTTTACACAGAGGGATTGCTACTACAGAGCAAGCAATCAGATGGTCACACACTACATTGAACACACACCCATGTGCACTTAAAGAAACAGTTCACCCAAAAAGTTAAAATTCTGTCAGTATTTACTCAGCCGAATGTGGTTCCCAAACCTCTATGGTTTTCTTTCTTTTTTTTCCATGGACATTAAATTATTTTTTTAAGAATGTCATGACATCATAATAATCCACAAGTAATCCACACGACTCCAGTCCATAGATTAATGTTTTGTGAAGTGAATTTTCAAATTCAAACTATTGCTTCTGTCTAAAATATAGGTCCTCTATCCATAATATTGCTTTCTTCAATAAAAAAGTTGTCTCGTCTGAATCAGGAGAGAAGTCTGCACAGACCAAGCACTGTTTACAAGCAAAAACAGTCCACATCAGTTCTAAACAAATTTGTCTGAAGATATTGATGTGAGAGGACAACAGGGAATAAACTTTTTCCAATGTAGGAAACATTATTATGGATTATGCTAATTTTGGCCAGAAGTAATGGCTTATTGACAGATTGGTTTTTACAAAAACAAAAATGATCATTTCAGAGAGCATTAATTGATGGACTAGATTAATGTTGATTGTTTGTGGATTATTGTGATGTTTTTATGAGCAGTTTGGACTCTCATTCTGACGGCACCCATTCACTCCAGAAGATCCATGGGTGAGTAAGTAATGCAATGCTAAACAGTGTTTCCCCTATAAATGTTTCCAGCAGCGGTGCTGTTACGTGCCGGAGGTTGTTACCAAGCCGCTCGCGGGGGGTCCGAGGGCATGCACCCCCGGAAGATTTTTTTTTTTAATAACCCCTTAAACCATGACTTCTGGCAAGTTTTGTGGATAGAAATGCACATTTTGAGACATACAAACTTGACATACCATCAACAGAAAGCATGATTATTGCAGCACGTACCTTGAACTGGTCACAAACAAGATTAGTACAGGATTATTCATGTTTTTCTTTTGTGTTAATTTTCAGCTGTAAGGTAGAAATAGATAGTGGAAAAATGAAACGGCACAACCCAGAAAAGGATTATTTACAATTTATTGAAAATGTTATCCTAATGGCAAGGGCCACACCCAATCTGTGAGCACTTAATTTTTCTGGGCTTTTCATAGAAGATTCATATCATGTAGGGTGTCATATCAGGTGAGTTTTTATTGATCGGATGTTGGGTTATTTTTTTGTGAAAAAAGGTATGTACCAGGTATCTGCATGAAGAGATTTCAGTGTGCCTGGAGCTGTAGGTATACAGAAATCACGTCAATATGTCTTAATGAATGAATAATGGATCTGATTAAAATCACCCTATTCAGTGTGGAAAAGTCACGCTCACAGTTCACACTGGAGATTGGTATGCCACAGGATTTCACCCATCTGAAAAATGAATGGTATTTTCAATACCAGTGAAAATTCAATGTATTAATGCGAAATTAATACATCAAAAGTGAGTATGTTTTAATTTTTGGGGTGAACTTTAAGCACAGAAAACACAATAAATGTCTCATAAAAGTGGTCCATACACTTTATTTTAAAACTTGTAAAGTCACACAGTAGCTTTGTTGATCCGGGAGCTGTGAACGTCTGCATTAAATTAATTAATCTAACCGATTTATTGAAATGATATGACTCAAAAGAATGATTCATTCTCTTTCGTGAATGCTCTAAGGACAGCTTGATCTGATGTCTAGATTTTTGAAGATGATGACCTAAATTTGAGTCTGTTGCTCATGCAGTGCTACAGTGTGACTTCAGGAGGCTCATATGGACAACTGTTATTATACCTTTATGGTGCATTTGCATCCTTTTTGAAGCCTTCCAATTCATTGTAATTGGATTTGGATTGTACAATCTTCAAAATTCTCAGTGATACAGGTTTGGAAGCACATTTTTGGAGGTGAAGTATTCCTTTAAATGCATGCTCAGTGGCATGCACACACACTTTTCCCATAGATGGAAGCTGGAGACAGGAAGGGTACAGGTACCATTTGTCCTTGTTAGAGAGAAAGAGAGAGAGAGATTGCACAGCTCTCTCATTCATCATGTGTATTCTGCCTTTGGCTGAATTAAGGGCAGACAAATCCATCTCTTATGGAGCAGTCCGAGGGAAGTGATGGCTAGAACACTTTAAGCTTTTATCAAACACCAAGGAAATGGCCATAAACTTGAGTTACGCTGGATAGTGGGGAATTAAATTCCCTTTCTTCATTGTTTCATCCTCTTTCTCCCTCGCCCTTTTTTTCTGCCCAGCTGTGTGTGTATGTTGTGCTGGGCAGGTGTGAGTTTGACATCTAGGGCATGTCAAACATTGCTTATGTATGTTCAATATTTTCTTTTTTATGTTTTTGAAATAAGTCTCTTATGCTTAAAAAGGCTGCATTTATTTAACCAAAAATACAGTCAAATTCAGAACTATGTGAACTATTTACTCTATTTTCTTAAAATCTGATTTCCCTTAGGGTTTCTATTTTTTTCCTTGGCCAGAGGAGCCCATCTTGCATTTTCTGCCTGTGTGTATGTTATTGTGTGAGTGAGAGAGTCTGTTCACAGTTGTGTGTGTGCCTGTATGTTGGTTTGAAGTTCCAGCAGATGGGTCTCAATGTTTCCTGCTGAGTTGACTCAGTTGACAGCTCTGACTCACCTTTATATCGCTGTCACACAAAATATTGTTCACAGTCTTGGCTTCAGAACCCCTGGCTGCCCTCTCCTGAGCCCTGAACAGCTGTCCACTACAGTGCCTGTGTGAAAAGCACTGACTTAGAAAAACGGGGGAATCTGGCGACCCTGGGGAAGGCTCATAGGATCCAGAGGAGCACTCGCATCACAAACGGCCATGAAAACATGATTATCCATCCATTCATTTTCCAAACCGCTTGTCCTATGTACTGTAGGGTTGTGGGAATGCTGGAGTCTGTCCCAGTGTCTTGGGGCATGGAAATCTGCTGGAAAGCATGACTATTTATATAATATTCTTAATATACTGGAGTTAAAGTTGACTTATAGGCTGTATACTAGTGTTAACTTGTTATTTAACTTAATTTTTTTGGATGTAAAGAAAAATAAAATTGTCTATAAGCATATATGTATACATAGGCACTTAATACATCAAAATGTGCATGAAAACAGTTCTGTTTGGAGGTCATTGATTTTTTTAAAGAATTTTTTATTCAACAAAGGCACTTTAAACTGATCAAATGTGACCGTAAACATTTATAATGTTACAAAAGATTTCAGTTTAAAAAGTGCATTTTTAAAACTTTCTATTCATCAAAGAATCCTGAAAAAAAAAATATATATATATTTATATATACAGTCGTGGTCAGAATTATTGGCTCCCTTGGTAAATATGATTAAAGAAGGCTCTGAAAATAAACCTGCATTATTAATCCTTTTGATCTTTGATTTTAAAAAAATCCCAAAAATCTAACCTTTCATTGAACTAAAACAATTGAAAATGGGGGAAAATCTCATTATGAAATGTTTTTCTTACATACACGTTGGACACAATTATTGGTACCCCTAGAAATTCTTATGAGTAAAATATCTCTGAAGTATATTCTCATTCATATTCACAATTTTGAGCACTCCAGGGTGATTATGAACATGAAATTATCCAGCCATAGCTTCCTGTTTCACAGAAATATAAATAGGAGGGAAAACAAAGCCTAAATTCCCTTTATCATCCATCACAATGAGAAAAAACAAAGAATATATTTCTGATGTGCAGCAAAAGATAATTGAGCTTCACAAATTAGTGAAGTGGCTTTAAGAAAATAGCTAGAGCAGTGAAAATTCCTATTTCCACCATCAGGGCAATAATTAAGAATTTCCAATCAACAGAAAATGTCACAAAACTGCCTGGAAGAGGATGTGTGTCTATATCGTCCTAATGCACGGTGAGGAGGAGAGTTTGAGTGGCTAAAGACTCTCCAAGGACCACAGCTGGAGAATTGCAGAAAATAGTTGAGTTTCGGGGTCAGAAAACCTAAAAAAAAGAAAGTCAAATAGCACCTACATCAGCACATGTTGTTTAGGAGGCTTTCAAGAAAAATTCTCCTCACTCATCCAAAAACAAACTCCAGCATATTCAGTTATCAGACACAACCGGAACTTCAAATGAGACTGGCTTCTATGGTCAGATGAAATACAAAAAATGAGTTTTTAGCAGCAAACACTCAAGATGGGTTTGGTGAACACAGGGATAAAAGTACCCCATGTGTACAATGAAATATACTGCTGTATTTTTAATGTTGTGGGCCTATATTTCTGCTGGAGGTCCTGGACATCTTGTTCAGACACATGGCATCATGGATTCTATCAAAATACCAACAAATAAAAAATCAACAAGTGACTGACTCTGTTAGAAATCTTATAATGGGCCATGTTTGGATCTTCCAGCCGGACAATAATCCAAACACAAACCTCAAAAACAACACAAAAATGGGTCACTGGGCACAAAACCAAGCTTCTGCTGGCCATTCCAGTCTTCTGACCTGAACCCTGTAGAAAATGAGTGAGGTGAACTGAAGAGAAGAAGCACCATCATGGAGCTGTGAATCTGACGGATCTGGAGAGATTCTGGATGAAGGAATGGTCTCTGATCTCTTGTCAGGTGTTCTCTAACCTCATCAGGCATTGTAGGAGAAAACTCAGAGCTGTTATTTTGGCAAATGGAGGTTTCAAAAAGTATTGAATAAAAGGGTGCCGTTAACTGTGGCCAATGTGTATTAGAGAAAAACATTTATTTCATTATGATATTTCACCCCATTTTAAATTCTTATTATCCAATGAAAGGTTAGATTTTTGTTATAAAAAATAAAAAAAAGATCAAAAGGATTAACAATAGATACATTTTCACAGCCTTCTTTGATCATATTTACCTAGGGTGCCAATAAGTCTGACCATGACTGTATATATATCAATAGTTCCACAAAAATATATGAGTGAATACATAAAATACATATATGAAATAATGTGATATATGTGATGATGCAAAACAACATTGATAATGATAAAACGTTTCTTGAACAGCAAATCATCATATTAGAATGATTTCTGAAGGATCCTGTGACACTGAAGACTGAAGTAATGATGCTGAAACTGGAATAAATAGCATTTTTATGTTTTTTATGTGTAATTGTAAAACAGTAATTTCATATATATTCATAAATTTAGAATACTGAAATTAGATAGGGACAGGGACATGTTGAGTTAGGAGTGTCTTTTCTCTGTTTGTAATAAATCCCAGATTCACAAATGGCAGCCGTATATAAACAGAAAAGCAGCAGCAGACTCGATGCCTGACGTATTACCTCCTGCTGATAACACCCCGCAGTCAAGGAAAAGGAAACACTCAGCGGTACTCTCCACATCCACCTCTTAGTCAAGTTCTTATAAGCATGTATGACAGAGATATATGAACGAGCGTCTCTCATAACCCAGTGGTAATTAGAGGCTGCAGGAATGTGACATGTTTAGAAATATTCATTATGAGAGCTGTCGCTACCGTTGTGACAGCTGTGTACGGTTCATATCAGTGTGTTGCGGTTTTAAAGGGGCTACCTTTAATTTAAATCTTGATTTGATAATCAAGTTATGTGCTGATATTTACTTTCCTGACAGATTCTGGAAATATCAGTTTTAGCATGTTGATATGAATAGTAGACAGAGGACTTGAAAGTGGATATGTACCCACATGAGCACCATAGGGTAGAGCTGGGTGGTACTTTATATTACAATGATTTTAATGCACTTTTTATTTGACCATAAAGTATCTGGCAACACTTTCTTAAAGAGTGTGTCATTGGATTTTCTGTGCCAATCCTTCTCTGTTTTAATAGTGTCTCTGATTTAAACTTCAATAGCAGTATGAACAGCCTTTAATAGCATTCAGAAGTCTTTGGTGTTAGTTCAGACTGTATGTTTCAATTAATCAGTCTGAAACTTTGATTCAGTAACTCCTTACAAAATGTGTCATGTGTTCCCTGGCCTTTTCACTGTTTAATTTATTTATTTATTGTAAAATGGACTACTGTTCAAACGTTTGTGGAAAAGAAGTTTCTAGGATGCATGAAATTGATCAAAAGTGATGGTAAAGACATTTAAAATGTTACAAAAGTCTGTTTGTCAAAGAATCCTGGGAAAACTATCACATTTTCCACAAAGATATTGTACAACATTTTTAACATTCATACGAGTAAGAAATTAAATTAATTACATTTGAAAATATGTATAAAAACAGTTATTATAATATTTCACAATATTACTGTAGTTTTGATAAAATAAAAAAAAGTGTTGAGCATAGCAGACTTCTTTTAAGACTTTTAAAAGGTAGTGTGTGTGTCACGGTTCTCTGGAGCAAGGAAACGGGGAGGCAAGAAACTCTAATAACACAGACTTTATTGATCCAAACATAGGGAATGCTGGAAACACAGAATGACGATTAATACCGGACACCAGAGACAGGAAACACAGGGCTTAAGTAAGGGAGACTAAATGAGGATAAACTTGATAATTAACACACACTAATGAACTAATTAACTAATAAACCTAAACGGGGACAGGAACAAGAACTAACCAAATATGGGCAAGAGAGGAAGGGAAATACAAGACACAGGAAGACAGGACTGACAGTGTGTAGGTAAACTCTTTTATCTATTATTGTTTAGTTATATCCAGGCATTAAAACAAATTCTATATATATATATATATATATAAATTAATTAAATATTATTTTTCCTTGTCAATTAGGTGAAAAACTTAAAAAAATAAATAAATAATATATATATATATATATATATATAATTTTTTTCAATATATCCTTTTATAATTGAACTCATGTGGGTGTCTGAGTTCATGTACTAATCACAGGGCCGTGCTCAGACGAGGTTAGCATGGTTGTCATCTGCCTGGGAGGTTGTGCGTGTGTGCAAGACTGTGAGTCAGTATTTGTGTGTGAATGTGAAGTGTTGTTTTTGTGTCAGAATATATATGTGTGTGTGTGTGTGTGTATGTGACAGCAGTGGCATGCTGAGAGGCCCATCTGGCCAGACACAAACACGCATTCTCTGGCTTTGCCGCTGGGAGCTGTGTTCGGTTGTTTGTGTGAGAAATGTGCACAGTGTGACACTGCCGAAGAGGACACAGGGCCGGTATTGTCCTGATCAGTATGTCCTCTTATTTACACACGGCCCTCAAGGCGTATGTGTGAGTGGTTAGTAGCTTGCTCAGTGTCAACGTCTGCAGGAGCATGGGCCAAGATTAAATGGACAAACCTGGATTGAGAAGGTTTATCAGTTAAAAATATTTGTTTGTAGACATGAAACTATAATGCATTAAATTATATTTGTTTAGTCCACATACAGTTTCTGTGGCCACTTAACACCAATTGCATCAGAGAGAGACAGATTTTCGTTATTTCAATTAAATAAAACCAAGTATTTATTATGTTGTGGTTCCAAATAAAGTGGCCGGCCAGCTGGCTGTGACTGATTTTATTTATTCGGCAAAGCCAGTTTTTACTTGGTGGGTGTTAATTTTGGACCGTGTTTATATGCCTGGTTGTTCATGTCAGTTATAGAGCCACTCTAACCCACAAGCATCTCTAAGATGGAAACTCTCTCTTTTTCCTCTTTTACTGTCTTTTTCCTGTGCTTTCAGGTTTACAAGGTTTGGAGCGGCTTCACTTATGCCTCCATCAAAGAACACACAGACACCCAGGAGCAAGCACTTGCAGTGTGACTCACATAAGCACCTGATAAATGCTAGCTTCAGTCTTGACTCTGCTCCAAAACTGCATGCACTAAAGTGGTAGTATTGTAAAGCACACTGGGCCTGGGGTCTGGAAAAAAATAAATTCACTCTCTCTCTCTCATTCTATATGTGTGTGTGTGTGTGTGTGTGTGTGTGTGTGTGTGTGTGTGTGTTTGTATATATGTAAGCATTACCATATCTTGTGCACACACCATTGCAGTAAAAACATTAATAGTGTGGAGTATTATTACAATTTAAAGTAACTTTTTTAATATATTTTAATATGTTGTTTATTTCTTTGCTGGCAATGCAGTATTTTTAGCATCCATTACTCCAATTTTCAGTGTCACCTGGCATCTAAATATTTTGTCCCGTGCCCATTTGAATTTAAGCAAGCCCTTTTATGAGTCACTTAAACCCTGTCTTTGTTTTCTTTATTTCTGGCAAAGAAATTTGCCCTAATGTTGTCTTTGAGTGACAGTTACTCATACGCACAGGCAGTAGTAATAGTGCTAATGTAATGGTAATGTTACTTCCTGTCAGCCCCCAGTGCTTCCTTTTCCTCTTAATGCTGTTTGACAAGACTAGGTCATGATGTCCCCCTATCTCAGTGCGGTTCTAATTTCTCCCCCTTGCTCATCTCTCTCTCTCTCCCAGTTTGGAAGGGATGGAATTAGCTCTTTTTCCACTCGCCATGTATTACAACGTCTCGGCTTGACAGGATTGGGTGAAGCGTTAACCTCGCAGACAAGCTTGTTAAGCATTGTTGCGGTGGTGACTGGGCTAAAGACAGGATAATAGACAACCCCGGCTGCCATCCGTCCGTCAAGTTGAGGGTGGGCAGTCCATCTGCTGAAATTAAGTGAGAGCAGTTTACTTGTTTGGATTGTAATACCTTGGACAGTTGCTGTCAGTCAGACTGCATGTGTAGCCAGTATTAATTGCATCTCACTACAGCACGTAAAGAGCAGCATTGCTAAAAGTGGATGTCAGTCAAACCAACCCACTTAGCTGACATCAAAAACTAATCGCCCTTCAGGAAGTTGCACACAGATGCACAAACACTTTCTTCCTAAGAAGAACAATGTAAGATCTTTAATAACCATCTTGCTTATAGGACACTGAACCATTTTCAGCAAATTTAAATTTGTTTGTAGTTTGGTTTGGTTGTTTGTAGTAGAACCCTGAGTTTACTTCCTTCACTTGACTTAATGAGCTACTAAACTGAGACTGTTATAACATGTCTCAACAAAAAATGTTTTGATTATATATAGCGGTGTGAAAAAGTGTTGGCCCCCTTCCTGATCATCAAACAAATTTAAATATTAATCAAAGATGACACAAATAAACACAACATGCAGGTTTTTTGGGGGGTTTTTTTATGAAGGGAAAACAAAATCCAAACCTACATGGCCCTGTGTGAAAAAGTCTTTTGCCAGAAAACATCTTGATGATCCCCAAGACTTTCGGGAAAATACTCTGTGGACTGATGAGACCAAAGTTGGAAGGTGTGTGTCCCATTACATCTGGCGTAAAAGTAACACAGAAATTCAGAAAAAGAACATCATACCAACGGTAAAATATGGTGGTGGTAGTGTGATGATCTGGGGCTGTTTTGCTGCTTCAGGACCTGGAAGAATTGCTGTGATAAATGGAACCATGAATTCAGCTGTCTACCAAAAAATCCTGAAGGACTATGTCCGGCCATCTGTTCGTGACCTCAAGCTGAAGCGAACTTGGGTTCTGCAGTAGGACAATGATCCAAAACACATCAGCAAATCCACCTCTGAATGGCTGAAGAAAAACAAAATGAAGACTTTGGAGTAGCCTAGTCAAAGTCCTGACCTGAATCCTATTGAGATGCTGTGGCATGACCTTAAAAAGGCGGTTCATGCTCAAACCTTTCAATGTGGCTGAATTACAACAATTCTGCCAAGATGAGTGGACCAAAATTCCTCCACAGTGCTGTAACCGACTCATTGCAAGTTATCGCAAATGCTTGTTTGCAGTTGTTGCTGCTAAGGGTGGCCCAACCAGTTATTAGGTTTAGGGGGCAAGCACTTTTTCACACAGGGCCATGTGGGTTTGGATTTTGTTTTCCCTTCATAATAAAAAACTTCATTCAAAAACTGCATGTTGTGTTTACTTGTGTTATCTTTGATTAATATTTAAATTTGTTTGATGATCTGAAACATTAAAGTGTGACATATGCAAAAAAAAATAAAAAATCAGGAAGGGGGCCAACACTTTTTCACACCACTGTATGTTTTGATACACAAATACAATTCAGTTTCTATTGATCTTGAAGATTCTGATTAGCATGCTCAGGTGTGTTTGATTAGGGTTAGAGCTAAACTCTGCAGGAGTGGGCCAGATTTGAGGATGCCTGGTCTATAACCACATCAAGATCTTTCTTCTACTCAATTTTCTCATTCTTCCCATATTTAAAGATGAGTTGCTAACCAATATTTTCCCCAGCATTCCATTATATATGCATAAGACCTTCTTTTATTGCTTGCATTCCTAGAAATTTCAGTGGAGATATGAGTCAATGGAGAAGCTGGTAGCTTGTGGAGCTTGTGTTTGTTTTTCCACTGGTCTGGCCAAGGTTTCCAGAGCGAGGTTCTTGATCAGCTCATAGAGACGGAATTTAGCTCTCCATGGATCAATGGTTGTACATCTGGACTGGAATTGAAGCCCAGTGTTTTAGATGCCAACATCACATTTGCATAGATTCATGTGGCCTTCTTATGGAAACCCAGGCATTGCTCAAAACCCAGATCAACATGAAACACTGTCTACATTATCTACAGGAATAGTTCACCTTAAATGTTAAAGATCATAATATCATCAAACCTTACAGTATATTTTTTTTAAACTCATTTTGGGAGGTTTTTTTGAAAGCAATAGACCATGCCACAGTTCCATTTACTGTTATTATAACCACAGTCAAGAACATTTAAAGTGATTTTAGAGACTGCTCCACCTGTCTTCTTCAGGCACAACTCATTCTCCCTGATAACATAATTTCCCCTCTCCACTCCAGAGTATAGTTTCCAGATTAAACTGGTTTGACTGCAATTCCTGGATATAACTTTTATATTCATAGTTGAATTGCTTTTGAAGTATAAAATTGACTGGAACAATAGAAGAATGTGATCACATTTAAGTAATTAGTAGAGTAGCTCATAGCTAATTGTTTGTAATACAAATCTTTCCTTTCGTATTAGTGGCTGGTTATTACTTTATGACAAACAGACCATTTATTTGCCTTACTGCATTTTTACACATTGTATAATTGTATAATTTTTAATCCATACGTCTAAACAATATTCTTGATTATTCTAGAGAGATTGATTTGTTTGTTTCAAATCATTTACTTTTGGTATGTTGCAACATAGCCTTTCTAGATTCACTCTGGGTTCGTCTCTAATGCTCACTTGTTGCTAAGATGCATTTGGACCGCGTCAGCCTTGAGATTGATCATGTTGTTGGACATAACGTGCTGTTGGACAAAATTCTGGCTGCTGAGCAACACAAACATGGATCTCCTTATTTGTGAATGGGTGTTTGTATTAGACAATAGAAGAAGACACAGTGAATTATTTCTCTCGTAGTGGCCACCACGGAGTGCTTTTGATCATATTTTCTTCCTGTAGAGGGATTTTATGGAGTATATTATCTCTTGATTTCAGGGTGGAGAAATCTCTCACAATATTTGTAATGCGATTCCCATAATCCTGTGGGTATGTTCAGTAAATACTGATCAATCATGTGTTATCATAGACTGGATAAGCAAGCTAGGACTTGACTGTTACACCATATTCTAACCACACTCTTAAATAAGGGATTTGTTCAGGCCAAAAAACATTGAGAACAAAAAATGGAATAGATTATGGTGTGTTGCTTTGTAGTCTTGTGTCTGGTAAGGATATGATGTAACCTTCTGGGTGAAACTTAAACTAAAACACTAAGCTTAACAAAAACCAGTAGAGAGTTGAAATACTATTGAATTTACTCAAGTATTACTCTCTATCTCTGAAACTAAGGGAGTGCTAGAAATCCTAAGAAGTAAGTTGCATCACCCTTAGGTGTATCCTGTAGGCTCTTATCTGTGATAGAACCAGGAGGTGTTTGGCACCAGGTGAACATGTAAAGACACTATTGATCAGGTAACCGTGCAGGGGTTCTTTGAGGCAATGGGGAAGTGAGAGCAGAGAGAGGAGATGGAGAAGCACGCTGGGTAAAAACCGAATGAAAACGGAATGAGGTAGTGGAAAGAGAGAAGTGCGCTAAGCTTTTATGGTAAGAACAGATGTGGTGATATTTCATGTCCACTACGCATAGCACACAGAGAAACATAAATTCCAGCCTGTATTGAATACAGAGCCTCCTGCAGAAAAGCCATTCAGAGGTTCAGGCCCTTTCTGTGCTTGTTTTGAATAACTTCCGGGAGAGATTTTCCTCTAACGATGATCAAGGAACAACTCTCAACGCCGAAATCCTAACTTCACGTGTGATAAGAGCAACTGGACTATGACAAGAAAAACTGGTTTCCACTCAGCGGTGAAGAGCAGATTTAGCTGAGTCTATTCTGGATGAATAAGCAAGCTAGCTCTCACCATGGCCTACATAAGTGCAGCTGAATTTGGAGGTACTAAAGACACTATGTGTTGGCACTGTGGAGGTGGAAATATGATCTGTGTGTGAAGGTTTCTGTGTGAGAGGCATAGAGTGAGTGAATGATCTGGGTGTGTTCTGATATAACTCAACAAATTGGCCATAAAGTGAATTGAATTTAATAAATAAAATCTAATTATGGCCACATGACCACCACTGAGCTACAGTCATCTCTCTGTCTGACTGTCTGTCTTTTGTTCAGCTGGGACAGGTTATAAATGTGGTCTAAATGACTAAAGTTTTTCAGAGAGCAGCCCAGTGGTTATAACTGCAACAACAACAACTACAACAATTAATAAGATTATTATTAGTATGTCACAATATGTTAATACATCTCAGTTTGAACTAATCAAGTTCAAGTTACAGTTTGATTGACTTATCGTGGACCAATCAAACTTTTGTAGTAATTTAGGTGTAGAGCGGAGCTTTAGCAATCAAAATAGTTTTGACTTCGTTTTTAGGAGAGCTTCTGTTTTCTTATTATTTGTAGATGGGGAGCTACAGTTTGTGGATGTATTCAGATTTAAAATGGATAAAGCAATGCTCAATGATAAGGTATATTTGTTGCTTTATTTTATTTGAGTTTTATTTGTTTCTATTAGTGCTGCTTCTTTAAGGAAAGGAACGCAACATGAGGCCAAGTATGGTGACCCATACTCAGAATTTGTGAACTGCATTTAACCCATCCAAG
Organism: Barbus barbus; assembly: GCF_936440315.1. NCBI lineage: Eukaryota > Metazoa > Chordata > Actinopteri > Cypriniformes > Cyprinidae > Barbus > Barbus barbus. The sequence goes on from NC_136723.1 coordinate 11,059,480, forward strand.
TGCGCACACACACAGCAGTGACTAATAAACACACACACACACACACACACAGTGGGCAGCCATTTATGCTGTGGCGCCTGGGGAGCAGTTGGGAGTTCAGTGCCTTGTTCAAGGGTCTCACCTCAGTTTTGGTATTGAGGCTGGACATTCACTCCCTCCACCTACAATCCCTGCCGGACCTGAGACTTGAACCCGTGACCTTTGGGTTATAAGACTCTCTATCCATTAGGCCACGACTGCCCTGCCATTTAGGGGCTCAAATGAAGGTAACATATAACTGCCAAGTCCAGAAAAACCAGCATTGGTGAACAGAACAGCTAAACGCTCGTCTGACTGCTGACAGCCTCGAGAGCTCGCACTGACCTGCACGTATCACAACCCTTTCCCACATTGCTTCAATGTTAATAACTGACACTTCTGTCAGTTTGTCAGAAGTGTGACAGAGACACAGATGTCATAAATGAAGTTAACAGAATCATAAATAACCCTAACAATTAATAAGCAGCAAATTAGTAGTTTGAGGCAAAAGTCGTTATTAATGGTTTGTTAATTGTGAGAATTGGACCTTAAAATAAAGTGTGACTTGTTCTTTTGTGGTTTATGTTCATTATATAATATTAACACAGCAAGGCAGGGTAGGTGATTTGGTTCAAAAACATTTTTTATGCTGGTTGAAAGTCCCTTCACATCCCGATAGCAATCACTAAGTTAAGTTGTTTAAATGTATTTATATGTATTTATATCATGTGTGGAAGGTGTAAGATCATAACGTATTTGTCCAATCAAATCACTCGGTCCGAGGGCTACGATAGGCTGTCCTAATTGCCTGTTAGTGTATGTATTTGCATACCTCCGAGCACCCTGTTTGCACAGATATAAGTCATCAGTGCGTTCGTTCCATTACGCTATTGCAGACTGAGCGAGAATGGAAGGTGTTATTATTGTAATATTATGTGCTTTGTACTGTAATATTTTGGTGATTGAGACATGAGTTAGTCTAAGAGCATTACATTAAACCCTCCACCAACGTCATCTCTCATTGTGTTGCTGGTTAGCCTCTGCTGGTTAGATCTCTGCGTGTTCATGTATTTTGGAGGTGTGGCTTTGGAGAGTGATTTGCAGGGAGGGTGGGATCTTATGCTTTCAAAGCTAGCTTGCTATTGCTTGCCTCTCTGAAATCGCCTACCCAACCTTTAACACACACACACACACACACACACACACACACACACACACACACACACACACAGAGTGTGTACATAGCATACATACACACATGCATACAACAGAAGTGGTTTAGCATGGAATGGTCTACATGAAAATTACTAGTTTCATAGATAAACACACTGTTGAGCTGTTTATAGGAATGTTTTAATTCATATATGTAATCCTTAACTGCATATAATTAAACATTACACTATAGAAAGTCATTATAAAGATGTATATACTTGTAAATATGTATTTGAAGAGTGCAGAGTCTGTATCGTGTGTCTGTGGGAGAATGTTTGAGGAGAGCATGTGTTAATGTCTCTCTGTACACTTGCTGCCTATAGCCACCCCCAGGCAGTCTGAGAGCCTTTGGCCACTCACAATCGATTCTGATTTATTTCCTTTTATTTATTTTTTCCTGCTGGTCAGTAACTCTCATAAATGTGTTTACGATACTGTCACACTCTTAACAGTTTCTGGGATCTGTATGGATTGTTCTGTTTTACTGCCAAAATTGCTCTTAAATTGAGAATACAAAGACACAGCAGGTGGTATCAAAGAAATGTGCTCATAAACAATAACAGACACACACAAACACACACACACACACACACACACGCTAAACTGAAGAGCCAGACATAGAGGTGTAAATATCTTTATTATCTCAAGTGTTCTGTTGACAGAAAGGACAGAAACATCTCCAAACAGGTGTTTAGTACTTCCACTTTGACCTCCTGCTGAACTGAATTAGAGTCGCAGGTTTATTGAGCTGACAGATGTGTGTGATAAAACAGAAATGTGATGCTTTGGCACCCTCTGGTGTCCTAACTGAAGAATGTCTTCAGCAGTGTATCAGGATTAATCAGGATCTTTCTACCTATTTGTCTGTCTGTCTGTGGTTTATACATTTCCTCCTTCCTTTGCTTCCTCTTTACTTTCAGTTACTTCCCTCATTACTTGCTTCCCTGTTCATTCTCTTTTTAGTATCTCACTCTATTCTTGTTTTTCTTCATTCCACTCCCTTTTCTGCCTTCTCTCCCTCTCTCTTTCTCAGTGTTCATTGTTTTTGAAGGCAAGGTGCAGCTGTAGTCTGTCTCTGCAATGATTGCCTTCGTTTAAATACAGTAAGTTCTCTCATTTAGTCAGCTGTCAGCTACAGACTGCTATCGCTGCTGGTGTTCACAGAGAACAGCAGCAAACTTACATACAAAAAAAGGATTTAAAAATTGTTTTTTGTGAGCTCTACAAATTGGTTGGTGTCTGTCATATACACCGATGCTTGGCTGAGTTTGGAAAGCAGTATATATCTGTGTCTTATTATTCCCAAGAGACAGACTCTTCCCTGCAGCTAAACAATGCACATGTCAGAAGTGCCTAAAAAAGACATAGAAAAAAGAAGTATAGTGTGTGTGTGTGTATTCGGTTTAGTGATTGTGTTTATATTGGAGCGATCGGGCAAGTATCATATAGACACAAGAGCTCTGCAGCACCTTTCTTTCTCCGCATCTCTCAACCTTTTCAGCACCTCTCTCCCCCACACGGCCTGCGTCCCTCCCCGCTCCTTCCCCCTTCCTCCATCTTCCTTTCGCTCTCCCTGATGCATTCACCCTGTCGATGCAGCACATGTAGTTCACGGGTCCGCATCGATCGCTCTGTGATAGAGGCCAACCCTGCTCGGGCTGTTTTGCAGTGATTGCAATTGCTAAGGTCTCTTGTAATGACATGCACTCTGTTTCTCAGAAGGATGGTGTTTTTAATGCAGCAGGCGATGATTTTACTTCCTGCAAAATGAATTCGTTTACGGAAGAAATATTTGGTGTGAGGTGTTATTTAGCAGTGTTATTGATTGCTTGATTGATTTTTTTTATTTTTATTAGTTTTATTGTTAGTGTTGCCTTCTACTGTTGCACACACTAACACTAAAGCTGCGTGTCCACCAAAGCATTTTTTTTCCTGAGATTATTTTTTTTGCTATTGTTTTCAATGGGAGTGCCACATATTTAAAAACATCAGCAGCGGGATGAGGCAGCGAAAGACTACATTTATTTCACACTAAGCAGTGTGAGTTACTAAATAGTTTCAAGAGTTACAAAATGTTAAACATATATATATATATATATATATATATATATATATATATATATATATATATATATATAGATTAGTGTTACGTGTAGTGCTGGACAAGGAGCGCACGACGAGGAGCAGAAACGATTAAACAGTCTTTTAATACACAATCCAGGAACTGATACAAGGAGATTCGGGAAACCAGCAGCACAAACACAAGAACTTCAAATAATAACCGACAAACTAACATGCACACGCAGGAACTTATAAAGGGGCAGATAATGAGGACCGACAGGTGAACACAATGACTAATTAGACAACAAGGGGAAAACTAGGTCACAAGGGAAGACACAGACATGTAACAATTAGTGCGGTCAAACGATTAATCGCATCCAAAATAACTTTTTGTTTACATAATACACAGTACACACTCATATATTATGATGTATATATAAATGCAAACACATGTATTTAAGAATTTTTATATTTTATGTTTATACATTAAATATATTTATAATATAAAATATATAAATGTATATACATGTAAATATTTTCAAAATATATACTGTGTGTGTGTGTATTTTTTTTATATTATTATTTTTTAAGTGACATACGGTCACTTAAGGGTCACTTAAGACCCATACTCGGCATTTGTGCTCTGCATTTATCCCATCCAAAGTGCACACACACAGCAGTGAACACACACACACCGTGAACATACACACGGAGCAGTGGGCAGCCATTTATGCTGCGGCGCCCGGGGAGCAGTTGGGGGTTCGGTGCCTTGCTCAAGGGCACCTCAGTCGTGGTATTGAGGGTGGAGAGAGCGCTGTACATTCACTCTCCCCACCTACAATCCCTGCCGGCCTGAGACTCGAACCCGCAACCTTTGGATTACGAGTCCGACTCTCTAACCATTAGGGGAAGTCGTGATAGATTATACGTAATAAATAAACACAGTACACACATTATATATATATATATATATATATATATATATATATATATATATATATATATATATATATATATATATATATATATATATATATATATATATATATATATATATATATATATATATTAAGTAAATAAAAACTTTTATTTTGGATGTGATTAAGTGTTTGACAGCACTAATATATATATAGCAGTAATGATTGATAGCAGTGTGATTGAGGTTAACTATTGGTCTTTGGTACATTAAGATCATGATAAACACAGTTAAAACCACACATATAGCACCTCTAATGTGGTTTTATCTCTATATGGTTTCTAGTATTTATATGAAAAACAGTAGTCTAAATACATGTAGAAATGCTATAGTTCACCTACATTTGTACATGTTATAGTTTAATCACAAAAAAATACTGTAACTATATTTTGTTACTCTGTTACTACACATGTCTACATTAATAATCTAATAAAATGTGATACGAAAACCAACATGTCTTACACAATACCATGGTGCAGTTATTGTTACTACAGTCCATGGGAAAAGATGGCAATTTGTAGATGAGTAAATAAGTAAAAGCATTATATCTAGTAAGCTCATGCTGTGCTGCCATTTGATCCTTGAGCCAAGCAGATAAATGGTCCGAGTGGCCCGATTCAAATGAGTAGCGCTCTTTTGTTCTGCTTTTGGCGCACACACATTATATCGAACATTTATTGAACTCTTGTTATCGTTTTATTGAGGAAAATGATATCGCGATAATTATCGTTAAAGATTTATCACCCAGCACTAATATATACAAAACAACTCCAAATACAGAATTCTGTATTAGTTTCACGAATGAAAATTAATGTACAGTGTAAAATTGGTGATCGTATATGTTCAACGTTAAAGTAGGACCTCTTCCTGGTGCAGCACTTTCCTGCAGAATCTATAAATATTGTCTTAGGTTTGACCACTCTGCACGGTAAGTCCCTTTTTCCCCCCTCAGCTAGTTTTGGACAGCAGACGTATTGCTTTGTGCTCAGTCCTGGCAACCAAATCCCATAATATGTGGGCACGCCAGAATTGTGGCCTGGGTTCGGTGCACTGTAAGAGCTGTGTGGTTTTGGACCAAGCTGACTGGAGTTTTCTTTGCCTTTTGGCTCCTTTGACACTCTAAGGGCGGCCGTTATTATTGCTCGTATGCTTCTTGGTCTTTGGGTTGCTCTGACAGACAATTCACTTGGTGAATTGGTTACTTTACATATAATTACCTTGGTCAGTCTGACCCTGGGTCTGATCCAGGATGGTTGGTCATGGCCGTGTTGCTGGTTTTACAGGTGAATTGTTTAGAATGAACAAGACATACTGTCTTTTGTAGGGGTGAACAGGTTCTTCTTTTTGCTATTTTCATCTTTTCAGGTTGGTGCGGCCTTTAGTGATATTTACTGTCTTTTAAGAAATTTTAAAGGTTATTGGGACTGCACCTTATCTTTCTCTTTCACTGTGGGCTTGTGAATAGTTTCAGTTTATTCGATTTGTTGGATCATAGCCCTTTCATTAAATGTTTAATGAATGCTTTCATTAAACTCGTTCATCTTAAATATTATTTCAGTTTCATTTGTTCAATAATACCATAGAATGTTGTCTTTTATATGACTGTATTTCTTTAAAAAGTTAGATTAACGTTTCATATTTTTCTGTCATATTCCCAACCTATATTATAACAACTTTGGGGCTTTATTTACTCCAAACATAAATACATGTATTTACCATATTCATGTGTTCATATAAATACAAAAATAAATACATAGATTTTTCATATTCCTAACCTATATAATAACAACTTTGGGGTTTTGTTTTTTTAGAAGATGTAGTAGTTATTTTTCATGATTACAAGTGTTGGTCAAATTAAAGACATGTTTGTTGTTCTAGTTTAATTGGATTATATAAAGTAAAATTAATAGAATATGGAATAATGTGGAATATGATTGATTAATATGCTGTATCTGTGCTTGTGTCATCATATCCCAGTTTTGTCCTCTTAAGTAACACATACACATGATAGCATAAAACATTTTGATCAGTCATAAAGGTTCACAGTTTTTTAATACTTTAACCCATTTGCTCAAAAGCCCAGTTTCCAATGCTTCTATCCATTAACCCTTGATTAGTATTTTAATGGGATCTTTTTTAACCACGGTATATAGAAAAAAAATGTGTAAACCAATACGCTCTATATATTTACATTTTATATAAAGTTAGCAAAAATATATATATTTGTGATCATGTCCCATAGGAACTGTGCTGGAATGTGTGTGTGTGTGTGTGGTTTCAGAGACCTGTGGCAAACATGCAACATCTTACCTATTCTGGTTCAGGTTCTCACCACTTTACACTCTGCTCCATTGTTCTTCTCGTCATCTGCCAGCAATTACACTCGTTTATCTCTCTTTCCTCTCTTTCATCTGATCCCAGCTGGGCTGTAGCAGAGGGTGGGAGGTGTGCGTGCGAAGCCCGGGCCGTGGAGCCCCGTTTCGTGTTAGGACAAATGAAGAGCACAATCTGCGGAGAGGGTTTGGCAGTGGCCCCTACGTCTGAAAGTCATTGGATGGTGGAATTGTTGCCTCATCTCTGTCTCTCTAGGGCGGTCTTATCTCCATCCAAGTCTCCTGCTGCCAGGAGAGCAGAAATGAGCTCCACACGCAGACCTGTCACTGTTCATAAAGCACACAGTACATTAAACCCGCTGTGTGTCCCTAACGTTTGGAAACGGCCGACAAACGTTTGCCTAACCTCTCTAAGAGCTGTGCTTAACGTGTCCCTACGGATGCTTGGGCGAGGTCTCCCAAATCTGTGAACGTTTTTTTCTGTCATATAGTCCTTAGTTGGAATAGATGCTATATTTAGTTTGACAAGAACAAGTGTGTGGGGAATGAAAATACAGCCCATTTAGTTTGTCATATTGTTACATGTCCATCGTAGTCCATTTTTTTGTCAACAATAAAACTCCTGAAAGGGGGTTTGTACTTCAGTACCTCAGATTTGTTTTCATGGTATCTTCTCTAAGGTATATTGTCTGTTCTTCTCCTTTTGCCACTTATCTTTCTTTTTTTGTCTCAGTCTGCCGTCTTGTTCTTTAAAAGGCTCTCTAAGCCTTGCTGCAAATGAAATGTAATAGACCTGCATCTCAGCGACAGTGTGTAAACACTCTGGTATGCCATAATATCTTGTCATTCTCAAAATAATAGCTGATGCAGTACATTTGAAAGGTTATTTAGTTTTAAGATGTTTAACCTTGGATTATAGCTGATGTTTCTGACTTCTTTTCATGTGTGAATGGACTTACCTGACATCTTTGACAAGAACAAGTGCTGTACCAAAAGCTTGCATTCTACAAGGAAACGGCGCATTATAGTGCCATCTCAAAGAGGAACAAACTCACTTTCACAGACTTTCACCTTAACTGTTCCCTCCTGGTGGAATGACCTGTCCAACTTGAGCCGAGCAGCCAAGTCCTTAGCCATCTTCAAGAAGCGGCTAAAAACACGTCTCTTCCATCTACACTTGACCCTCTAGCACTAGCGCTCTCTATTCTATTTCTATTCTAACTGCTTTTTTTCTTTTTATTAATTATAAAAACCTGACCCTCTAAAACGAACGCTCTCTATTCTATTACTATTAATCTACTCGTTTTCTTTTATTTATTTTTAGAACTATATCTTTATCATATCTTTATAGTTATAGTCCTTAACGCTAGAACTCTCTATTCTATTTCTGTTCTGTCTACTTGTTTTCTTTTTATTTATAAAAAAAAAATGACCGTCAAAAACTAGCATTCTCTAACCTTTTTCTATTATATCTATTTGTTTGCTTTTTATTTATTATTTTAAAAATAAATAATAAATAACCAGTCTTTCAAATGATTTCATGACCACAGACGTTAGAGCCACAGGTCTGTAGTCATTGAGTCCAGTAATGTTGGGTTTCTTTGGGTCAGGGATGATGAAAGAGCGTTTGAAGCATGAGGGGACTTTGCACAGCTCCAGTGATCTGTTGAAAATCTGTGTGAAGATGGGGGCCAACTGGTCAGCACAGGATTTCAGACAGACTGGTGTCACATCATCTGGGCCTGGTGCCTTCCTTCTCTTGTTCTTTCTAAAGACCTGGCGCATGTCATCTTCACTTATTTTCAGTGCAGGTGTGGCGGAGAGGGCTGCAGGAGGTGTGAATGGTGTTTTTTCAAACCTGCAGTAGAACTCATTCAGATTGTCTGCCAGTTGTTGATTTTCCACAGTGCTGGGGGATGGTGACTTTTAATTTATGTCTTTCAGACCTTTCCACACTGAAGCCGTGTCATTGGAAGATAATTGGATCCTTAGCTTATCAGAATAATTCCTCTCTGATCTCATTTTCCAGTGTGTATTTGGCCTGTTTATACTAGGGTTGTAACGGTGAGGAAATTTTCCCACCGGTTAATCGACGTGTGACAACACCGGTAATACCGGTATCACGTGGTGGTGGGGAACGGGTCGTTTCAGTTTTCCCTCTTTTCCTTGCTTTTTTTCAGTTTTAAATAGCTTGTAAGCGCCGTGCGCGTTTTACTTTCACTTTCAAATTAGCAGCAATTTGGCGTCAAGCAGTTGGATGTTTTTAGTTCCTTTGAGTTTTCCCACTTTCCCTCACTTTCCTTTGCTTAAATAGCTTGTAAAAGCACCGTGCACATTTTACTTTCACTTTTAAATTAGCGCCAATTTGGCATCAATTGCTTGAATTCAATTCAAGCAACAACAAAATACAACATAGAACATAGAACTTTTATTAACAAAACAAATAAAAATACACCATGCTATAAGCCTAATTTAAAATGACAAATAACTTACAAATTTTAAATGGGTATACAAAACTGAAAATCGATAAAGACTGAGGAACAAATAATTATAAAACGCAGAAAGTTTGTTAGCGATTAAGAAAGTTTGGAGTGCATACACCTTGATGTAAAATAATGGGGAAAATATCACAGTTTAAATAACAAAAAAATCAGCAAATACTGTTGAACCAAATAAATGAGAAATTTCAATATCACCTTAGATAAATGACAGGTCAACAGGCTTTTCAAAATCCAAAATATTTTTAAAAAAGGCGCTTTACATTTTGTTTTGAAACTGTTCTGCCATCATCTTGTCTTTTTTCAGTTTTAATTGTAATGTCTGTTCTTTAACTGAACTCAATTATTTTTATTAAAAAAATCAAAATGGCGGTGAGGGACGGTGCCGGTATCACCGCCAACACCGTCTATCGCAGCAAGCCTAGTTTGTATAACACTTTGCCCCCCTTCCTGTAAGCATTTTTTTGGCCTGACAGAGCTGTCTGAGTTTTGCAGTAAACCATGGCTTGTCGTTGTTATAAGTTAGATGACTCCTGGTAGGAATACACACATCCTCACAGAAACTGATATAAGATGTTACTGTCTCTGTGAGCTCGTCCAGATTGTTTGCAGCAGCCTCAAAAATACTCCAATCAGTAAGGTAGAAACAGTCTTGTAAAACCTGCTCTGTTTCATTAGTCCATCTTTTGTTTTAGTCCATCGTTTAACCATTTCATGGTTAGACTATGGTTAGTGTATCAAAACCATGGTTAATTTGTTGTTACTATGGTTTAACTAGTAACCATGGCTTTTGGTTTGAATTTTTGTAAGGGTTGTGTTGTTATCTGCCCTAGCTCCCTCTTCTATAAAACAATGTTTTATAACATTTGTCTGCTAAATTACTATAGTAACTTTACAGTAGATAATGATGTTCTTTATCATACAGTATTTTGAGTGATGATAGTAATTTAGTTTAGTTTAGTTTACAGTAGACTATTATTAATCATCTGGCTGCTACTGCTAAGAGTTGCTAGCTGTTTAATTCTTAACTAAGTAAACAAACACAAAACTACAGCCTATTTACAAATGAAACTGACCTGCACTTGAAGGCATGAACAGGTCAGTAGTTTTGTCTCTTTGATCTACTCCATTCTCGAGTCTCTTGCATTGATTACTCTGGTAGAAACCTTTTGGCGGAGACGCGGCGCGTGCACGAGCCAAATCGCATTGCCAGCCAAGACTAACCGATTCATGATGTATTATATATTTGTACTTTGTTACTTCCCATCTCTGTTAATTGTTTAAAAAAAGTGTTTTAAATAATCAACATAAGACATGATACAGTTTAGTAATTTTAGCCCAGATTTTCATTTTCAAACAGTTTTGTGGAAATCGCAGACAAATGCCTGAAATCGGAGGCAAATTGGTGTTCGTTCACATGAGTGACAGTCACAATCTGAGAGAAGCACTGATGCCCGTGAGATATTTGGCATGCTAGAGGCAGTCGTGGCCTAATGGATAGAGAGTTGGATTTGTAACCCGAAGGTCGTGGGTTCGAGTCTCAGGTCCGGCATTGATTGTCAACTCCCTCCACCCTCAATACCATGACTGAGGTGAGACCCTTGAGCAAGGCACCGAACCCCCAACTGCTCCTCGGGCGCCGCGGCATTGGTGTATGTTCACTACTGTGTGTACACTTGGATGGGTTAAATGCAGAGCACAAATTCCAAGTATGGGTCGCCACACACCACTTCCCTTTCCCCCTAAATATCTGGAACTGCTGGCGACTCTCAGTCCTGCAGTGTGAGATGTGTTTTAAAATGATTGGTTTACATGCCACATACTGTGCATATTTACACACAAGAAAATTGTACGTTGGTTGTGCTTGATATTAAACTTCAGCATGTAATATCCCTACAACAGGCATGAATGGAAAAATGGCACTAAATGCAACTTTCTTTTCTCTTTGTCTTCTCTCTTCCTTTCATTTGGATTATGTAAGTGCCATTTCATTTGAAACACTACTTTCCTCTGTAAAAGCTTAAAAGATTGAATGATGCACTGAAAGTATTTGTCAAAGTTTAGTGGAGGTTCGTCTCTGTCTCTGTCTGTGGTTCTCTCTCAGCGTCTGGCATTCTGGTAACTGGATAATTTGAGAGATTTAGAAGGGCTGTAGCTCAGGAGTGCCAGGGGAGCTGCGGTGGGATGGCCCGTCATTCTGTTAGCATGCCCAGGGCAGGGCCTCGGGGGCCATGCAGACTGTTTCTCACGCACCCAGAGCTGTTGAGTCCTGGAGCTGCGGCAGTGAGCTCACAGCCAAGGATGTGGCTTCTTGCTGCTCACTGAGCCTGAGGCGCTTACCCTCAAGCACAAACAATGCTGTATGTTTGTATTGCAGTGCAGAGGTGAATGTGTCAGTGTGTTTTTGCAGGAGTGTGTGAACATTTTCCTTTCCTCTGCATGTAGCTTCTTAAAAGGAGTACTGAGGTCACTGTTTGTTTGTGTTTGTACACTTGGGACGGTTTCTCATAATCATGTTATCATAATCAGTATTTAACAAAAAATGCCCACCAAGGCTGCATTTATATGAATAAAATACAATAAAAACAGTAACTTTGTGAAATAGTATTACAATTTTATTTTAAAATATTCTTAATTATTTATATATGTAATGATATTTCTGAAGGACCCATATTCTACACATTTGTGTTTTACTGTATATCCACCTTAGTTAAAGTTTACACTCTGAATCTTATAGGTTCAGGCTTTAGGTTTTAATGTTTAGAAGTCTCTTTTGCTCATCAAGGCTTTTTTTATTTGATCAAAAATACAGAAAAACTGTAATATTTTGAATTATTTTTACATATTAAAATGTCAATTGTAATATATTCTTTTCACTAGCTATTACTCCAGTCTTCAGAGTCACACAATCCTTTAGAAATCATTCTAATATGCTGATTTGCAGCTCAAGAAACATTTCTTATTATTATCAATGTTAAAAACAGTTGTGCTGCAAACCATGATAAATTTTTTTACGATTCTTTGATGGATGGAAAGAACAGGATTTATTTGAAATACAAATCTTTTGTAGCAATTTAAAAGTAGAGCAGATTACCTCATAAAGGCCGCCATTTTGAGATCACTTGACTAGTCAAGAACTACTGCTAGTTAACGTACACTTGTGAATAGGGTATTTATACAAAGTATTGTTAAATATGTATACATTTACTTTTATGAAGCTGCATCCACACCAGTGGGTGTCAGTATAAAGTCCAGAACCACCACTGTATCGGCCAGTGAAGCAATGCTTCTGCACATTAATTTATTAGTATACCATTAATAATATTATGTAATATTACGACCTCTGTTATAATTAGCTAACCTCTGTTCATCAGCGTAGTTGTCCTATGTGCACCAGCTGGAATATTATTGCAGTCATTATCAAACTCTTTTGTATTAGAAAAGCCATAATATAACCTTGGTAAAGTTATTTTGGCCCGTTTTAAAGCATTAGCTTGTTGCATTTCCTCACAGCCACTGATTTCAGGCTTGCATTAGATCCTTTTACATAGATTATGCTGTTTAACAGGACAACAATAGCTGTTGTTGGAACAAAAGACAATCATTTTATAAACAGGTTAACAAGATGAGTGCTTCCAGAGTCTTAGCACACAACAGGCACTTCTTGTGTAATTATTTTGTCCTCGCTGTGTTTATTTCTCTCTCATTCTCTGCTAGAGTCCCAAGGGCCTGTGTGTGTCTTTCTAATGGGCACCAGAACATCTCTCTAATCTTATTTATTTACTGTTTTTCTCTGTCTTTTGTGTTTTACCACGGGGTGCACAGTGAAGTGGAGCGTGTGTTTGTGGGTGGATGTGAGCGTGCACATGCCCTGTCACTAAATATTACCATGGCGATGGGTCTCAGTGCACACCATGGGATGGATCAACAGCTAAAACAGCCCTTGAGCTTGTGTGTGTCCTAAATCTGCTGCTAATTTCGGTCGATGACCCTAGACTACCTTTCCACATCTTATTTCCGCATTTTCAAAATAGACAGAACAAAAAACACAAGGGACACCATTTTGTTTTAGTTTTTGGCCCATTTAGTGATTTAATTTGGTAGAAATTGGTTTAGTGATTTGGGCTGTTTGTCCATATGTGTGTTTCTTTCGTAATCCATTCCAGGTTGATTTTCCTGAAAATTGTGACTTTGTGACAATTTAAAACATTATGATATTTTTAAATAATTGCCAATTATGTTTGACTGGCTTTTTTTAATGCAGGATTTGGCAGCATGTGTGAGATTGATGTGGTTATCTGCCAAATTTAGCTCATTCTGTTGATTCTGGTTGGCATGTGTTTAGGTTCAAATGCGCTGTTGGAAAAACATAATTATTATATTGCGTACTTGTGTGTGTGGGTGTGCAGTTTTAGGTTTAAATATTACTTTACTACAGTTAATCAGGCTGTGTAAAATATTTCTGTGAATACTTATATTTCAGTGATAAAAATCACACGATCAGAACAGATTGGACTGTTTTGTAAGTCATGTAACGTGACAATTGTTTCAGGTTAGACATTCTGGATATATAATTAAATGAAGTCATTTGCTAAATATATATGGATGATGTAATGTAACATTTTTTCCAACAAATTGCACAGTAGTGGAGTGACCCTGCAGTCTGTATTTGTTTTGTTTATCTTTGTTTTATGTGAAGTGGATTGGAGTTTATAAGGAGAATAGACATTATCTGTCACTGGATGTGTTCACATTAGTCTAGCGGGAGCTTAAAGAGCACATACAGGTTTTTTGTGTTTCTAAAAGCTAAGCTGTATAAATGTGTCATTTAGAATTGTTACAGTAGCTGTATTAATATCACAGTCATGAACACATTATCATATGATCACCCATATTTACATATGAAGACTATTTAATCTGCAATTTACTGTGGGTGGTATTTCACTTGCAAAAAGGTTAGCCAATCATAACAGAGGTTAATTTACATATAGAAGCGGGGATACAGTGCAAAGATAAAATTAGTGAAAGCAGTATGATTGTAATAGTTATATGGTTAGTTCAATTAGTATTTATAGATGCCTGGTTTCCTGATGCACTCTAGTTCATTCATTTCACATCAAATATAAAAATGGACAAAATAGATCTACACCCACAGTGACTCAGTGGCTGGGCCTTTTGCTGGGAAATGTTACATTACATCATGCACATTTATTTAGCAAATGACTTCATTTAAATGTATATACAAATTTGAGCAAACCTGATAATCATCTTATCCAGAGAGATTTAAGAGTGATCCAAAGAGCACCTTGTGTGGAAGAAGGAAATCTGACCCTTAGTTTGAAAATGGTCAAGGTTAGAGTCACAAATTTAATTAAATGAAAGTGCAGAAACTGAAATATTTTGTTCATTTTACATCTTAGTAGTTTTAAAAATGTCAAAATCTAAAATATTTATATATTTTCAGATTTAAATTAGATTTAAATCCTACATTTTCATTGTCGCAGACATTTGGTGAACATTATATGTGGAAAAGCATCAATATTGTATGGTTATAGCGAGAGATAACAGAGGGATAGACAGATTGGTTTAAGATGCCAGAAGATAAAAGGTAGGTAAGAATGTGATATTGCTACACATGATATGGTTGGCTGAGAAAAAAAAGAAATCAACACAGAGTGAAAAAATACTACAGTAGCAGAATATGGTAGTAAAGTAACCGAACGAATAATTCAGAGACTTTTGGCCTTATAGTTTCTTAGAGGATTGTCAAGCTGTGGTAAACCCATAAAGGACAGAAAACAGATTGTGGGACGTATAGTGTGGGGAGAGACTGAAAAGAGAGAGACTGCATATCCTCTGGATCTCTGGCATGTGCCATCGCCGATGAACACAGCTGAAGCTTATTTGAAGAGCTGGGCTGACATCCTGCCAACACAACGAGAGAGAGAGGCACAAGCAGAAAGCAAAGTGAGAGAGAGAGAGAGTGAAGTAGAGAGCAGGACGGAAAGAAGCACAAGCAGACAGAGGGATTGAGCTCTGGTGGAGCAGACCGACTGCATTCAGATCTCCATCCTCTGCACCGACACCGGACTTCTTGCCCTGTCTGACCTGTATCGCTGCCCCTAGGCGCACTACACACTCCGGGCCAACAGCCGACACCATGATTAAGTCCAGCTGGTTCTATGTCAAGTTCAAATATAACGAGAAGGTGAGTCAGTACAGTTTGCCTTTTTCTGTTGTAGCTCGAATTTTTCCTCGTTCACTCTTTGGTCTGGTGTTCACAGCCCTCTGTGAGCTAGAGACACACTGGTGCTGTAATCTTAAACCTGCCATTGATCTGTTGATAACGGTGGTGGTGGTATATTGATAGCTGAGTGTGTGTGATGGTCTGAAATCCCTCTCATGCATTTTGTAATAGTCATGGTGGCGTTTTGAATCATTGAATATTTAATCGAGCTTGACTCTGCCACCAAGGGCCAGGGTTTAAATTTTCATTTAAACGCATGTTTTGCACTTTTAAGAGCTGTCCTCATGCACCCTTATGTGCTGATATGAAAGAGCTTCTTTGATATCATTTTTGCTGGTATGTTGTGTTATTCGAGAGAAATCTGCTGAGATTGAGCCAGATGGTAAAATTTGTGCAGATGTGATTTGTCTGTGTATATGTGTCTGAATCAGGTCATACCCCTGTCCTGTCAGCTGTGTTAAACTTGAATGGAGGCTGATATTCTATTCTTCAGAGAGAAAGTGATGGTGTTCCTTTGTGAAAAACAAGATGTGAACCTGGTTTGGATGTTTTGTCAGTTGAAAGACATTCGTCCGTCCTTCATTCTGTTATTGGATTGTTGCTCATAAAAACTCTTAGATTGCAAAACCTTATCAAAGGTCACATGTACATCGGATCAGCACTGTGAAATATGAACTTGATCCAGTTACCCACAGACCTGATGCATTACACTGTACTGAAGGTTAAACTGGGATAATGGTACCTAATGGTTAGGGAGCTCAGTTGTCTACACCAAGGTTGCAGGGTTAATTCTGATGTGGGGCAACCTAGAAGCTGGAGATAGGGAATAATTTACCTTTCTGATTGATTTAGGGGGAATAATTTGTACTTTATTTGCTGTAAATATAGATTGTCAAGAATAAATACTCAAAATTAACTACCATAATTTATTTATTTATTAATCTGTACCGGTCACCTTTAGATGGAAATATTGGTTAAAAATAAGTAATGATTCCCTCAACTCACAATGCGATAGGATTCACAATACTGATTTCACGATAGTTTTCTCACTTTTGTTTACCGAATGAGATTTAAAACAAATCATAAATGAAAAGGTGTCCTTTTATTTTTTTCTCAGACAAAATTCTGCATATATTTATTTGTGAAATTGAAATGTAAATGCTCAACCATGTACTGGCGCTGGAGTAGGCTATTTGCGTGTCATGTTATCTTAAGTGTCCTGTTCATTTTAAATATCATGGTTATCGCAAATACCGGTCACACCCAAAATTAACACAATGTCGATATTTCATGATTTGAATATCATGGTTAATAATAGTATATCGCGACACCACTTTTTATATATGTATATATACACACTCACTGACCACTTTATTAGGTACACCTTGCTAGTACCGGGTTGGACCCACTTTTTCCTTCAGAACTGCCTTAATTCTTCGTGGCATAGATTCAACAAGGTTTTGGAAACATTCCTCAGAGATTTTTGTCCATATTGACATGATAGCATCACGCAGTTGCTGCAGATTTGTTGGCTGCACATCCATGATGCGAATCTCCCGTTCCACCACATCCCAAAGGTGCTCTATTGGATTGAGATTTGTTGACTGTGGAGGCCATTTGAGTAAATTGAACTCATTGTCATGTTCAAGAAACCAGTCTGGGATTATTTGACCTTTGTGACATGGTGCATTATCCTGCTGGAAGTAGCCATCAGAAGACGGGTACACTGTAGTCATAAAGGGATGGACATGGTCAGCAACAATACTCAGGTAGGCTGTGGCGTTTAAACAATGCTCAAATGGTACTAAGGGCCCAAAGTGTGCCAAGAAAATATCCCCCACACCATTACACCACCAGCCTGAACCGTTGAGACAAGGCAGGATGGATCCATGCTTTCGTGTTCTTTACGCCAAATTCTGACCCTACCATCTGAATGTCGCAGCAGAAATCGAGACTCATCAGACCAGGCAACAATTTTCCAATCTTCAATTGTCCAATTTTGGTGAGCCTGTGCGAATTGTAGCCTCCGTTTCCTGTTCTTAGCTGACAGGAGGAGCACCCGGTGTGGTCTTCTGCTGCTGTAGCCCATCTGCTTCAGGGTTCAACGTGTTGTGCGTTCAGAGATGGTATTCTGCATACCTTGGTTTTAACGAGTGGTTATTTGAGTTACTGTTGCCTTTATATCATCTCTAACCAGTCTGCCCATTCTCCTCTGACCTCTGACATCAACAAGGCATTTTCGTCCACACAGTTGCCGCTCACTGGATATTTTCTCTTTTTCAAACCATTCTCTGTAAACCCAAGAGATGGTTGTGCGTGAAAATCCCAGTAGATCAGCAGTTTTTGAAATACTTAGACCAGCCCGTCTGGCACTAACAACCATTCCACGTTCAAAGTCACTTAAATCCCCTTTCTTCCCCATTCTGACGCTCGGTTTGAACCTCAGTAAGTCGTCTTCACCACATTTAGATGCCTAAATGCACTGAGTTGCTGCCATGTGATTGGCTGATTAGCAATTTGTGTTACCAAGCAATTGAACAGGTGTACCTAATAAAGTGGCTGGTGAGTGTATGTGTGTGTGTATATATATATATATATATATATATATATATATATATATATACTAAAACTAAAGTAAAAACTGGTGGCATCATTCCAAACTTTTAAAGTGTTACATTTCTCAGATTAATCTAGAGTAGTTTTCAGGCAGGTGGGCTGTAAAATTTTAAGGTTTTATGATATACCATGTAGTAGAACCATAATTAATTGGTAATTTTTTATGTTAAGTTAAATTTTTTATGTCACTCACCATTTTTTTATTTTTATTTTAGGGCTGCACGATATATCGTTTCAGCATAGAAATCGCGATGTGCGCATCCGCAATAGTCACATCGCAGTGTGTGCTTGGTTTAGGACAGGCTACTGATAGTTTTATCTATACTGATTATATTCAGTGCTGGAAATCCATTTAGGCTATCCTTGGCTGAAACTTCCGCTTTGTCGTGGAGAGCGCAGGTCACGGTTGTTTAGCAATGGCAGACGCCCCACGAAAGTGCAAGCTCCCGGGCGCTTTGGAAAGGAGGAGAAAGCAGTGCGGCTGGTGTTTTCCATGTGTTTTAGGCGTGCCATGTGAACGGCCCCAAAACCTGTCTACACTGGACGCGACAAAGTGACCGTTGCAAATCATTTAAACTTTGTGTCTGTACGTCATTACTGTCGGGGATTTGTCGCATCATGCCGCATCCGGTGTAGACAGCATTACTGATTAAAATTGGTCGTGCTGCACCGCTCGCATCCAGTGTAGACACGGTGAGAGCCACGCAGATGCACGAGTTATTCACTTCCGCATCTATTTGTGCCTGAAATGACACATACGCGCAAATCTATGTCACGATGCTTGTCTCTGCAAGTATCCTTGTAAACACTGTTGCTTATGGCTTAGGTGAAGGTAAACAATTGAGAAAGAAAATGATGTCTGTAACAGTATTGTAGTGAGTGGGGCGGGGCCGAGAGCCGTGGGAATGGAGCGAGGCCGGTGGAGTTAATGATAATGAGCGACACCTGCACCACTCACCGGTCTCAAGTCCCACGGAGGAGCTCCGGAAGGATAAAAGGAGGAGCGACGACAGTGGAAGAGGAGAGAGGACCAGGCCTGGACTTTATTTTGTGTTTTGTGTGTGGCAGTCGTCCGTGAGGGGCTGCCGCTTTACTTTTCTGTTTGTTTATTTTGGTTATTAAACTCTTTAAATGTTTGCCGGTTCCTGCCTCCTTCTTCCCATTCTACGAACTGTGTTACAAGTATATTCACAGCAGATTAATGTTCCTGCTTTCTGTGTCAAATGTTAATCAAACAACAAAATACGTATTTTGTTTATTTGTACAAAATCACTTTTGTAGCTCTAACATTTTTAATAGATTTAATTTATACAGTGAAGAAAATGCAGTGTTATTTTATATTTGATAAATCAATTTCTGTACCTGAAAACTGTAAGACTTAGCCTACCTGAAAAATATAAAGCACTGTTTATTTCATTTGTATCTTTGTTCTGTCATATTTATCTATGCTTGTAATTTGCTTGTAATTATGCTGATTTAATAACCCAATCATCAGATTTATTTTTTATTTTTTTTCAAAAAGAGCCATTCAATTTTTTTTTTCATATCGCAATATATATCACAGAAAAACAAAATATCGCAATGTGAGTTTTTTCCAGTATCGTGCAGCCCTAATTTATTTATATTTTGGTTAATAATAACTGCACTGATTTTTTGTTTTGTTTTAACCAAAACCAAATAAACTTTTTTTTTTTTTTTGTTTTATAAATGTATATAATAATAAACCCTTAAATAAAAACTGAGTTGTATAATGTTTAATTTGCACATTAGATATGTTTGTATCAACTTTTAAAGGTGCAGTATGTAATATAGACTGTGGGTACTGCAGTCATTTCTCCTTGATACTCAATACTCACGCAGGTTGCCAGATTGAGGACATGCAACAGGAATGAGCGCAATTGACAATGGAAGGCATCGAGCCTTAAACTGTAAATTGATTAGTTGATATATTCATGTTTTAATATGCCTCTGGTCAAAGAGTTTTTTAGATGGATGCTAAGGCTTTTAGGTCAGGTAGAATCTGCAATCTCTGACCCAGTTTATCTGATGGCTTTCATGGCTGTGTGTTCCACCAGCTGTCAACTTGGGGTGTCAAAATCTTATTGGGTAAATTGTCAGTGGGTGGAATCACACAAACTGAAACAAAAATAGACATTCTGACACTGAATGCACATTTCAAAGTGGGATAATTTCCTGTAGAACCACATATTTGAACTTTTTCTAAATATCTTCAAACATACTATGGTATTTCTATGCTTTAGTAAATCCTGGAGTAGAATTGGACACCTCTTTGTTACACCATCTATTGCGCGTATGGATGTACACATGACCCTTTCACCGCTGTCTAGATCAAAGAGGTTCAACTGACGGCAGGATGGCGTCCAAGCCTTGTTCTAAAAGCAGAGTAACTCTAGAGCCGAAGTTTCAGCCCTGTTGAACAGAATGCCACTTATTTACCCCCTTCTGACATGTGTGGGCTAAAGACAGACTGTCTTATGCGAAAGAGAGGACTGGATAAATCCGCCCTCCTTTGAACAAGCATAAAAACAAACAGGGACAATAAGATATTGTGAATTTCTCATGGGTATTTTGGTTTACTTGCATCAGAATGTTTTTGTTGCTTTAGTTGCGGGCTGGAAAACGGTGAATTGTAAACGGCGCTCACAGAGAAGCATGCAGAGATAATTTTAGTGATTATGGGCTGCTTTTATTCTACCCCAACTTTATGAACAGTTCATTGCTCTGCTGTTGATGGAAGCCATGTTAGTCTGGTTTAATCAAGTTGGGTGGTCTGCTTCTAATGGTCATGCTTCTGTCCGGGTGGCACAGTAGCTTGGATAGGAACCACCCTGTGTTTACATATTTCCAATAGATGTTTGCATTGATGAATAAAACTGACAAATAAGAATAAAATAGTACTAATATTCTTAGTTTAATTTCCTCTTTAAAAAACTATGCAAATGCCACAAATTTGTAGAGTCTAAACTAAAGAGACACTGAAGAGGTACAAAGTGGCTTACAGGTTTCCTAACACTTTTCAACTGAAGCTAAACATAGGCTTTGAGGCCCAAACAATGTCATTGTGGTTAATTCATCAACTCTTTTGGGTTCTTACCGTGGATATATGAAAAAAACCCAAAATTGCAGATGTTTCAGTTTTTAAACAGCCTGCAACTTTCAGTCAGAAAAAGATTGAACAAAAAGCTTCCAAGGAGTCTATTTGTTGAAGTTGGTATGAAATCACAATTCAGCCTATATATTTTCTAAATGCATGTTATTGAGCTTATTGTAAACTTTCATTCATGCTTATGTTTAATTTTTATTTGACCTTGTTGTTTTTCATTAAAATGATCCATTTGCCCATATGTTTAAAATATGTTCATTAAATGTTTGATCAAGACTAATGTAGGGCACAATGATCTCTAGAACTGCTATGAGATTCTCTTCATGAGCATTTTACTGTTTTTTGAGGAAAAACTATTGTTATATAATATACAATCAGAAACTTAAAGGTCTTCACAGCAACCTGTCAAAATAAAATTTTGGTTAACTTGAACAATCTGTGGCATATATATTACTTAATGTAATGGTAGTATTACTACCACTAATAAAATTATCATTAAAACATTATTTGTTAAGGAATATTTACCAGAAAGAAATATTTACCAGAATTTATTTAGCAGAAAAACTACACAACACAGTATTTCTGAAAAAGAGTATACAAAGAGTAAGAAAAAGAATATTATTGAAAAATAAATAAAATAATAATAAATTAATTTTTCATCAGATCAATTAATTAGAGATGCTTTTGATTACAATTGAATTAAACCATTAAAATGGAATCCAGAAAAATAATGGAAAACTGGTATTTGGTAAAATAATTCAAACTAAATTTGAGAAAAAAAATAATAATAAAAAAAAACATTTCATAGGGCTCTAAAATGTAATTTTTGCTAAACTTTTAATAAACTGCTGTTAAATTATGTAAGTTTCATGATTTATTACACGTGTTTTTTTTTTTTATTAATTAAAAATGTATTTAACAATTAAAACACGGAATCCAGAAAAATTCAAACGTAAAAAACGGAATTTAGAAAAAAAATAAAACAGACTGTGGAAAAAATAAAACCGATTTCAGAGGGACCTACTAATGTCCCTGTGCTTGTCAAATTCACTTGCTGCCTTTCACTACCACAGAAAAAAAACTTTTTATGCAACACATACTGTCACCAATCCTCAATTCAGTGCTTCTTTATTTTAATTTATAGTACTTTTAGATTAAAAAAGAAAAAAAAAAACTTTAGATTACAAACTGAGCTTTCTTGGCAGAATTAAAACTTCTTGATATAGATGTGTAAAAAATGTTTAAAAATAATAATAATTTATAGACACTTTTGTGGTAAAACATTACTGATATGTTTGGTGCTTCTTTATTCTGAGCTTATCAAAATCATTTTTGCAAGTGATAAAACCTAATCTTTAATCTTTAGCTGCCCTCTTTCTCATGCTGACCTCAGGCCGTCTTTATTGTTGAGCTCTTTGTTCTAGCAGTAATGTGCCTTTTGTTGAAGATAACATTCTGTAACTCTTTAGGAAAGTTGGTGTCAGATGAAGAGATGAAGGGAGAGTTGAACAGAGAGAGAGAGAGAGAGAGTTTGTATCAAAGAGAAGCAGCCATCTGTGTGAGTGAGCAGCAAACAGCTGGTCGAGAAGATGCAAGATGTCTGTACCGAGACTGACAAGATGGGGGATGACAGGAAACAGATTTGTTCCTGTTCTTTCCCCACTCTTTTAGCTAGGCAAGCGGTCAGCCTGTGTGCTATGATGCCTCCCCAGCTTCCAGATGCTGCTGTTCCCCTATGTGTGCGCGTGTGTGTGTGGATATCAGAAAAATGACACCCATCAGAAACACACACTCATTTACATTATCATCACTTCATGTTTACATCTTCAGAATGTTTGCAAGTTTTACACATTGTGCCATTATGGACATGCTTTTCATTTCCACTTTCTTATAGCCTCATTTCAGAAATTATAGACCTTAGTTTTGGATTTCAGATGCTTAGTTTCAGATTTCATGATTGAAGACAATTACACTGACCTACAAGCAGTTGTTACGAATCTGAATCATTTTAGAGAATCAGTTCACTGCAACAATTTTGATTGTTTCCAGTGGTTTTCTCCAGCCAAATTTCGCATTTGGTTGTTCAGTTTGACTGAATCATTCAAAAGAGCTTGTTCAAATAAATGATTCATCTTTAAAACTGGTGTTAACATCTTTGTTAATTGTACTATAAAGAATCTAGTCATTCTGACATGCATTTCTGGCTGTCTCTCAAAACCTACTGTAGTGTGATGCCTTCCTAGAAAGCATTGTTGGACATCATAGGCCCCAAAAATGCTGTCTATGTTGGCAGCTTGTCTTTTGAAACTGCCTGAGACCAGCACAGAAATCTCTTCCCCTATAGAAGCACTGCTGTTTTTATTCTTTTCCTCTCTCCTTCATTCTTCCCCTTCATCTCTTTTTCCCCCTCTTATCTCACTCTCGAAGTGATGAGAGAAAGATGCCTGGCAGCTGCTGAGCCAATGAAAGGTCACCCTGTCGTCGCAGCAACACGATAGCGAATGGGAGAAGCTGTCATCTCTCTGGCATTTTGATTGACAGGCTGCCTGGGTGACTTAAACTCTGTGGAGAAAAGACCTGACAAAGCAGAGCTGTCACTTTATTGGGCCCTCAGAGCCTCTGCGGTGTGTGTGGATAAATGAGAAAAGAGGAAACCGTTTAAGAGGGAAATTAAATGAGATGGACGGCAGAGGTTATGGAGAAAAAAAACATATGGTGTAGGATTTAATTTGAAACAATTTTGACTCAGAAATTGCTAGTAAATTTCATAATTACATTTAATGTGAATTTTTAAGTTGAGAGACTGAAATAGTATTTTCTTGTAAAATATGCACTCTAAAAATACATATAAATAAATAAGATGGCACCACACATGGCAGCCATGGTGCTTGGATCGCCAATTGTTTGTGTTTTTGTTTTTCCAGTTTTTTTGTTTGTCAAACACAATTAGTTTCACCAGGGATGAACTGCTGAACATTCGGCAGAACACACCACAAAATCTCCTAGCGGTTTTCGATTATACTTATGTTTTGCTGAACATAGTAGTCGGTGGAGCTGCGGCGCTGTTCAAACGCTTCAACCCAGCGCGCTCGTGGAGCTCAGACAGGGCAGATTTTGAATGCCGTTGCCTAGCATCCATCTGGCGAATCTCTGCTCTCTACCCAACAAAACGGACAAACTCCTTCTGCTTTCCCGGTTAAACAAGGACTTTTCAAACTCTGCTGTTCTGTTTCAGGGAAACCTGGCTGAATGACGCCATTCCGGACAGCACGCTCCATCTGCCGAGCTTTCAGCTGTTTAGAGCGGATCGTGACGCAGAATCAACAGGGAAATCACCCGCCGGCGGGACGTGCTTTTACATCAATGAAAGGTGGTGTACAGATGTAACAGTGTTAAAGAAGATGTGCTGTCCAGATCTAAAAATGCTCTTCGTTAACTGCAAGCCTTTCTACTCGCCACGGGAGTTTTGCTCGTTCATTCTCGTGAGTGTTTACATTCTACCGCAAGGTCATGTGAGCTCAGCTTTACAGAAATCTGTGATCAGATCACAGAGACAGAACAAAAGCACCCGGACTCTGTTTTATTCATTCTAGGGGACTTTAATAAAGCAAATCTCTCGCGTGAACTGCCAAAATACAGAGACACAGAGACTGTAACATATCAGTTTCTGTGAAGATATGTGCATTCCTACCAGGACTCATCTAACTTATAACAACAACAAACCATGGTTCACTGCAAAACTCAGACAGCTCCGTCAGGCCAAAGAGGATGCTTACAGGAATGGGAACAGAGTCTTGTATAAACAGGCCAAATACACACTGGAAAAGGAGATCAGAGTGGCGAAGAGGAATTATTCCGATAAGCTAAGGATCCAGTTCTCTTCCAGTGACACAGCTTCAGTGTGGAAAGGTCTGAAGGACATCGCCAATTACAAGACACCATCCCCCAGCACTGTGGAAAACCAACAGCTGGCAGATGATCTGAATGAGTTCTACGGCAGGTTTGAAAAAACGCCATTCACACCTCCTGCAACCCCCCTCCTGCACTGCAGATCAGTGAAGATGAAGTGCGCCAGGTCTTCAGAAATAATGAGAGAAGAAAGGCACCAGGCCCAGACGGTGTGACACCAGCCTGTCTGAAATCCTGTGCTGACCAGCTGGCCCCCACCTTCACACAGATCTTCAACAGATCACTGGAGCTGTGTGAAGTCCCTTCCTGCTTCAAACACTCCACCATCATCCCCGTCCCAAAGAAACCCAAGATAACAGGAATTAATGACTACAGACCTGTGGCTCTAACATCTGTGGTCATGAAGTCATTTGAAAAACTGGTTTTGGCTTATCTGAAGGACATCACTAGACCCTTACTGGACCCCTTGCAGTTTGCCTACAGAGCAAACAGGTCTGTGGATGATGCAGTCAACATGGGACTGCATTACATCCTGCAACATCTAGACAGACCAGGGACTTATGTGAAGATCCTGTTTGTGGACTTCAACTCAGCCTTTAACACGATCATTCCAAACCTCCTCCTGCCCAAACTAACTCAGCTCTCCATGCCCACCTCCAGCTTCCTGACAGACAGGCAGCAGCTAGTGAGGCTGGGAAAATACACATCCAACACCCGTACGATCAGCACTGGAGCTCCTCAGGGCTGTGTTCTCTCCCCACTGCTCTTCTCCCTCTACACCAATGACTGCACATCTAAGGACCCCTCTGTCAAACTCCTGAAGTTTGCAGATGACACCACAGTCATTGGCCTCATTCAGGACGGGAACAAGTCTGCCTAGAGACAGGAGGTTAAAGAGCTGTCTTAACAACCTGGAGCTCAACACGTTCAAGACAGTGGAGATGATCGTGGACTTAAGGAGGAAACCCTCTGCTCTCCCCCCACTCACCATCATGAACACCACCGTAACAACAGTGGAGTCATTCAGATTCCTGGGCAGCACCATCTATCAGGACCTGAAGTGGGACATTCACATAGACTCTATTGTCAAAAAGGCCCAGCAGAGGTTGTACTTCCTTTGCCAGCTGAGGAAGTTCAACCTGCCACAGGAGCTGCTGAAACAGTTCTACTCTTCCATCATTGAATCCGTCCTCTGCACTTCAATAACTGTCTGGTTCAGCTCAGCTACCAAATCTGACCTCAGAAGACTACAGATGGTAGTCCGGACTGCTGAGCGAATCATTGGTACAACCGTCCCCAGTCTCCAAGAACTGTACGTGTCCAGAGTGAGAAAAAGGTCTGGCAAAATCACTCTGGAGCCCTCACATCCAGCACACTCCCTCTTTGAACTGCTGCTGTCTAGTCGACGCTACAGAGCTCTGAGCACCAGAACGGCCAGGCACAGGAACAGGAACAGTTTCTTCCCTCAGGCAATCCATCTTATGAACATTTGAACTCTTAACAATAAACATGAAACACACAACACGATCATACTTTTTTTTTTAATTTAACACACATACTTATTACATTTCAAATTTGCACCTAACATACCTGTACATACTAAATTGTCTATTTTGTATATTGTGTTTGTGCTATTTTGCACATTGTCTATTTTGTATATTTCTACATTATTTTTTTATTATCTGTGTCCTGTCCTGTCGCTGCCATTCTGTCGTACTATGTAGCTTCTTTCACCAAAACAAATTCCTCGTATGTGTAAACATACCTGGCAATAAAGCTAATTCTAATTCTGATTCTGATCAGTTTTATTTACAGCTTTTCATTTACTGAATCTTAAAAGCATTCACTAAAATAAAATAAAGTAAAACAATTCAATCCAATACAATAATGGTGTCTGGTTCATTGCGTTTCCCGATTTCATAAGCCTTTCCAGAGTAAAAGATGTTAACTATTGCCTGCAGTTTTAAGTAGTGTAAGATAATAGCTTGGATAAATAGCTTCAGATTTATCATTCTGTAGTTTACCAGACTGCTGTTTCCTTTCCTGTTGGGTTAATTGGTTAAATTAAGTAGTTGATTAATTCAGAGTGCTTTGTTTCAATTATAATAAACAGATAATTTCTTCACCTCAGCTTGTAGATCACTTTGGATCACAGTTTGAGAAAAACTGGACAACACTCATGTCTCTATTGACCGGCTTATACGCGCATTGACTTAACAGACGTATTGACTTAAACTCTACTTATGTGTGTGCACTTGGAAAAAACTTGTGTGTCAGTCTTCGTAGTCTACATGTTTTATTAATTATGGGAGCTGAAAGACCCTCAGTCTCCCTGTGATCATTAATGCATGCACCAGATAACGTATTTACATGTTCTCATGAATTATTAATGTCCAGAGAGGAAGAGTAAGAAGAGTCTGGTGTTTTGAGAAGGGCCCTCTGCCCACAGGCTCTTGTTCAGTCTGTGTTCGTGTGTGTGTGTGTGTGTGTTAACCATATTTTGGGGACAAATTTGTACCCAAAAGTGAGGTAAACCTGACAACATCTCCAAAAACCTCCCTTTGGGGACGTGTTTAAAAATAAACTAAACAAAGTTTTTTTGAAATTGTAAAAATGCAGAAAGTCTCCTGTGAGGGCTAAGTTTAGGTGTAGGGTAGGTGTAGGGCAATAGCACATACAGTTTGTACAGTATAAAAACCATTACACCTATGGAATGTCCCCATTTAGATAGCTAAGTAAACGTGTGTGTGTGTGCATACAGTACCTGCTATAATGTTGTGCATGGCTTAGTCTTAAGAACAGCAAAGGCCAATTTCATGTTTTAGTAGGAGAAGGTTTTCGCTTAATATAATTATCCATATTATTTTCACACCTAGCAGAGCATTTACAGGTAAATAAGAATAAATGTACGCCCTATGTTAGCCTCAAAGGATCTGCTTTATTTTCTAACTAATACCTGTACCCTTTCCTGTTTCTCTTTACTGCTCTGTCTGCTCTGCAATTTAGCTGATTTTTCAGGTCTTGAAATGAGACTGCTCGGGGATCTCATTTGCCTTCCCTGATAAACTTTTCAGGATTAGTGGAGCTGAATTCATTTAAATTTGATTCACTGATGGATTATATCTTCTGGGATTTATGACTTTTAAAAAATCACCCTTATCATGGTTCTCTTTAATGTTTCTGTCCCATCTTTAAATCTGAAGTTGGATGTAGCTTTAATAATACATGTGCTGTCTTTATCTTTTCTGTTTCTGTTTAATTCTTTGATTGAGCTCAATCGTCTGTAAGATCGGAGTATTTTCTGTTAGTGCATTGTGATTTGTGATAGGGTCAATAGTGCAGATTGTCTCGGTTACGTATGTAACCTTCTTCCCTGAAGTAGGGAACGGTGACTGACGAATTGGGATCTCGCTTAGAGAGACGAATCCACTTCGAGTGTAACTAAACAACTAAACATTGGCATGCGATTATTGCATCCAGCTGCCGCTGATCACAGCGTGAGTATAAGTAGGCAGCAGGTGCAGAGCATATTCAGGTTTTCACTTCGGAGCCGAGCCAGTGACCCAGCTGCTCAGGGTTGGTACAGCAGCCGTGGCGACGGGACGTGATGTCTCCGTTCCCTCCTTCAGGGAACGAGGGTTACATACGTAACCGAGACGTTCCCTATCAGTCGGTCACACCGAGTCACGTCAGTGACCGACGAATTGGGATCCCTACCAAAGGGCCATGGATACTGCCCCTTCCAGTGTCCTGTGGAAGCCTACTGCGCCCCTACTTTTTGGCGCAGGTCAGGGCTTATCACAAAAAGACCAGTTACTGTTGCTATGGCACTACCCACTCAGTAAGACTGGATAACACTGGGAAATGTACCCGTTCACTTGGAACCGGAACGCTGCAGAAGCCCACCCTTCCCGAAGGAGGTTCAGAAGCACTTATGCATATGAACAACAGTTTAGGTGCATATGGAAGATTAGAGGTGATTGTAGCCTCTTGGATAATGGCAGAATGTCTGCTGCGGAAACATGGGCTCTGAGGCTATACCGTGGACTTTACACATATGAGATCCACTTAGGTCTCTACATATGGACCCCAGCCCTCTACCTCTACTGGCTGCCGAGGGGACGGAGGAGCTCAACAGGGTCTACAGTACAGACTCTCTGGAGCAGTTTTAGCAAGCCGACCCGAAACCGGAGCCTCTCAGTCCTTGAGTGTTTGAGTTGAGAACACAGGAGGAAACCAATTCCACACGAAGGCCATAGAATCCAGCGAACATGTTAGGGGTCTCCCAGCCCGCAGCTCTACAAATATCTGCTAGTGAGGCGCCACGAGCCAATGCCCAGGAGGATACAACACTTCTTCTAGTAGAGTGGGCTCTCAACCTGAATGGGCAGGGACAAAGCAAAGCTAGGGCTGGGTCTGCCTCCTCTGAGGGCAGCGCTTGCAGGTTCACCACCTGGTCCCTGAAGGGAGTAGTGGGAACCTTGGGCACATAGCCAAGGCCTCAGGATTACCTGTGAGTCAGCCGCCCCAAACTGTAGACACGAATCGTCGACCGAAAATGCGTGCAGGTCCCCTACCCTCTTGATGGAGGCCAATGCAAGCAGGAGCAGAGTCTTCGTTGAAAGAAACTTCAGCTCGACTGTCTGCAAAGGCTCGAAAGGGCCCTTCTGTAGTGCTCTGAGCACTAGAGACAGGTCCCAAGAAGGTATAGAGGGGGGCTGTGGAGGATTTAGCATTCTTGCCCCCCTAAGGAACCTGATGACCAAGTCATGCTTCCCCACCGACTTCCCTTCCACGGGGTCGTGGTTGTCAGCAATTGCAGCCACATAGACTTTAAGGGTGGAGGGAGACAGCCTTCACTCCAACCCCTGCTGCAAGAAGGACAGCACGACTCTGATCGGGCACTTCCGGGGGTCTTCTCGATGAGAAGAACACCATTCGACGAGCAGGTTCCACTTCAAGGCATAAGCATCTCGTAGACGGCGCTCTTGCCGAAGCGATGGTGTCAACTACCTCTTGGGGTAGGTCACCTAGAACCTCCGCGTCCCGTCCAGGGACCAGACATGAAGTTTCCAGAGGTCTGGACGCGGGTGCCATAAGTCAGTAGATCCTTCCTCAGAGGAATCTGCCAAGGAGGGGCTGTCACAAGGAGCATCAGTTCTAGGAACCAAGTCCGGGTGGGCCAGTACGGCGCCACGAGCAAGATCTGCTCCTCGTCCTCCCTGATCTTACACAGTATCTGTGCGAGAAGGCCCACTGGGGGGAACGCATATTTGCAGAGGCCCTGCGGCCAGCTGAGTGCCAGTGCGTCCGTGCTGAGTGTTTCCTCGGTCAGGGAGTAAACAACTGGCAATGAGAGGTCTCTCAATCAGCTGGACCGTCGGCTAACCAGTTGAGCAAACCCGGAATGTGAATGGCATGAAGCGACCTCAGATGCTTCTGGCTCCATAGGCGGGCGAGTTGCGACATTTGACGGAAGCTTAGACCACCTTGTCAGTTGATGTATGCAGCAGTTACAGTGTGTCCGTACGGACCAGTACATGCTTGCCTTGTAAACGCCTCTTGAGACGGTTCAAGGCCAGGCGTACTGCCAGTAACTCTAGGCAACTTATGTGCCAGCGCAGTTGGGAGCCCGTCCAAACCCCTGACACTGCAAGCCCGTCAAGCGTGGCCCCCCAGCCAGTGGTGGAGGCATCCTGTGTAGACCACAGCATGCCTGGAGACCTGTTCCAGGGGCACTCCTGCCCGGAAAAAAGGTCTGACCACGGGGTGAAGGTTTGGCAGCAGGCCGGTGTGACTCGGACCCGGTGAGTGCCGCGTTGCCACGCCAACCTTGGGACTCAGCCATGGGGCCAGTGTTAAAGCGGTCTCATATGGAGCAGCCCCAGCGGCGTGACTGCCTCTGCAGCTGCCATATGCCCCAGGAGCCTCTGAAATTATTTCAGTGGGACCGCCATCCTGCTCTTGAATGTATTCAAGCAGTTCAACACCGACTGAACACGTTCCTGCGTGAGGCGTGCTGTCTGATCAACCGAATCCAACTCCATACCGAGAAAAGAGATCCTCCACATCGAGGAGAGTTTGCTCTTTTCCCAGTTGACCCAAAGGCCCAACTAGCTGAGGTGCGAAAGCACCAAGTCCCAGAGTTCGCACAACTGATCCTGAGACTGAGGCAGTATGAGTCAGTCGTCAAGGTAGTTGAGAATGCGAATGCCCTGTTCTCTCAGGGGAACAATGGCTGCCTCCGTAACTTTCGTGAAGACATGGGGCGACAGGGACAGCCCGAAGGGCAGGACCTTCTACTGAAATGCCCGTTCTTCGAATGCAACCCGCAGGAATGGCCTGTGGCGCGGAAGAAACGACACATGGAAATCGACCACTGCAAACCGATCTTGGGGACGGATGCACCCAAAGATGTGCTTCTGCGTGAGCATCTTGAATGGAAGCTTGTTTGAAAGGCCCGGTTGAAGATGCGCAGATCCAAGATTGGTCCTAACCCACCGCTTTTCTTGGGCACAATGGCTGTAAACCCTGTCTTCATATCGGCTGGAGGGACCGTCTCCATCGCGTCCTTAGCCAGTAGGACAGCGATCTCTCCACACAAGACATGAGCATCAGCTGCCTTTACTGCTGTGAGGTGGATGCCCCTGAACTTGGGAGGGTACTGAACCGCATAGCCGAGTCAGAAGGTCCACCGGAGCCGGCAAGACGGGCTGGGTAGCGTTACCAGGCACCCAGACACCGTACAAGCGGACCAGCGGGACCACCAAAGTACCCGCAGTGGGAAAGCGAGGTGGAACGCAGGGACATGGCCTGTGGCGGACCAAAGAGGGGTCTGAGTGTGCGGTATAACGCTTACCTGGTTCCGTGGTTTGGCAGAGGGTGCGTGAGTAGGGCCTTTGATGACGCTCTCGAACCGCCCACTGCTGCCTGCTGGCAAAAGAGGAGGATGAGTGTGGTCCATCCGTGACTCTCCATGCCCTCTTGGGACCCAGAGGCAGAGACAACCACTTCTTGTTGAGATTTTTTGAAACAAAAGATCCTCCACCTGGCCCTCCTCCAGGGGAAGGAGAGGTGCATCCATCATCTCTCGAAGCAGTCCTCTTTCTCTCTGGGTCGGCCTCTTGCTCTTCCGCTCACCACTAGGTTTGACGGGGGCTAGGACAGGTGGGGTGGCCTGCTTACGCCCAGCTCAACGGCACCGCTTCTGGAGGCTGCTGCGAATGCGGTGCGGGAGCGGGGACGGACGCAGGGGCAACGAGCAGGCTGGGGCGCTGTAGCCGGTGGACGGGTGGAAGACGTGTTGGATCTCCTCAGTCTGTTCCTGAGCAGCCGAGAACTGCTGGACCATGTTCTCGACTGTGTCGCCGAAGAGGCCAGTCTGGGGCAAAGGGCCCTTGAGGAACCGAACTTTGTCGGCATCCCCATGTTGACCAGACACAGCCAGAGCTGACGCTCCTGGACCACAAGTGTGGACATCGCACGACCCAGAGACCGCACAATGACCTTCGTCGCTCGAAGCGCTCAAGGTCAGAAGCGGTACATTGTCTGTAGCAAGACCCAACTCGTCTTTACAGAGATGTAACGTTGAGTTTGCCAGATGCAACGTTGTCTTTAAAAAGACACACCCGTGAATGCTCTTTTAGGAAAAAAGCTCTTTTAGCGTGCTGAAGCGCACAGAGGAGATGGTCACCTGCAACACAAACAGAGGGTAGTGCAACCTGATGTGTGGAATCCACTTGACACAGTAAGAACCACCGCCACTGAAGCGCCGTACCGCCAGCACGAGAGTCTTCCAAAGAGTGAATTCACTCGTCAGCAGAAGTCAGAAGCAGAACGATGTAACCGCTCGGCTCCGAAGCGAAAAGCTGAATATGCGCTGCACCTGCTGCCTACTTATACTCACGCTGTGATCAGCGGCAGCTGGATGCAATAATCGCATGCCAATGTGCATTGGCTCGTTTAGTTACACTCGAAGTGGATTGGTCTCTTTAAGCGAGATCCCAATTCGTCGGTCACCGACGTGACTTGGAGTGACAGACTGATACGGAACCCCACTTTCAAAATTTGTAATTAGAAATCCTTTGGTTGCAATTTAATTAATCACTATGCTTTAAACACAAGTGCTGTTCAACTTATAGAAACTCATACTTCCATATTTTAGTTTGTGTAAGTGGCTGCATCTGAATTTGCATACTGCAATACTTTTTAGCATTTGACTAATGCATCCCATGCCATAGCAAATCAAAAGTAGTTTTCTAAAGATGCCCAAATGGTATACTATTTCTGGTGAGCAGATGAAATGTCAAGCACTTGCGCTGCAATTTTTTCAAAATTTTAAAAAGTAAAAAAAACATTTTTGTCGTTCTGTTTGGTGATGGTAGTTATAATAGATTACACATTTCGCCTTTAATTGAGGATTTTTTAATTAGTTGGCTTAACTACTATGCTTACTTGCAATGTTCTGCATTAGTGTTTGTTTTGAAGTGTAACGGTGTGAGCTCTCCGTATGTCTCTCTCTCTCTCTTATAACACGCTCCAGCAACACAGAGCAAAACAAAGGAAATGCTTTGCGTGATGCCGGGCCTTGATTGGCGCTCTCAGTGTAAGCGGACCCCTCCTCCTCCAGGGAATTATCTGCCACAGCGCCCACGCTGCTCTGGTTTTAATAATAATTATCTAAAATCGCACCAATTAGCCTGCAGCTATACAAGGAACAAGGGGGGCAAGAGGAGGAAGGGGAGAGAGGGAGAAAAGGAAGCAAAGAAGAAGAATAAGGACTGTAAGGTTGAACCGCGTATCTGTATGTTCATTTAATATCACTAATGAACCTAGAATGAATCTTTGTGTATTTTAAAATCTTTTGATTTGTAATATCCCAATAAGTCTCTAAGCTTTAAAGGGATAGTTCACTCAAAAATGAAAATTATCCCACTTGTCCCCAAACCATTTTTTTTTCTGTTGAACACAAAAGAAGATATTTTGAAGAATGATGGGAATCAAACAGTTGCCGGTAGCCGTTGACTTCCATAGTATTTTTTTTTTCCCCCATACTATGAAAGTCAGTGGCTCCTCCTCCTTTTCTTTTTCCTTTTTTGTCCTATGTCCTTTTATCCTTAGTTTGGGTCAGCTAGCAGGACTGCCATTTAATGCTTTTTCATTAAATCATTAAATGTGCCATTAATAATGAAGTTTTATGCATGAAACACTATTTTTATTGAATGCTGGTTGTACAAATATCACAAGGTTACATTAGTCAGCTAGATAAAGTTTTTTTGTTTGTTTTTTAGTGTGGTAGTGTTTTTATTTGTGTATTTATTATATCATCATTGCACATTGGTAATTTTTTATATTGCTATATAAATGCATTTGATTTGACACAATTGAAATTGAAAGTGCGAAAGTGATTTTTATTTTTTATTTATTTATTTTACCAAATGAAAGTTTTCTATTAAAAATATAAATATTTTTATTCTGATGAATATTAAATGTTTTGAAAAGTTTGATTTATTTTAAATATTTATGATAAATGCAGAATGTAATTATAATTTATATATTGTGTATTTATTTTTATTTATTCATTTATTTGGATGGTGGCATTGAAAATGCTGGCAGGACAAGTACATATATCTGAACTCTCACAGCATCAGTTGAGCCTTAACCTTACATTTTTGACCCTGGTTTAAATGTTATTCTGTAGGGCAATTATTTGTATGCAATGACACACCTTGCATTCACCTCTCTTCCTTCCTCTCTGTCTCTCTATCTGCACATTTATATCAACCCATGCTCTAAGAGAATGGAAATAACCCCTGAGTCTTTCATGGCTGACTTTTTTTTCCTGCTGACTTTTTTTTCCTGCTTATTTTATACTCCTCTCTCTGCGTATTTCTATTCCTGTGATCCACTCCATCCTGCCTCATCCTCTGCCTCACCCTGATCTGATCAGTGATCATGTAGCACCACCTGCAGGTCAGCAGAGAGGTAACATCCTCTTCACAGACACCTGATATCCACTTACACAGACTACAGGCAGTCTGATATCCACGCACACAGACTACAGGCACATGCTATATGGTATAGAGGTAAATTTGACTGATTTCTGTGTGTTCATTGCATTTCAAGGAAAAGAGCTTGTGCTGCAGAGTATTATTGCGTTAACTATTATATGCACACTAACTCAGTGTAACCATGTTCAGAAGGATTTTTTCTCTCTCATCAGAAAGTTAAATGTCACCCTTCTAAAAGCTCGCATGCACCTCATATTTCCTTCAATTGCTTTCTTTTTAAATCCCAGTTAGTGGCTCTAGGCTTTAAAATAAATCCTGTGTGTCCTGCATTTGCATTTTGCATGCTTCTGCATTATTCATACAACAATTGGCTTTCGTTTTCCTCTAGTGCAAGCCCAGGGCAGAGGCCGTGCTGTGTACACCTCACATCTGAGTTGTATGTTTGTGCTGCATTCGTTTTTCCTTATTGTAAATCTTGAGGAAATCAAGGCTTTATTTTACTCTTTATTCATCTCCAATAGTTAGTCAGATATATTGCAATTTAATTATATGATATGATATGATGTTTTTATAGACAATATAGAATGTGAAACCCAAACTGACCCCCATTACTCTACTTAAAATATGTTTATTTTCCATACCTAAAATAGCCTTTATTCTGATGCAAGCAAGGCTACATGGGAGACAAACAAACTGTAGCCTAATATAGCTACCTTTTTTGTTTTTCATATTTTATATTTCACATATTTATATTATTGCAGTCAAACGATTAATCACATCCAAAATAAAAGTTTTTGTTTAGATAATATATGTGTGTGTACTGTGTATATGTATTATGTATATATAAATACACACATATCCAAGTATATATTTCAGAAAAAGGTCTTGTATATATATTAAATTACATTTTTATATAATATGATATAAATATAAATATATACATGTAGATGAATGTAAGTACTTTCAAGATATTTACTGTGTGTGTGTGTGTGTATTTATATATGCACAATGAATAAACACGGTACACATACATATATTATCTAAACAGAAATTTTATTTTGGATGCGATTAATCGCGATTAATCATTTGACAGCACTAATTCATATGAATCTATTTTATAAAGTGATTTTAGATAATATTTAGTTTTAACTAATTGTTTTATATAACATAGAAAATATAATTATTTTTTATATTTTATTATTTTTTCATTTCAGTTAAATGAAAAAATAGATATTTAAAAATTTGAAAGGCATATCTCCTTGTCTCCTTTTATAAACCAGGATTAACATTATCATAATGTGTGTATGCATTTTTTTTACCTCTCAGTGGCTGTATTTGCACTAAAGGGTTGCCGAGCCTCATTTAACTTTCTGAATAGTGTCATAATGCAATAAATCCCAAATTGTCAGAGGCAGTAAAAGAGTTATCGTGAAGAGCTGTAAATCATGTTTTAGCACAGCCAACTGCAGCTTATCACAGACACCTCTTTAAGTGTGCAGAGACGATATGATAAGAGGTTCAGGGCTCTGAATACAAGCACCAAACATCTTAAATGCATAACTCTTAACCGTCCACACACCCACACAAGATATATCCCCTTCCTTGATGTTTACACAGCGTGTCATGCTGATATCAGTCACCCGCAGGGCAGTCAATCTTATCAGCATCGGCCAAGGTCCAGAGACATGCATGATGTGTTTGTTTTCACCCCTCATTAGATGTAACAAAGCTTAATTAAGCCTCACTTATCTCTGTGCCATTGAAGGAGGTGGAAAACCCGTGTGTATTTTTCAACTTCGATAACTACCTGGAGGATGTTTGTACAAGACTCATCCTGGAATCACATTCTTGAAAAGGTCAAACAAACTGACTGACAAAAGGATGGTGCCTTTCACGCCACATTCAGATTCTGTGTTTGTGTTCTTTTTGTTTCCAAAGTATCGTGTTGATATAACGAGGAAAGATGCTCTTTTGACAAAGTCAAGTTATCTGTGCATCTCGAATGTCAGCAAAACCTAATTTTCTTAAGCAGACTCACAAAACAGTTTTGATTGGTGCGTTTCCCATCTTTGTATTCCTTCACCAAATTGCAGCTCGCAGGGTTGCAAAACTCATTTGCTGTGTTTACTGAGAGGAAATGTGCTCGCGTCCTGCTCTGTCCCTCTGCAGGGTAGCGAGTGCTTAGTGAACATACCGCAGAGACAAATGATTTGCCATTGGCCGTGATTTCCTAGATAGCGCAGTGGGGGGAGCCAGGAAGTGGGGCGGCAGGAGGGGAAGTTGCGCCCAGGCAGGGGAATAGACGGCCTGCTGGGAAGGAGATGGCTTTCTCTGACACAATCCGCCGGGAAGCTGTGGGGTCCTGAAATTGGGGGAAAAAACGGGAGGAGGCATCGCCTACTCTGAATTTGTTCTGTCTGTTTTGCCCTTTCTCACTTGCATCCCTCCTGCCATCCCTTTACTTTTCGCGGTGAGGGGTGGTTCTGAATGACAAGGCAAAGCTTCCTCCCCTCAAGTAAAAAAAAAAAAAAGAATTATTTGTGTTTGTGAGAGAGTTTGGATATGCATATGAATTTGTGAATAGCTTATGAAAGCGCAGTGTTAGTCTGGAGTATTGCTCACAACCTTGAGTTTTTTTGCTCCTAGGGTATGTTTGTGTGTGTATCTTTATGCTCCTGTGTGTGTGTGTGTGTGTGTGTGTGTGTGTGTGGGATGTGTACGAGCCTGTCTCGTATTGTTTTACAGGCAAGGTTAGTGAGTCAGTGATAAGACTGAGTCTCAGAGGCCGGTTAGTCAGTCTGACCTTGCAGTGTGAGCTGAGGATATGCAGGCTGGCAGGCTAGGGGTCAACGCATCCCACAATCTCTCGGCAGCCTGTCTTTGGATTCAGAAAAGCAAGAAGAGTTCAGTCTGTTCTTATTCTTCCAGAGCTCAGAATGTAAAACATACATGACAGGAAAAAAATAATCCAGCTGCCTAAAAATGTCTGCAAAGTATGAAAAATTAATAATGTTATTGTTTGTGAATGTTTTTGTTGCTGTTGTTGTTGTTTTTGGCAATTATGCGTTTATGCACAAATGTAAAAGTTTTTAATTCACATACTGAATGTTTCATCAGACATAAATGGTTTGTTTTTATAATAAATGTATATTATAAATAATTTTATAATAAATAATATATATATATATATATATATATATATATATATACACATATAAATAAATAATAATAAAAAAAAATATATATATACACACGTTATAAATGTAAAACATTTTTATGATGTATGCATAGCTAAAAAAAATGTCTAATTTTATATGTAAAGTCTGTAAATACATACATCGTGAGGCCAATTACAAATCTGGACTGTTCTGCCTTGTTGTAGCATAGTAATTTGTTATACTAATGTGGAAAGGGGCCAGTAAATAATGAGAAGTGGGTGGAATACAATTCACATTCCCATTCATCCTAGCCCCATGATCTACAATTAATGGTCAGCCCCAGATTTGACATCCCTCTGTGCAGTAAATACAGAACACGCAGCCTCTAGATGGGTGGATCTCTGTGTTCAGACAAAGAAGGATTAGTGTGGAGTGTGGGTGGAGCAGAATTAGCTGTAGGTGGAGCTCTTGTGTTGGAGTTCGATGTCAGAATGTTTTCCACCTGCTGGTAGAGGACAGGACAGCTGCCTTTGTGGGGGTGTGAGTGCGTTCGAGTGTGTTAAATTGTGCGCTTCTCAGAGCCAGCAGGTGAGAAATGAGCGTATAGGAGCTTTTTTTAGTCCACCGATGCATTTAGAGAGTGTAACCCCAATTAAGACACTAGTAGCACATCTTATAAGGAAAATTCAAGGTGTAATTGATTTTATATTTAACGGCAGTGTTAAAAAACACGGTTACAAAAACCGTGTTAATTGAGATGTATTTTCCTGTCGTAGAGGTTTGTTTCTGTTGAGTATTATATAGAAATCTGCCTCCACATCCACAAATGGCTTCAGACGTGGTTCATCGTGAATGACGGTGCGTCTAGCACGAGAGCAAGCGTTTCTCCTCACAATATCTCTAGCTTGGATTTCACTTCCTCTCTCCTTTCCACTGCTCTCGCTCCCTCCCTCCCTCCCTCCCTCCCTCCCTCCCTCCCTCATGCAGTTTACCGCAGGCCCTCCATCTCTGTGGTCTGTCAGCATGCTTTTTCATTTGGCTTGTTGCTACAGGGGGCTCGGCGCTGGCAGATTACAACTCGCCAGCCAGTCATTTTCGATTTATCTGAGCTCTCCGCGCCCACACCTCCCTCCCCTGTGCCTCGCTCTCACCCTGGTCGGCATCAATCCGCACGCACACACATACAGCCATTTGTCAGACCCTCCTTCCATTTCTCTCCTCCTCCACCTCCCTCCCTCCCATCCTCTCTTTTTCGATTGGCACAAAAATGTATCTCGCGAGCTCGGAGACAAAAAAGAAATATTGTGTCAGGGGAAGCGTTTAAGTTGGAGGAGGCAGCCAGGGTTGTGTTATTACTTAGGGCTCTGTCACCACCGATGACCCCAGAGGAGTGGAGAGTATCGATCGCTTGTCACTCAAAGCATTCAGCAGATTGCACTGACAAAGCTTGTCGAGGCCTTTAATAGCGAGGTTAGCAGCCTTGGTGGAGGCCCAGGAGAAAAGTCTAACTGAGCCCCATTACATGG
The DNA here is from genome assembly GCF_936440315.1 of Barbus barbus. NCBI lineage: Eukaryota > Metazoa > Chordata > Actinopteri > Cypriniformes > Cyprinidae > Barbus > Barbus barbus. Next base: position 11,099,168 of record NC_136723.1, read on the forward strand.
TGGCTTTTAACCAGTCCCCCGGCCCACCGAGTGGATTGATAACAGTAAGGAAGTAATTTTAGTCTCATAATTGCCTTCCTCTGGTTGACATTTGTGGCCCTAACAGCCTGTAAAGAAAAAAAATCCTATCATGGTCAGACAGAGACGATGAAGGTTGCCATTGTCTGGCGGCAAAGAAACAGATACATTTGGCTGAAAAATTAAGGAAATTTGCTAGATTTTCTAAACGCATTCTGGCGGGGGTATGGTTTTAAAACCAGCTGTACAGAATCAGGGTTGCTTAAATGACTTGTCGACTAAATGGTAGGAATAATGTAAGGAAGACTTGGGATGGTGTTGGGTTCCAATGACCCTGATTGGGTGTGTTTATTTACATAAGACACATTCATATTATATAATATTATATGTGCATTATCGCTCAAATCTTTGGGGTCAGTAAGATTTTCTTAATATTGCTTACCAGAGCTGTATTTATTTGATCTAAAATTAACTAAAAACTGTAATATTGTAAATACCAGTTTTCTATTTGAAGTGAACATATGTTCTAATATGCTGATTTGCTGATCAAGAATCGTTATTATGAATTTTGAAAACAGTTGTACTGCTTAATGGTTTTGTGGAAACCGTGATATGGGATTCTTTGACAAATAAACAGTTATAAAAGATAAAAATATACATTATAAATATCTTTGCTCTCACTTTTGATCAAATTAATGCATCCTTGATGAATTCTGAAAATAAAATAAAATAATAAAATAAATGCATGGATAAAATTTAATTGCTTACAGTTTAGTTGAAGTACTAAAATAAATACAATTAAATGAACAAACAAAAAAACGGTATAGACAAATTTAAAAACAATACTTTGATCAATTTAAATGTTAAGTAAAATTAAAACAAAATACAAAAAATTAGCAGCAAATTAGGAGTTTATTGAGGCAAAAGTTGTAGTTAATGGTTTGTTAATTGCGAGAATTGGACCTTAAAATAAAGTGTGTCCATAAATGTTTGTATATGGAAAAAATTCACATACAAAAAGTCCATTACTCGCTAAAGGAAGTGCAGACCTAAACACAAACAGAGAGAGATGACATGCATGGCTAAGAAGGTCAAGCAGTCTTACGGCACTGGACGATGGATGCTAAGATGGACGATGACGGCTTTGGTTAAGATGAACAAATAAACAGTTGCCTTCTGTCATTCTGGTTATAATTTCACACTTGAATATTAATTTGACTCAAAATAGCAGCATCATTATGAAGCAAGAAGAAATGGGGCCAAGGCAAGAAGTGCTCTTGGGAATGCTGTAATTTGTAGCTGACACAGGTGGGACAGTTTGTCCCCAGCCCTGGTTTTCTCTCCCTCTGTGATGTAGGTGGTGACAGGTCTATGAGAGCAGGAAGCTATTTTAAACACTGTGTAAATCGTATACTCTGAAACACGCACTGATCACCTGTGTCCCGCATTCCCAGAATGGCCCACCCAGAGCTTTGGGTTATAATATACCTTATCTTTACAGGCAACTGTGAAAAATAAAGACCAGCGTCTGAAGAAATGAATGCTGTGTATGACGCTTAGAGAATTTTTCATCAAAACAGATCAGAGCCTCATGCATAACTCATACTATGCATGTTTTCCCATAATAAAGTTTTCACAAACAACAGAATTCATAAATAGTATCATGATATAAATATAATCATGACCTTATTTTTTATGTAACCTTTTGTTTAAACAATGGAATAATGGTGAGAAAGAAAACCTGTTTTTCTGATGTCACCTGGACAATTTTAGATATTTCTTTGTTTGTGCTAATTTCCCATAATCTAACACTCGCTTAAAGTTGATTTTAGTTCTTGATTGTTGTTGTGATTTGTTGCTATTTTATGTTTGTAATGATTTATATAATTTTATTTGATCTGTGTACAGCACTTTGATCCATTTTTATGGTTTTGAGTTAAGTAGTGTTTATTTATTTTATTTATTTATTTATTTATTTATATACAAAATAGTGTTGTTGACATTAATTTTAATATCTGTGCATCTCTAGGTTTTGTAACCGAATCAAATCTTTTAAATCTTTAAGTGATTACTTCCTACTAAACATTCTTTCATTTGGAAAGCTGTAATGTGTCAGAAGTTAAATGTGTTGGGAATTGCTTAATATTGTCTTTACAATACATCTGAAATTACAGAATGGCTTTGTTTTGCCAAGTATCATAGCAGCATTTCCGCTAACAGTATGAATATGTTTTATGGGTTCATATCAGTGGTTTATGCACTTAACCTGTGCTTTTACACAGCACATACCCACATTTATTATCAGGCTAGTGGCTTTTATCTAGTTTTATTGCACTATGATTATATATGTGAATGTTATTGTGTCAGTCAAATAGAACTGCAGGGGTTATAAGAGTTTAGACCTAAACAGACAATATTTTTAAATAGTAAGAGCAGACACAAATCTCTTTATATTATATTAGAGAGATGGCAAGAAATGATAGAGGGAAATAAATAAGGATCTGGATTCGAACAAACTAGGCCATGGCTCCAGCAGGAAGCAAGATGCTTTGACACAGCATGACTTGTGTAATAATTCACCATTTTGTTTCAAGCTGTGTTATGTTCTGTTTGTTGTCTGTGTGATAATGGAGTGGAAACACTTAAACTCTCCATTAGCCATTTCCATTGGTTTGTTTAGCACGTTAATCCTCAGTTAGAGATTTCTGCACGTCTGTATAGGCTGTTAGGTGACACTCCGGTCCTGACCTGTTTACATCCATGGCCATAAGGAATGTATAAATATAGAAAGCGCCTAATAAACAGCATTCCACATCAGTGCCGCACATTCTCCTTGTCACTTTCATCATAGATGGACAAAAAATAAAAGCGGCCTCAACCTCACTAGATACCCCTGTTTATCATATTACTGCCACACATGAGCCGTGCGCATGGCTTGACCCGGTGTTAAGTGTCCGTGCTAAATTTCATTGCTTCCATCTACTGGAAGGCTTGCCAATATACTGGCAGTGAATTCCTAGAGGAAAATAAATGGCAATAAAAAAGAGGAATGAGAGCCCCTGCAAGCTGAGAAGAGAGGAGATTTTTTTTCCTTCTCTTTTATTGAGGCTGGCTGGTGTTGGGGGATGTAGCTTGGCACTGTGAGCGAGGCTTAGTGAGATGGCGAGCCCTGAAAGCCGATAGCCGAGTAACAACTACGGCCGGATCGCGGAGGCCTGGGAATGTAATTAATTGCACACAAATTTCTTTGATGAAATGTTATGTAGTGATAAGCACTTGGCCTGCTAGCTTAAATTCTCTGGCTTCTCTGTGACGGCCTGCCCTCTCTGCATCTGCTGCATTCTGGGAAATATCTATTTGGCTTCCAAAACCCGGTTCACTTGCTTCATATCAGCCAAGTTGTATTTATCATTTTAGTGTCTTTCCATTAAAAAATTTAATTAAATAAAAATTGTGTCATTAATTACTCACCCTCATGTTGTTTCAAACCCATAAGACCTTCGTTCATCTTCGGAACACAAATTAAAATATTTTTGATGAAATCCGAAATTCTGACCCTGCGTAGACAGGAATTTAACTACCACGTTCAAGGCATAGAAAGGTAGTAAGGACATCGTTAAAATAGCCCATGTGACATCAGTGGTTCAACTGTAATTGTTTGAAGCTACGAGAATACTTTTTAACGATGCCCTTACTACCTCTTTTTGCCATAAAAAGTGCAAAATTCAAAATCCAGGTAAAACACCTGGGGAATTTTTTTTAAATTCATTCTAAGTAATACAGTGCATTGTGCCCCATTTGTATGGATATTTTAGTGTTTTACCTACTTGGTTTATATTTACCAACTTTTCTAACTTTTATTTTTTAATTTTTATTTTTATTTTCTTGTTAATCTATTTTATCCTTTTTTATTTTACTATTTATTTTTTCTTATTTCATGTATTTATTATTTGTATATTTATTTTCTTTAATTACTTATTTTTATTTTACCATTTTATCTTTTTCTTACTTTATAAATTTATTATTATTATTTATTAACTCCTATTTTCTTATTTTATCTTTGTTTATAAATTTGACCATTTATTTATTTATTTTATTTTTACGTTTTGATATTTGTGCTTGTGCTTTTAATTAGTGTGCTGACATTTTTCTTTTTTAGTTGGCATTCAGTTTTCATGGTAAAAAACCCATTTTATGTAAATACTTCCACAATACTTCCCCTCCAGTAGGGTCAGTCAAACCGATTTCTTGATGTGTGTGTCCAGTATACGTGTGGTGTTCACAGTCTGACGACCTCATCTTTTATTGTCATTCTGAGCACCATAACTAGCTGTTCAGATATGATCTAAGAGAATTGAAGTCTCCGGTCGCTCATAATATTCCACTTCCCTCCTCTGCTCTTCAGTTCATTATTAAATCTGGGAATTGTCCCCATATATCAGTATGCAGGAGCATCACATTATAGAGCCATTTGTAGGAGTGGAACTGGAGTAGTGCTGAGCACAAGCAGAGGATGGATGTTAAAAGCATATTGATTTGTCTGTAATGTCATTGTACATCACTAAGTTTTATATCCATATAAATGCGTCCTCGGGTTTGTCCTCGAGGCAATGGCTGAAGTGAGTAAACGCTGCTCTTTGTGTGAGTTATGAGGTTTAAACTGCACTCTGTACTGTTTTTACTCCCTGTCCACCTCTACCTCTCTTTTTCTTCCTTCCTTCAAGGTTCATTTACCCTCAGGCCTCTGCTGTGAGACGCCGACTCTCTTTTGCTTCTTAAAAGCTCTGCATTCCCACACAGGTGGAATGAAAGGCAGGTTAAAGATAATAGTAATCGTCAGTTAAGATCCCTTCTGCTGTCACGACAGCAGCGCCTGACAAGGTCACCGAAGGTTGTTGCGTGTCACTTGAGCTTACCGACCGCGAAGAGGGGGGGCCCGGAGCGTTTCCAAGGCAGTCGCACCTTGGTGAATGGGAGACGCTGATGAAAGCTGCAACATTCCCGCAAAATTGTTTCGGCTGACGTTTAGGATGTGATGTCACCTACAAAATTGAGACTTTGGGGGAATGTAGCACTGATGTAGAAAGGCGGCAAATATAACCCAGAGTATTTACGAGGACAGGGTCATCGTAACAATGTGCGAGCGCCGCAGTACGTACTCAGGCGTAACGTTAGCCTAAATAAACAGCTGCGCAGGCCTTTTAGCCTGACCCGAGCCCTGATCCCTGTTGACAGGCTGCTACTTTAGATCGGATGCGATACAGGCAGCTTGTCAGCGGCGGTTAAGAGCTCCGGCCCTCAGAGCTGAGGAGGTCATAGCAGGGCCGCGTGGGTTGGCGGGGTGACACAGTTGCTGTCCAAGCAATGACGGAACATTTGCAGCTGTGCCGCACCAGCTATGATGGCCTCTGCATCCTTCTGTCAAGCGCTTTTGTCTTTAGGGTAAGCTCACTCAGGTTAACTGCTCACAGTGGTATCCAACTACTGCCGGCTGCCAGAAAACCAGAACGCTCAGATGGAGATCCAGGAAGCTCATGCAGGGCCTTTTAATTCACTAATTGGGAACAGAGTCAAGAGCTCTGTGTTTTCTGACCTATATACACCAATAGGCCAGGAAAGTATGGGCAAAAGAAATCGAATTGTGATTCCTCTTTCTAAATAAATTGCAATTAACCCTTTGCAGGGAGTTTGACTGATAGGTGATCTGACTAATTACAATGCCGAATCTGCCATTTTGTCTGACAAACAAACCAGACAGAGTCAATTTGCAATGAAACAAAGTCTCAGCTTTCAAATTTGGTAATTTCTTTTAAGAAATTAAAACCATTTTGTGGCACTTTTAATGTCTCATGACAGATCGCTGTATCGCCTCAGTTCAAGCAGCACGTGAACCAATCATCTCTTCCAATTTACTAGTTATAACATGAAATAAACATGAATGAACATCAGAAGTTATCTTGTTTTAAGTCCATCGACATTAATCTATTCTCCTGTCTGGTTTGTTTATTGGACAAAATGGCAGATTCGGTGTTATGATTAGTCAGATTACCTGTCAATCAATCTCCCGGCGAAGGTGTTTTTTTTGTTTGTTTTTTTAACTTTTAACTGTATGTTTGTTTTTAGGCAAATATTTTGTGAATTATATAACAGTATTACTATAAAATAATAATTATACAAATTAAAAATATTTAACAAATATATATATAAAAAAAACTGCATTGTAATATCCTATGAAAAATGTAAATATGTATAATATATACAGTATTTGTCTGTAAACTGATGCTTATGTACCCTCTCTCCTTTTTTCTTCTATTTTTCCTTGTTCCTTTTTGTTGAGGCATGTGAAATGTTTTTTGTTATACAGTGGGATATGCATTGTATATGCTATTTGTTGACAAAAAAAAGCATTATAAAAAAAATATTTAACAAAAATACTATTGTAATATTTCACAGAGAAAAAAAAAATATATATATATGAAGTAGGGCTGTCAGTCGATTAAAATTTTTAATCTAATTAACTACAGGGTGCTGCGATTAATGAATCTAATTAATTATAACAAACTAAATTTGGCTGTGAAAGTACCCCCCAAAAATCATTTAAAGCTATTATTGTGTTAAATGTTTAGGCTACAATCAACATACTATATATACAATAAACATAATGTATGGAACATAAAAGAAGATCATTTGAGATACATTTTTTGTTTATGCAATGAAAGTCACTAGTGACCAAAACAGCTTAGTTACCAACAGTATTCAAAATATCTTCTTTTGTGTTGTGCAAAAGAAAGTAAGTCATTCAGGTTTGAAACAACATGAGGGTGAGTTTTTTTAAATTATTATTATTATTAATTATTTAAATGACACTCTAAAGAAGAAACTAAACCTACCAGCAGGTGGCGGTAAATGCCTTCAAGATTCGTTCAAATGGCTGATTCATTCAGGAATTAAATAAATGGCTCTTTAGAATGGGCTACTGAATCATTGGTTCACACAATTCTTCAAAACCCAGATTCATTCAGGAACTAAACACCCATGTGTTGCTCGGAAATACACAGCAGTTCTGCTGTGGCTTTTTAAGTAATATTTTTGTTGGCAAAATTGAACAAAAACAAAGAATATTGTGTTTAAAATATAGCACAACATTAATTTCTTCTTTACGGAACTGTATAAAAATCACATTTGCACTCATGTGATATTGCTCTCACTGCTGGTGTGATCGTATGATATCAGTATGAGACAAACTCATACGGGGCATTTTTACCCCAATATCTTGAATTTTAGTGCATAACTACTTTTATGAAGTTATTGCCCTGCATCATGTTTGTCAACAGTCAACTGTATGAAATGTGGGATGATGTACAGGTCTGGGGGTGGGGCCAGTGCATTAAATGCATTGAAATATTTTACTATATAATATATATTACTGACAGCCCTAAAATAAAGATTTATATAAATATTAAATTAACAATAATAATTTTACAAAATAAAGTGTAAATAGTACATTAATTGTAAATTGTTAAAATAAGTGTAAATTGTCTTAATTTTTATATTTTCAAACATCAAACCATCACATCTTTATTTTGGCGGAAATCTGCAGGGAGTTTGGGTGGGAAGATGGTTGGCACATGTTATATTTCTGCATGCATGTAATAAGCAACCGAAACTCAAAGTAGATGTAAAGATGAGTTTGTATGGATCACAAGTTGCCACACTTCACATGCAGTGCATACATTTATTGAAACGCCTTTTCTGTTTGATTATCACACTCACCATATTGCATATCAGTGTTTTTTTTTTTCTTTCTTACATGATGTAAGTGTTGCATTTATTACTTCACAGCTGATTGGTAAACCAAACTGATTAATGATTTTGATGATTGATGATTTCACAATATATTTTTATTCATCCATTCAAGCGGTTTGGATATCTCATTTGATATTAGATATTTAATTCTTTAGAAACAATCTTCAAAATATCTTCTTTTGTTTTGCTCAGATTAATGCAAGTCATACAGATTTGAAAATGACATGAGGGTGAATTTTCATTTTTGGGTAACTATCCCTTGTCAGCCATCACAGAGATTTGTTTGAATATGGAGGCTTGAGTCTCCTGAATGTAAGCCAACACTGACTCATATAGACCAGACCCTCCTCACCTCCACAAGAAATGGGATAATTCTCCCTCTACGGGCCGCCGTCTGCTCCAGTGTTAAAACAGGTGTTATATCGTGCTGAAAAGAAAGCAGAGAGGGAGATATTTAAAGTGTAGTCATTGGAAACTGAGGGATTTGACTCTGCAGCAGGAAACAGACAATTTATTATAAGCAGCCTAGCACACTAGTGGATTATCTATAAAACTTTCATGGCTGTCCCTCGGTGGCAGGCAGCCATAAAACTTCCCGAATGAGGGACTTGTTAATTTACTTGTTAAAGCAAATTAAAAATTTATAAGCACTTTTAGGTAAATGAGATCCTCTTTCATTGGCGCTCTAGTGGGATTCTCACTCTCTCTTTCAGCTCCTTGGAGGACAGGTTAGCTGTGCTGAAACGCCACAGAAGAACAATAAAAGCTGGTAAATTGTTCCAGGTTTTATTACTGTCGAGCTCCACAGCTGCTGTAGTGCGTAACTAAGGAAGAACAGAAGCCAATAGCAACAAAATCCCATGGGCTTCCACTGGAAGCGAAGGGTCAGCCGAGCTTTTCAAAGCAGGGGTTTAGATGAAAAGGGTATTGGGGTTTGCGAACGGCGCCGTTTAAAAGGCCAATGCGGTGGAGTCAGGCTTTGTGTTTGACTGCATCTGGTTGTGGGCCGAGCCTGTGGGAATAGTTCAATAGACTTGTAAAATTTTATCATAACACCGGCAAGCACTTTTCAGCAAGTGGGCAAAGGAAATAATTGACTACATGTGCTAATGATAATCCTATAAAAGCTTCAAAAGCCATTTTAAGAGTCTAGTCAGAGGATTTCAAAGGATGCTTAGCCCATTACTCAAGCTTTGTTTCCACCTCTGAGGAACCGTCAGTGAATTTCTACCAAAACTGCACTGTTTTGTTCTTCCAGTGCGTTCTTTTCTCTCGAATATGCTTAGCAAAATGCCATCTCCTTGTCGCATCACACTTTGAATGGATGCTCATCTACGCTCTCGCCTTGAGCTGCACCATTTTCCTCTTTGCAAGTGCTTCCATCTCTGTATAAACTAATATTGCTTTTACAAACTAGCTCTTAATATATGTCAGTATTATTTCAGATTAAGGCACCATTCTCCAGGAGTGCCATTGAAATCCGCCGTTCCCACTTTCACATTTAAAGAGCCATTAAAACTGTCTGTTATATGGAAACTCCAAGCTATTGTGCTCTGTTTCTTTGAGACAGTCCCTATAAAATACATTTAGGCTTATGGACTGTCGTACCGGCGCTCATAATGGATGTGTGGCTTCGGTACGGGCGCCAGGGCAAAATCGCAGTAAATTCAAATAAAAAGTCTTGTTGTATAGCAGAACTTGTTCGCGAAGCACTGGTGTGAATTAATGCGACTTTCTATCAATGTAATGCAGTCATAAGCTGTTATGCTTGGTCTCCTCTTGCAACATTGGAAACAAATTGCCTTCGTTTTCTCGCTAAGTGCAATGTGATTACAGCGATATAAAACGGTGCTATCTATAAAACAACCGTTGACGACTGACTTTCTTTTTGCGGGCGGTCGCAAGAGCCATGTTAACGCGTACAGGTCTCTTTGACCTTTTTATGGGGAAGGCAAAACGAGAAGCTCTTTCCATTACTGCCTCACATCAAAGCCTTGGCAGCATAAATTAATCTTTAATAGTGTGGAGGCTTTTGTGCCAGGGAATCATGCTGACTGCTTATTGAAAACAGTTGTTAATTCTATACTTCAGTAAACGCAGACGGGGGAGGGAGAAATCAGCCCTAACAGGGAACAGATTGAGGCAAAACAAAAACTTACTGTGTTGAAATTAATGGCAGATGCACTTACTGGTAGTTTAAATGTTTCATTAGATGCTAATGTCTTACTGTGTTTTTAATTGTTGAGGAATTAGTTGCTGGAATATGAAAACCATCTGTTTATTATCTTCCTGGAGGGGGAATCTTTACTCAGGCTCTGCTCTCAGGGTTGTTAAAGGAGTTAATCCTTATGGTGCAACCTGGTGGAGCTGTCAGTCTTCATTAATGTCATTATGATTGCGCAAGAAAGACTGTGAAAACCCACAGACGCCCTTCTGCACACATACGCACTCATAAACAACGCTTTTATGTACACGCTCGCATGCACATACATATGGGAGATGCTTGCTTTCCAAAGAAAGATAATTTTTACAAGAAACTGCATTAAGTTTGTTATGACAGTTAATCTAGCGAGCAGCAATAGGTAACGATCATATGCCGAAACCGAGCAGAGTAGTGCCAGAAAGAGCATGGGAGCAATAAAAATGAACACAATAGATATCATACTTAATGCGTCTAGACTTCAGACTAATTTTAGAGTTAGCGAGATACCCTGTTAAACCTTAAACGTGGAGTAATGGACGATGTGTGGACATAGAGGTTTATAGACAGAACTGGTTGAGCTTTCTGATTTATGGGGGTGGAAACCCGATCTGCACTGAACTTTTTGATGATGGTAATTTATCGTGGCTACCCACATTGCACTTTTTTCTTTAACGCCTCTATTAATCAAATCTCTTCACAAATTACTCCGAGAACCCATGAGAAATGACCCGCATGCCTTCAGGAAAAAGCACTTCCAAGTTAATTTTTCAAAGGCTGTTTAAGAGGCATTAAGTGGAATGGAATGGGGGAAACTAAAAACAAATCCCTTCATTGCTTTGCAATTCTTGTAATCCTAGTAAAAGGTGTACCTGCCTAACTGGTTAAAGGTAGATGTACTATCTGAGTTTGATAGCTCTGTTAATATTTGGCTTTAAACTCATTTCAGAGTAAATAATATACAACATCTTTTTACATAGACATTTGCATGATATACAGAATAGCACAACTGCTTCCTGGTAGTCATTATTATTTAGTGTCGTTTCTAATGCTGAGTATGAAACTTGATGTAATGTCCTGCATCATGTAAAATCATTAAAAAAAAAAACTTTTTACTTCAAACTATTTTTTGTTTTTTTGAAGTATTCACCTAAATGTTGAACAGGCTAACATATAATGCCATATAATGAATGACTTTACGATAAATGCGCAGGATATTTACAGCCAGTATCTATTACCAGTTTCTTGTCACCTGAATTGGCCAATACTGATCTAAAACCTGTTTATTTAATGTTTATCTGGAGCTCTTAACCAGTATAAGCTCTCTACCCACAGTCACTTATTGAAAAGTAATACCAGCTGTTTCCAAGTTTGTGTTGAGAAAAATACTCACTGTAAATTAAATGTTTTTAATAAGTCTAATGAAAACAAACAGGCTTACACAAAATGTTATAATATTAGCTTATGAGCTAATATTAAGTTAATGAGAAATTAAATGAGAATGAAATTTTACAGTTACATTCATATTTATCCTTGTTTATTTGATTAGATTGTTATTTATTTTGTTTTTATTATTTTATTTAATAATTTATTATTCAATTAGTTTATTTAATTGTATGTTGCCCTTTCTTTCTTTTATTTATTTTTATTTTTTGTAGGAATGCTGGTAATATTATTTTCTCTTTTATGTGTTTCTCTGGAGCTTAAATGAGCAGAATGCCAATTGAAGTTGAGGGAAAAAGTGTGAAAACATGAAAACCTGTGGTGCTGTTAATGCCGTTACATGGAGTTATATGAAATTTAAATTATGAACCACATTTTTACATGCGCTCTGTCTCACAGAGTCCACCAAGTGATTCAAAGAAGGTTTCAGAGCATTATCAGCCAAATTTAATAAGTGCTGATTGACTGGTTTATACCTAACCATCCCCGCTGTCTGCTTTTCTCATTTGGTGACGTGTCTCTCATCTGAGATGCTTTATGAAGTTTAATTGAAGACAGAGCAGTATTTGACCTTGACTGGGTGATGCACTTCCCTTGAGGTGGAAGTTTAGATGAAGTTAATGAGTCAGCTTATTCAAAATGAGATGTAGATGCGTATAAGAAAAGCAGTCATTTAGTGCAGAGACACACACACATAAAAATGCACCTAGATGAGTTGTCTAACTTAAGATTTTACAGTTGCTTGTCCTCCATTTTGTCATTGCCAACTCTCTCGCTCTCTCTCTGAGCAGTGCGGGCCTCTTATCACGGTGGCCTGCTGGTAGAAGCAAGCGTCTCTGCCTGGAGTCAGTGAGCTCTCCCTCTGAGAGAGATCCTTTCACATAGCTAATGGCTACAGAAAAGGAACAGTTTCATTTTAATTATGTGCTTTACTCAAGGGCCCTCTTCCCCGCAGTCCCTTATCCCGCCTGTGCGCCTCTAACAACCCACAGCCTGCACCAGTGAAAAGAGATATTCTCCGACCCTCATCTTATTCCCTCCTCCCGTCCCGCCGCCTTTGTCAGGAACTATCGCAAAGAATCTGTTTTTATTCTCCTATGTGATGAGGAAGTATGAAAGAGCGAGTGAGACAGAGAAAGAGAGGGAATGTCTGGGAGGGAAAGATAGGAAAAGAAATGAGCGGACCGATCTATCTCTCCATCTCGGTAAACAACCCCCCAGTGCGCCGTGGCCTACTCTGCTTTTTCAATTAAGTGACACTGCAGTCATTTACTGCTCATCTCGACTCATAAAACAGGCTTTTTATGTGCTGAGAGATGAAGGCGGTTTAGGCAGGGCGAGGGGTGCGGAAACAGCCGTCTGAATGGCGAACCTTCAGAAGACGTAAATCGTAGACCTTGACGACAGTTGCCGGGTCCCGGGAGTATGGCATTGTTCTCCAGACTTTACTGGGGCTCAGATGTTTTTGGATTTCATGTCCTCCTCCCGTTTTCCCCCTCGTCCTTCTCCTCTGCGCTGTGCTCTTGTTCTTTATGATTTCTAGTCTGCTGAAGGACACCTGCTGTGAATCTCTGGTTCTTGCATGGGGAGAGTGGCTTACCGAATGGAAAACGGCTTTTGAAGTGGTTCGGTTGGATTTTATTTATCTTTCTCAAAAGTTTGATATGAAGTCAGTCCTCAGTGGCTGAAATCATATGGATAATGGTGGCCAATGCCAAACAGGTTGATGATGCCACAGAAAAAGCGTTTCTTTGTGATTCATTTCTTAATAAAGATTCATTTAATTATTAATATTATTATTTGTAGTTATTTTATAGAACAGTGGAGGAAATCACTTTCCCAAGAACAAAGCAGTTCCTTATATGTCAGGAGCTGTGCATTACTCTCTGTACCAAAGGTCTAGCATATGAAACTTATTGTATTGGTAAAACGAAATACATTAAATCAACATTAATGGATTTGGCGTCCTATTCTCAGTGCCGAAACATATGTTAGATTTAGTTGTTTATCATTTATTAATTTTGAAGCTTTGGCTGATGTATTTGTAGTGATGAAATTACCTGAATGATGGTGACAGAATCTAGAGATGTCTGGATCCGAACCAGCTTCAGTTCTCCCATATGATCGCTCATCTTAATGGCTATATTTACACAGCAGCAGAATGTGGCAGTTGGCAGCTAATTTACATAGTAAGAGCAATAATATTTTTTTGCCTTTTTTTTGTACTCATTCAATTTATTAAAAAAGTAACAGTAAAAACATTTATAATGTTACAAAAGATTTTCTAACTAGGCTTTCTAACAAAGTGTGTTCAGTGAATTGTACCGATGAAACATCTTTCTGAAAATAAGTAGACCAAAAAAAAAAAAACCTCCATAAAACAGTTTTAAAAGTTGTGAGTCATGGAAAATTACATGATATAGAACCTTTATACAGTGTGTGGTATTGTAAAAACTCTACATCTATCCTTCACAGCTTCATTTTTATCTGAGCTAAATTCAGTATATTGTCTAACCTTACTTAAGTCTATTGCAGCTGAAAATTGAGCTTTGCCATCACAGGAATCAGTTAGGCCTTTTAAAATACATTAAAATTAATTGTAATAACGTTTCACAATATTACTGTTTTTCATTTTTTTTTATCAAATAAATGCAGCTTTGGTGAGCATAACAGATTCCAAACTTTTGAACAGTACTCCATATCCAGTACAGTATATCCAATAGCCTTTTTAACTGAGCTGCTTCCATCGGTTTTGTGGTCTGGGCTCTATCCAAATGTAATCTATTTAGTTACATAGCTTTAATAGATTATTGTATTCTGATCCAGAGATCTTCAGTATTGTTTATTCTCTGGCCTACGCTTTAGTAACAGTATGTTTAACATCTTTTAGTGTCTTTTTTCTTCTTACTGCATCTGACTGTTGTTTTTTAAAAAAAATGTTGGGGTGTCTTTGTGTTTTCCAGCTGAAGCCGGGCCAGAACAACTGTAAAGACAGCGATAGCGAGAGCGTGAGTGGAGAATCCAAACCCTCCATCCGGAGCAGCTCTAGAGATAGACTGACAGACGTGAGTCCAATCAAATCTGCGCATCATTCGCCATACTAACAAAAAACTACATTTAGTGCTTTTTTATGTAATGATTATTTTTTGGAAATGTGCTTTCCATGCCTGGAATTTCTATTATGCATATATATATATATATATATATATATATATATATATATATATATATATATATATATATATTTATATGAGTTAAGCTCTGCTTTAGAATACTCCATCTGCTCTTGTGTAGAGTAAAATTGAGGCCACAATGAGGTCTGATTTGTTAGCAAATTGTTCCTTTGAGTTGTGAGAACGCTGCATTTATAATGGTCACAAATAATATGCAGAATTTATCACAACTGGCATTTAGTGTAGACGTTTGCTTAAATGTTTGAGCTACCATAAAATATATTGTTAACACCTGAGTTAAGGTTGGCCTGTTCCCCTACAATAACTGGCTTGACACCTGATCATTATCATTCATTTGGAGGCTTTTCTTATCTGCCTAATTCTCAACGATGTTCAATATTTAAACAGCGTTTTATAGTTTCTCTTATCCACTCCATTGGTCTAAACTGACAAGGCCCTGTGCCAACAGGAACAATAGGAGTGTTTTAAGAGCCGAGCTCTTCTTGAGCTCGGTGTGTGTGCTTGTGTTGTCAGGGTGTGAGGTAGAGGAGCGCGGAGGCTGTCTGCACCCTCAGGCCTACAGGCTCTGCTATGTGTTTGTGCTCAGTTGGTGATAAGAACATCCTATTTACTCAGCTGGCAGCTTCAGTGGAGACTCGGCCTGAAACGCGACTGTGCTTATACACCTTAGAAGTGGAGACGACAGGAAGTAAGATGGTGAAAAATGTACCAGGGTCCTTGCTTGGACATCAGTGATGTACCGTAAAAACACAAAGCATGTATTTAAAGTCAATTTAATGTCAATATTGAAATATGAAACTGAGATTATTTTATCTGCCATTTGTGTGTTAGCATTGCGTTCAATCTGTATATATACATAGATTAGATTAAAGGTTTTTATCCATTTGTCAAACTTTGCATTATGACAATAATTATCGGCTTATCAGAATTGTACTATCACACACTCTACACACATACAGTCATATATAACCCTCTTGAAGCAGCATTCGACCATGTAAAGGCAGCATACACAGTTTACATTGCACTGAAAGTCTTGTTTATGGATCTTATACACAGGCTCGTGTGGAAGCTCAGTCAGTCTGGCGCAGGCCCTCCTCAGACCTCAAGCCTTGGCTCCCGCAGTGGAGATGTGAGTCTGTGAGTGTGTACTGGCGCTATCAGATATCGGGCATAATTAGAGCTGTCAGCTGGAGGGCGAGGCAAGTCGTCGGAACAGACACGGCAGAACGAGTTGAGCGCGACCGCTCCTGCGTGTAGCTATAGGATGCTTGGCCAGGCATGAAATGAAATAAGTAATTTGATGTTGACATCAGAAATTGAAATGATACCTGCAGCCCCTCGTCAGGGAAGAGAGAGAAGAACGAAGAGATAAAGCATGAGAGGGGGACCAGGAGAAGGAAGATAGGAAAGGAAGAAATGTAAGTGGAATGGGGGAAACAGATCAAGTTAGAGATGAAACGCAAGATAGGGTTTGATTATCGGACAGGTAAAAACAACCAACAAATAGATGCAGAATGTGTTGTGTGTGATGGGTTTTAACTTGAGTCTTAAAGGGATAGTTCACCCAAAAAAGAAAATTCTGTCATCATCTGCTCACCTTATACTGTTCCAAACCCGCATGTTGTTATTCTTCTGTGGATCACAAAAGTGGAATTTGTTTTAATCTGGATGCAGGCTAGATTTTTGGTTGAACTATCCTTTAAAAACCAAGTTAAAAATTAAATTAAATTTAATTTAATTTAAAAATAAAGAACACATTATTGATTAGTTATAAATAAAATAAGAAAAAATATTATTATTATTATTACTACAGATAACTGTAGTGCCTCAGTTCAAGCGGCACACGTTAACCGATCGTCTTTTCATATTTACTTAAAGCATGAAAAAAACATGAATGAACATCATAATGTATTTTATTTCAACTGTGGAAAGACGTCAATACACAATTTTTTTTTTTTTTCTCAGACAAGAGGTCGGATTCGTAGTTATGATAGGTCAGATCGCCTGTCAATCAAACTCTTTGCGAATGGTCAATTCTAACTTAAAAATTAGCAATAGAATAAGGTGAACACCTCTGATAGAATTTTATTACTTTTTTAATTTGGCATGGAAAAAAGTGAGGCTGTGGGGGATTAAAGTGTAGTCTGTTCAACGGCATTCTTTTTTTTTTCCTTTTTCATATTCTTTAACTGACAAAACATTGGAAACAAGAAAAAACCAGGATGATGCAAATGACTTAATAACTTGAACCTTCCTGTTGTTCCCAGCCTCATTTGCATTCCCATCAAATTAATGTGCCACATTTGTTTGATAAGTGCATTTCTCTGTTACAGAATATTTTGAAGCCCTTGAGTATTCTAAACAGGAAGTGGTGAAAGGTGCTGGAGATACTTTTATTTTTTTCTTTCATGCTTGAGCAGTTTCTCAGGGTCACACTCAAAGTAGAACATCCCAGTCCTTAGGGGATGGTGGAAGCAGGTTATTCACAATCACACCGTAAAAAAAGCCACTTCATACCAGCATAGAGGTACTAGATAACAGATATGGAGAGCAGGGCCTAAATTTTGGCACAGGGCTGTGAGTATAACAAAGTTATGCAGGAAATTCCCACAAACATTTATTCACTGTAGCATGAAGTTTGAATGAGTAAATAAATCCACACAGATGAACAGATCAATTCGAAATTGTTCTGTTAGACTGTAATTTCAGAAACAGCGTCAGTGATTATGCTACTCGCTCTCTCTCTTAATATAACGTGCAGATGACTTTACATCAACACATCATGTCTGCGATACAAGACTTTCGCTCATAAGCTGTCTACATTAGCAGGACACCTCTGGTGTGATGTTGATTGGTGCACTGTAGATTGTAAACATTGTTCAAGGGTTGATCTACTGGTGCAGAATTTATCAATAGTCAAAATGACTAGAACAGCCTTAAAAAATGTAGTTGCCTAATGAAGATATTTTTTTATTATTATCAATTCATAAAAATTACATAAACAGCGACACTTGCACTAACAAAAAATTTGACAGATAGTCTAATTTAAATTTAGTCAGATAGTTTTATTTGACAGATAGTCACCTAGTTACACAACATACATCTTAAGAGTGTAAAATATTAATACAGTGAACCATACATAGCCATATTTAGAAGTAAAGACCATTATCAGAATGAGCACTTAAAGGAATAGTTCACCCAAAAATGAAAATCTTGTCATCAGTTAGTCACCCTCATGTCGTTCCAAACCTTTATGAGTTTTTTTCTTATGTGGAACATAAAAGAAGATATTTTGAAGAATGCTGGTAATCAAACAGTTGATGGTCCCCACTGACTTCCATTATAATTCTCTCCCTACTGTGGAAGTCAGTGGAGACCAACAACTGTTTGGTTCTTCAAAAATATCTTCTTTTGTGTTCAACATTTAAAAAAAAAAATGTTTACAGGTTTGGAACAACATGAGGGTGAGTAAATGATGACAACATTTTCGTTTTTGAGGCTAAATATTCCTTGAATTGCTTGAAAAGTGAAAATTTGGTCTGTTGGTGAGATTTAGTGAACAACACAATTTAATCTGACTGCACTTTTTTCCAGTTTGATTTTTAGTTAAATTCAATTCAGAAAAATAACCCCATTGGACCATCTAGCATCTAAGGTGTGCGATTTCAAATTTCTGTAATCAATATAAATATGAGTGACCACATAATTGCATCCATTCTGAAAGCACAAGTACATTTCCTTATTGGAGATTATTTATTTTTTGACATGTTTATCGTTTATATATATATTCATAATGGCATACTCACACCATTTTCATAAAAGTGAAGCAAAAACGAAGGGAAAGCTTGAGTTGGGGTTACGAGGAGTAATTCTAGCCCTCGTTATAGACTGTTTGGCAGTGTGCTAATGATGTCTTCTCTCTCGTACTCCTTTCCACTGCACTGATGAAAAAACGAGAGAGACAGAGCCTGATGTTGATCTACGCTTGACAGAGAGGAAGCTGGGGTCAAAAGAGGTCACTCAGGACATCTTGCTCTCTTTCCCCCCTTCTTTTCCTCTTTTCCTCCCCCTCTCTCCTCCCTCTCCTTCTTTCCTCCTGTTCCCATGTGCTGCCAGCTCATTAAGCTACAAATGGTGCATCAGCCTTGTTCTCGCCAGCGGTAACCCCAAACCTTGGATAAATTGGCAGGCTTGCTGTATTTGCTCCGAAGCCCCGGGTCCCCTTTCAACCACGTTTGAAGCCAGCATGGCGGCACAGTTTCCCTAGGCAGGGTGGCTGGAGGCCAGGGCAAAGGGAAGAGGCGAGAAGGGGATGTGTGACGGAGACGGGGCGAATCAAACACACATGTGTTTAGTCTCTGCGGCAGGAGTGAAATGCCATCATTATCCGGTTGCCTATCAAATAAATTGGCAATTACAGGGCGCCGGATTCCAGTAAACAGCACATTAATGCTTTTCTTTTGGTGTGTGTGTGTCTGTTTGCCGAGAGGGATGGGGGACGGACGCATCGTGCCCCCTGAATGTTTGCTGCCTTTGCCCACCCGTCACCATCTTGCTGATGAAAGACAAAGCAGGAGATGATAATGAGGTCAGTCCAGCTGGGAACAAAACCAAACTAAAAGGCTTAAATATGACAGTTAATTTAACATCAACGTCACTGCAGTCTCTCCTATGGAGGGACTGTCCTAAAGCGGCTCTTTAACTCTCATTACAGCCTGCTAATCTGATGCAGAGAGGCACTGACAGACAGTAGAAAGAGACTGAGAGAAAGAGATGACATTACCTGCTCTTTGGTCGCCATAGTGACAGTACTCTGGGATTTCTGGGTAACAAGTTTTATTGCTCATTCATGATTCAGTGTGGTCTTAACGGAAGCAGAGCAATGAAATATTTACATTAAGGGTCAGGTGGCAGTTTGGCCTGTTTAGTGGTCTGTCGTGTGGGGGTCGGTTGTGTAGTTCTTGACAAACACACACACACAAACACACAAGAAATCTGCAGATTTTCAGAGTTTCAGATTTGTGTTTTATTCAGAATTCAAATATAAATTCAGAATTATCATCACAGCAGTGCTATTCAGAATAGAGGACTCAAACCTGATTTTGAGTGTGAATAGAATCAGAAATCAGTTTTAGAATTTAGTTAGGATACAGAACCTAAATTCAGATTCGAAATCTCAGCAGTTCTATTCATTATAGATAAATAATAGTCAGATCTGATTTGAGTCAGAAGAAACAGAATCAGAATTCAGATTCAGAGTTCAATTTAAATACAGAGTTCAGATCTCAATTTAGATTCATAATCTGAGCAGTCCTATTTATTATATGTGAGGCAAACCGGATTGTAAGGGTGAATGAACAGATTCAGAATACAGAATTTAGATATATAATCTGATGAATTTTAGCAATGCTAGTCATTACAGGTGAAACAGACCCAATTTTGAGGTCTTAAACCTTAGACTTTTATAGAAATTGCAATTGTCTATCCATGTGAGAAGCAATAATACTCACTGCAAACTCATTGCAGCTAGTTTATTTATGCTTATTTTTCTAGTACTTAATCTAGCCTAAATGTTCTCTAAATGCAATGTTATGAAAATCATTCTCTCCCGGGCATTCGCTTTGGAACTCTCTGAGTGGTTTGAGAGGATTTGTAGCCCCCTTGTCGTTCTGCAGTGAACATATTTGAATCCAGCGTTGTGGTTAGTGGCTGTAGATTATTAGTTCTGCCTGTGCTGGGGGATTCTTTCGCTATGTGGTAAAACAATCTCCACCCTGTAATTACGGCTGCTGGAGCAGATTTATGTCATATGATATAGATGTTGTTCTTAATGATTACTGTTATTATTTGATTTCGCCGGGACGTGGAAAGAGTCCACAGCGTTTTGTGGAGAGGTCATATTTCTGCCGGAGCTTTTGACCTGCGGATATAGCTCTCTCGTGGCTGAAGTCAAAACAGATAGAGTCAAACTTTCCGCTCTGAGTTTGTCACGGATCCTCAAACCTCGCTGCTAATTTTGATTATTCTTCTACACAGTTGTTATAATGAGGTCAGGGGCCCTTACATGCTGAGAAATGCAGACCAATTTGCTCCGACATGGAAGTTGTAATTGCTTGCATCAATTATCTAGTAGTTCTTTTGCCATCTCCATTCGTCACTCCCGTTCTCTCTTCTTCTCCCACTCACTCTAATTTGAAATGTTCCTTATTAGAGATGAGCATTTAGATATAGCAGTTGCACCGTACCTATAATTAACTGATTATCATGGCAGGAGTTAAAGTGTTTGAACAGGAGTTCGGAATATATATATGTGTGTGTGTGTGTGTGTGTGTGTGTGTGTGTGTTTTGTTTGTGCAATTGTACTAGTGTGCCAGCATTTGAGGAATTGTAGTGAAGTTGTTTTCCCCTGTCAGTGTGTTTATAACTGTCATTGTATTGTCTGAGTGTGGAAAGGGATACGGAGTGTGTCTGAAGGACAGGAGTGGTTATGATTGCTTTATAGCTTAACAGCACTGCTCTAAATCAGCTGTCAGTCACTCTGACCCGAAACACGGCTGGTGACAGCACCTCAATAAACCTGCCACTTGTCCCTCTCTGCTTTGCTTTTATGCCTAAAACTGGTCAGCGCTGCACACACACACACATAGCACTCTCCCTTTAGATACCACGGCTGTTTTTTTACCCTCAGCATTCATACTTTTAGCACAGCCCAGAGCTAAATGTGTGAATTATTTCACAGAAAGCATCAGAAAAAAATACATTCACATTAAAAATAGATATATTTTTGTAAACATTTTAAAGTCATCCATATTAGGTTACTTAAGGACTATTTTAAGGACTGGAAATATGTATACAAAACTTTTTCAGAGTAACAACCTTACTACACTTCCTTGTTTATATTGTCGCAGAATGTAAACTGTATTTTTTGCACAAACACATGTATACATACACAATTTTATATGCATACATTTAGTATACTCCCATAGAGTGATATATACACTGAACAAAATTATAAATGCAACACTTTTGTTTTTGCCCCCATTTTTCATGAGCTGAACTCAAAGATCTAAGACTTTTTCTATGTAAACAAAAGGCCTATTTCTCTCAAATATTGTTCACAAATCTGTCTAAATCTGTGTTAGTGAGCACTTCTCCTTTGCCGAGATAATCCATCCACCTCACAGGTGTGGCATATCAAGATCCTGATTAGAGAGCATGATTATTGCACAGGTGTGCCTTAGGCTGACCACAATAAAAGGCCACTCTAAAATGTGCAGTTTTACTGTATTGGGGGGGGGGGGGGGTCCGAAAACCAGTCAGAATCTGGTGTGACCACCATTTTCCTCACGTGCAACACATCTCCTTCGCATAGAGTTGATCAGGTTGTCCCTCTTCAATGGCTGTGTGAAGTTGCTAGATATTGGCAGGAACTGGAACATGCTGTCGTATACGTCGATCCAGAGCATCCCAAACATGCTCAATGGGTGACATGTCCGGTGAGTATGCTGGCCATGCAAAGAACTGGGATGTTTTCAGCTTCCAGGAATTGTGTACAGATCCTTGCAACATGGGGCTGTGCATTATCATGCTGCAACATGAGGTGATGGTCGTGGATGAATGGCACAACAATGGGCCTCTGGATCTCGTCACGGTATCTCTGCACTGAAAAAAACAATAAGTAGAATTTACTCAATTTTTCTTTGGCAAGTTTTTGCACGAATGTTTTTCAAGTAAATTTCACACATATGGAAATTAAGTAAATCTACTTAACTAAGTTAAGTAAAATTAACAAACTGAATGAGTACATGTAACTTGACCTGTTAAATTTTATTTAGTAAATTTTACTTACAAATCTGATGTAATTAATATAATTAAGTAAAACCAATTGTTCTTTTACATACATTTTACTTATTTTATGCAGTGCTGGCAATTAATTTAAATTAAATTTTACTGTTGTAATGTGTGTGACAAAATAATACCATGACAATGTGTAATTAAGAGTCTTTTATTAGGAAGAAATAATGCAAGAAATAACAAGCGCTGAAACCTATGATGCTTAAGACCACTTTGCAATAGTTTAAACAGCTTGAGCAATGAGAAACATCCGCTTTCAATAACATATTAAACACATTAAAACTCCAACATTAGCAGTTTTTTGCATAGATATGACAGCTTCTTAATCTCAGTATCAAAACATGACTAACAGACTGCAGTTACAAATAAAACCTGTTAACTAAGACCCTGACCCCACCCCAAAAATGTGTAGTTAAGAGTTTTTTATTTGGAAGAAAAAACAATGCAAGAATTATCAAGCACTTACAGAATATATATTTGTTCTGTACTCACAATTATTGAAAACACAGGTCACTGTTTCATACTTTTTTAGATGACCTCGAATGTGCTCAAAGTATTGTTTTTCTGAATGGTTACTTACTGCATTACAAACAAGACACCTAAATGACAGGGTCTGTGTAGAGTCCAATGATCCTCTGTGATCTCTAGACAAATGAGAGTGCAGGGAACTCCAGGTCCTGAAGCAACAAGGACAATCTGTGTATGGGCAAGTTGCATTTTTTGCACAACAACCTCATCAGTTCATATTTAAATGCTTAAATCTAGAGAAAAATGTGAACTGCACCCCTGTGTGGACATACAGACAATTCCTTCCATTCGGTCTCTCCCTTCTGCCCCTTTCACCAGGTTACAGCAAAGACAGAACAAAGGACTGGATGCACATGAGAAATATTCTGCAATTAAGAAAACAGATAAAAGAAATAAGTTAACAGCATACAATTTTTAAGTAAAAGTTGATTAGTATTTGCATTTCACATAATGTATGTCACTAATTTTGATTAAACGAACAAGGAATTTTTACACACTGTAGAAAAGATGGCTATCTTTGAGTTGTACTTTTTTTTTCTGGCTCTTCAGCCAGCCATGCAGAAGGAGATTAGTCTTTAGAATGAGATCACACAAAAAGTGGGAAATAATAATAATTTAAAAAAAAACTCAATGAAACGTCAACACTTTATTGATCCAAATCAGATCAAACTCATAAAAACATGACCGTACAAGATCTCCACGCCATTTCCTTCCATTAAACCACGTTAATTTAGTAAATCGTGTCCATACTGTAGTAATCTTTCACTCGTCTTTTTTTTTTAAGTCATTTACATTTAAGTGGACACGATTGAATAAAGAAGGGACCTATTAATAAACAGAACGCACAATTTAGTAAATTAATTAAAGAATGGAGGGATTACTTACGATTTATATAAAATGAGGGAAGGAAAACCTCTTCACGTATTTTTAATTCGAGGCCACAACATACTTTTTTTTTTCGAAGAGCAATGCACAAGCAAACAAAATAACACATAACATATTCTCGAATTTTGCCCGTATTTATTTGAAACTTGAAGTTTAAACTTAAAACTGGTTAAATATTTTGCAAAGTAGCCTAGCGTTAGCTTATATGGCACTCCTTTAACAAAGCTATCTCAAGAACACTCTAAACTTTTCAAAGGCACGAAATTAAGTGATGACAACACGATCATCTAATGAAATTACATTTCTTGAATAAATGTAATCTTAAAATACGTAATATAATGCAGTTTTAAATAATACTTACTTGCCAAGAACAGATAGAGATGTAGAAGCCATCGATCTTCGTGGGATTTCTTTCCACGCATGCGCATATTCCTTGCTTGAAGACTGCGTAAATCTTACATGATTTTTTAAATTTGCTTCAAGTACTTTATTAAATCGTGTAAATATGATAGACATTCACAGGTCAAATTTACTTGTATGTCGGATGTCTAATATTTACAAGAAAAAAATGAGTATATATTTAGATTTTACTTAATATTCAGGAGTGTTTAATTTTACAAAAAAATCTTAGCCAAAGATGCATGATTTTTCTTGTTTTATTTACTGAACCATAAAATCATTTTTTACAGTGTGTGCATTCAAAATGCCATCAATAAAATGCACCTGTGTTCGTTGTCCATAACATACGCCTGCCCATACCATAACCCCACCGCCACCATGGGCCACTCGATCCACAACGCTGACATCAGCAAACCGCTCACCCACACGACGTCATACACGCTGTCTGCCATCTGCCCTGTACAATGAAAACTGGGATTCATCCGTGGAGAGAACACCTCTCCAAAGTGCCAGATGCCATCGAATGTGAGCATTTACCCACTCAAGTCGGTTACGACGACGAACTGCAGTCGAGTCGAGACCTCAATGAGAATGACGAGCATGCAGATGAAATTCTTTAGTTATGCAAACCGATTGTTGCAGCAGCTGTCCGGATGGCTGGTCTCAGACGATCTTGGAGGTGAAGATGCTGGATGTGGAGGTCCTGGGCTGGTGTAGTTACACATGGTCTGCGGTTGTAAGGCCGGTTGGATGTACTGCCAAATTCTCTGAAACGCCTTTGGAGATGGCTTATGGTAGAGAAATGAACATTCAATTCACGGGCAACAGCTCTGGTGGACATTCCTGCAGTCAGCATGCCAATTGCACGCTCCCTCAAAACTTGCAACATCTGTGGCATTGTGCTGTGTGATAAAACTGCATATTTTAGAGTGGCATTTTATTGTGGCCAGCCTAAGGCACACCTGTGCTATAATCATGCTGTCTAATCAGCATCTTGATATGCCACACCTGTGAGGTGGATGGATTATCTCGGCAAAGGAGAAGTGCTCACTAACACAGATTTAGACAGATTTGTGAACAATATTTGAGAGAAATAGGCCTTTTGTGTACATAGAAAAAGTCTTAGATCTTTGAGTTCAGCTCATGAAAAATGGGGGCAAAAACAAAAGTGTTGCGTTTATAATTTTGTTCAGTGTATACAGTGTATACTTATAGCAAATCTCAACTGCTAGATTTTTTTTATTTTGTAGCAAAATGTCAGCAAAAACAGCCTCTCTACAATTTTAAATTGTTCTTGTTTAAACTGTATTATCGCATAGCTCTATACATAGTTATATTACAGTATATCCAACTTTAGAGCCATACATTGTACAGTACAATGTATTGATTTAAAAACATATATAGAAAATCTCATCTGTCTGATTTTTTTTAATTACAAAATTTAACTATATAATTGCCCTGTTCTTTAATATGATGTAGAATGTTTAAGTATGTAATGTATCATTGTAAAATCTAAACTATATTATTACCCAGATCTAATCTGCAAAATGTGGCTATAAGGCATAAAGATATTAAACTTTAATGTCATGATTTTCTGTGAAGCTGCTTTGAAAACTGTTGTGACTGCTATACAAATACTTTTGGCACAACATGTGATGGTCTTTTTAATTTAAGCATTTCAAAGGCCCAGGTATGAGTCACAATTTACTTTGATCAATTATAATCTGAATTTTGCTGTAAAAATTGTAATTGTAAATTATACAATTGAAATCAAAGTCTTACTGAAGAAAACATCTTTAGAGTCTCATGGCCACTCAAACATGTTTATAGTCTGTACATCTTCCTCAGTTCATCCACTGTTGGCAGGTGTATGGACTAAGTTGAACCTGATAGTGTTTTTGTGTGAAGGTGGCAGCAGATTTTGAGACACAGTGACAGGGTGGTCTGTTTGCAACACAGCATGTCTGTATTGGGCTGTCATTATCTAACAGCTAACTGTCCATCATGGGCAATGGGGAGAGGGACAGCACAGATGAACATATCCACACATATAGACCACGCTTAACCATCGGGTCAGGAACCAATCATATTGAGGCTCTAAAGCATCAGGTGCCAAATTTTGTAACCTCCAGAGAATTAAGTCAACAGTGACTTGTGTAAGAATAGTAGTATATTTATTTTCTATAATTTTTTTTTTTTTTTTTTTTTTTAATTATTATTATTTATTTATTTAGTTTAATTTTAATTGGTTTTTGGTCGTAGAGTAGCGATTAAACATAAAATGAAACTGAGACTTGATCACAGAACTCACAGAACATGACCTTACAAGAGTTCCACTGCCCAATGTGCAAGTTTTCTGTCAGTTTTATAGAACTCAGATTTTTATTGTCTTGAAATGTTGTTCATCTGATTTTATTAGTTTGATTTGGTTAACAGAGTGTCTGGACCTGAGCCAGCTACCAGCTAAGTACCCTTGAATCCAGTCCATTTCAGCATCATCCAGTCATTCACCAGCTAACCTTGTTCCATTTTCTACAAATTCCTCTTCCTTTCACCCACAGACGGTGGGAGGAAGGGAGTGAGAGAGAAGCAGACAAAAAGTGCTGGCAGGGACTAGATTGTCTCTTTCGCTTTGTCGTCTGTTCAGATCAGAGGGCATATTGTAATGCCATTTAAATGCCCGTCTTTTCCTCATTTTATTTATTTTTTTCTTTCAAATAGAGATGGATAGCTTGGAGGAATCTTTCTCTTGCTGTCGTTCTCTCTCTGTCTTGCTTTAGTGTTAAGG
The DNA here is from genome assembly GCF_936440315.1 of Barbus barbus. NCBI lineage: Eukaryota > Metazoa > Chordata > Actinopteri > Cypriniformes > Cyprinidae > Barbus > Barbus barbus. The sequence continues at coordinate 11,126,283 of NC_136723.1, forward strand.
TCAGTTCATCATAGTGAGTTGAATAAGTGGAGCCTGAGGGAATCTTAACAAAGGTCTTGTTCTGATTGGATAATGAAAGCATGGGGCCTAAGGAGCAAGAGAAATCACTAGTTGCCATAGCAATAAGAGACCAACGTAGGTACCATATTCTGAATGTGCAAGAATGCAACAGAAAAAGAATGAAGGAAAAGATTTTTGACTCGGAGCCTGTATAGGAAGCATGTCTGTGTCTTGGTTGTATGACACTCAGAGCTAACAGCATACGGGTGCAATGCGTCGCACCCCTCACCCTATGCAGAGCGAGCGTCACTTGAGCGAAGTTGTCAAATACATCGCTTTTACAGAAAATACCTTGGCTATGAGCTAAAATAAACTCAACCTTGCCAACCAGGATACAGGCATCAGTCGCTTTCATAAACACCAGCACAAGCTCACTTCTCCAGGGCCTACAAATCACCCTGACCTAGAGCCTCCGTGTGTGTGTTTTCAGCTGAGCTGCCACGACCCTATTCCCAAAGCCTGTGTTGTAAATATACCAGACTTCTTTCTCTTCCTGCAATTTTTTTTCCCCCTGCTTGTTTGGCTTCCTCAGAGACGACTTGTTTTCACTCCTTAATGATCCTTCCTTATGATGGATAGAGACTGCCTTGCCCAGGCCAAGTAGCGCTACCGTATCTTCAGCAGACCCAGGTGCTGATGGAAAGGCTGTGTGAGGTTCACCAGGGATGAGAGAAAGTGGGAAGAGAAGTTGGAAAGGTCTCATATTGTGAGGTTGTAGGCCTGGTTACTCTCCATTTCTTCTCATAGAGCATGGCCGAAACTGTTCAGTACTGCCAATCAGCTTTCTCACTGTTGTGCTGGAATCGCTACATAGACTTTTGGCTTCTGTAGAATATTTTATTTAAAAAAAGAAAAGAAGAAAAAAGCATTGAGATATATGATTTTACAACAGCTAAGTGATGTTTTTTGATGCATTGTGCACTCCTTATAATTTTTTTTGTTTTTTTTGTTTTTAGAGATACATTTTAAAGTCCAATTCTCAAAATTAACAAACCATAAACTATGACTTTTGCCTCAATAAACTCATAATTTACTGCTTATTAATAGTTAGTTAGGTAGTTGTTGAGTTTAGGTAATAAGTAGCATTAGGGATGTAGAATATGGTAATGCAAAATATGTGCTTTATAAGTTCTAGAAAACAGCCAATATGTTAATAACAGACATGCTAATAAGCAACTAGTTAGTAATGAGAATTGGTTCCTATATTAAAGTGTTACAATTTTTTGTAAGTACAATGTATGTTTTTAATAAAAATTCAAACAGTACAGCATGGTGCTAGAAGCGCCAAGGTCATGAGTTTCCAAGGGAATGCATAATTATACATATTGATAAATAAAATGCATAATTTGAATGCAATTTAGAGTAACTTATGAAAGCATATGCTAAATGCATACATTTTGAATTTGATAATAATAATAATAGGTTTTATGTATATAGTGGTATATATATAGTTTATGTATATTTAGGTATAGTAACAAGTCCATTTCTAATCATTGTACAAAATCTTGTTTAGTGGAATCTAGAAAATGTTGAAATTGGTTAAAATATTTTGATGAGTTAAAGTAGTGGAAAAACATTTGTTGCCATGACTATTGATCATATAATTTTTTACAGTATTACATTCAGCAATTTTTGCAATTCAGTTGATTGGTCATAGGTGGGGTGTATATTGACTGTTTTCAACAGCTTCAAACGTGACTCATCCAAACAGATTTTATAATATATCTATCTATTTATAATGTTCAAGGATCAATTGTGTTTTTAGCATGCTGGCATTAGAATGACTGTATTTGTTTCGCAATGTTGCGTTAATAGAGAACGCCAAGTTGAGCTTTCAAATATCATCTCTTCACCGCTTTCCAGCTATATACACCAATCGGATATTGCAGTCTGAATGCCCATTATCTCCACGCCCAGCCTTCCCGCTGTTTGTTCCTCCATAGGATTTTAATGTGTGAATGTCTGCTGGGCTGCAGTGAGAAGTTATATCACTCGGCTCTGAAGCATTAGACTGTATTTAAAGGGGCTTTTAACACACTGCAGGCGTCACAGTCACATTATGCTCATTGACGTTTGGTTAATGGACTGTGCTGTGTTTTTCAGTCACTCAGACCCAGATCAGAGAGTGTGTCTGCTGAGAATAAAGAATAAAAGTCTTCATGACTTCATTCAAAGCACAGAACTATATAATCAAAGGAAATGAGTAAATAAAGAAAAGGTTTTTTTTTCAGACTTAAGATTTATAACAAGTCGCTAAGTTTTATTGCCTTCGTGATTTAGTGTAATAACCACATGTTTTCCTCCTCATCTGCAAAAGAAGAAAAAAAATCATGAGATGGAATGAAAAAGTAAAGTAGTTACTGGTTTTTGATTTTCATCCAGCAGTCATTTTAATGGCATGTCAGGCCACGCAGGTGGTTGGGGAAACATAAATTCTTGCTGGGTGTTCTGAATCCAGCCAAGGTTCCAGAACTATCTGTCACGGTTCTGTTGAGATTTATGCTTGAGTGGAAGAGGCTGAGTACACACAGAGTGTTAAAGAGTCCTGTAAAGAACAAGCTATTAAAACACCCACCTCAAACCACCGTTATAGTATAACCCTGTCCAGAACTGACATCTGAATCCTGACCAGAGCCATTGGAGTCAAGTCTGAGACCACTAGTGAAAATGATTTTATTGTGCAGTTTTGTAAGTTTGTAATATTTAAAATATAAATATGTAAAAACATATAAAATATTTAATTGGTTTTGAGTGTAAAATTAATCTATTTTAGAAATAGGGCTTAATCTTAAATATTTCTTACATCATCCTGTTTTACCTTTCTGTTTATTTAAAGTTTTTAATTTAATTTTAAATCTCAGTCGTTTGAAACACATTGCCAAGGGCCCTTTGCAAACTGCAAACTTAAAAAAGAAAAAAGAAAATCTTAACTTAATTAAAATACTAAAAGCACAAAAAAAAGTGTAAACTGAATATTTCTTTCTTTTTTCCCCTCAACGGCTGTTTTTTTGAATAAGAATATACAGTTCATGAAACTTCCTGAATCACAAAAATAAATGTGGTTAATCAGTTTAATTAATTTATATATATTCTCCCAGTTTCTATTAATTAAAATGATTGAAAACAAGCTACGTTGTCATATTAACAACAGAGCATACTTGACGAAATATTATAGTATATGAGGCGCCTTCAGAATTTGTGTTGGACAACCAGGAGCCTTCAAGTCAAAAAGGTTGAAAATCACTGCTATAGAGGTATTGTAGAGCGTTGACAAAGTTATGTGCAGAAGTGGGTGGAACGGGATTGAGGAATGTTTTGAGCCGGATTCAAACTTGTGTTGACTGTCTGATCACCAAAGTGCAACGTGTTGTGCTCACCGCTATAAAAATGCCTTTTATATGGTTGTTTTGCAATGCTTACAATTGTGTCATTCTAGGCTTAACATTGCATAGGGTTTGTGCTAATATTGCGCTTTGCATCATCTCATGAGTGGCGTGCGAAATACCTCTCTGACAGGCGCTGTTGTGCGTGGCTGTCTGACCGCATCAGGGCTGTTTATATGTTTGGCAGAGGATGTATTCGTCCCCCATCAAGGCCTCGCTGCAGCTAAGGGGATTACAGAGAGATCCTCCGTATGTCGCATCACTTCTGTATAAGAAGCCACTGCAATTTTCTCCAAAACCGCAAGGCAAAAAGCCCGAGAACTAAGTAAATAAATGCAAAGGTATATAAATATAGGAACACATCCCCCTGGAATTATAGTTGCAGAAAGATTATTCCAGAGGCATTATTTCCCCCTAGTCATGGACTTAACTCAAATTTAGAGGGAGAATGAAATTGCTGGCAGTGAAGAAAGGCAGACAGAAAAGGTGGGAGTTCATGAGGAGAGAAATAACATTTTCATTTGTTTCAGGCCCTGTGGGAGAGATAGGCCGTGCCAGTAAATAGATGTCGTTATGAGAAATGATTTTCTTTTCACTGATGGAGGATGTGGTTTTAAGGCACACTTATCCATCTGCAATCTAGATGTCAAACCCCAGGAATCCAGAATAGCAACACAGCAGTGTGATCGTAATGACACAGGATTCGAAGCCCCCCACCCATTTCTTGTCCCTCTCTCAGCCTCCCGCCAACATGCCGCTCTTTCTTTCAGACTTGAGGTTTGTTCTTTGATGTCCGTTTGTTCTTTCCAGCTCAATCATGACATGTTTAAATTGGCTGGTCGAATTACCTTCCAGCGCTGCTGGTACTGTTGAGTTGAGTGTTGGAGAGGGATGGAGAGAAAAATTGTTTTCTTTGCCAGTTATTGTCGCTGTGAGGCAGTCAGAGCAGCGAGAGGATAAAAATAAGTTTACAGTTTTATAGATATTTTTATCGCCGAAATATTCTTGCCGCTGCGTTTTTGAAGAATTTCTTCACTTCCCAGAACCGGGTGCACTGCGGGTCTCTGCGATTTAGCTTATTATTGTCCATTATACTGCTGAAAATGAAAATATGCCGCAAGAATGTTCACTCTAAGTGAGAGTTTATGTTTTTGGAAATGACACGGTACAGTAAGTGTCTTTGGGCTTAAAAGCTTTTTGCACAAGGCACACAGGCTTAAGAGGGAATTTGTAGTTTTTTGAGAAAGATATTTCTTTGACGAGCCGCAGACTTTCTCAACACTTTATCAAACCCATGACTGCATTCTGCAAAACTCCCTCCGTTCTAGTTAGTCTGATCAAAAACAGCACTATGCACCAAACTCTGAGTCATCAAAGGATTTGTGAAGCTTTCATCTTTGGGGCATAGCTTATTGCTTTTCACCTGATATACCGCTTCATCTCACTTCTCTCAAAACATGCCGCGCACTCAAAGTTATACCTTGCAGCATAGTTGTTTCTATTGTGCTGTTGCTGTATGTTCCACAAAACCTGTTTTTCAGTACAATGGTATGTCAGAATTGTTTTACGCTATATCTTAAGCAAGTCCTCGAAATATTCAGTGTTCTGCAGAAGAAATAAAGTCATACTGGTTTAGAATGAGTAGAGTGTGAGTAAATGATAACATAATTGTGAATTGAATTTAGAATTTTGGTGTAAAGTGTTAACAAAACAAACTTCTTTGGTATTATATGGAGCACTTAACTTCTCCAGAATCTCCAGTGCTGCTGGGGGCAGAAGAGAGGCTAGTGTTATCATATTGGCATAGCTCTTGCTAAATTCAGGACCACATACTAGCATATTACTCTTTGTCTTTCTATGGCAAGTTTGAGTTTCAGTAATGTGTAGTGGTCTACTTATGTGTTGCCAAGGCCAATTTATCGGCTGATATTTGGCCTTTTGTTTTATTATTGGCATCAATCAATATGTTTATCCATTAGGCCAATAAGTATCAAAAGCAGGGCTTTTATTTTGACACCACCAGGACTGTTATTTTGACAGCACTCCAGCACCTGAGATCAAACACACGAGATCCTATTCTACATCTTCATTAGTGTTCTGTTTACCACTTTTGTCTAATTAACTATTATCTAATCTAATAAATTACAAGAAAAAGTATTCTATTCTAATTTTCTTTATTTGTGAGAAATACCATAATAGGGTTGCAGAATCAAGAAGTTGCTATCTGAAATAGAAATTTTTAATTCACAGATTTATTTTTTAGCAAGTTCATTTTTTGTATTTGATGCATTTTCGGATATTCGTTTCTAATTTAGGAAAAATAATGCACAAGAAATATAAATTTCAAAGCTACATGTGTTATTTAAATTTGATAGTATGATATACCAGCTTATTATTGACAATGTGTAATTGTGTTAAAAGGGAGAAATATTGTGTGAAAATCAGTAAACTGTAACCAAACCTGTTCATTTACGCTATCCTTGGGTCTTTTTTTCTGAAAACTATCAAAATTACCACCGTGCCTCCATGAAGACATTGATGTTGTTTTGTAATGTCATGCAGCCTTAAATATTTATGTAGCACTGTATCCTGCAGACAGCCGCTGTAGTCAGCATCACAGTTCAACAGATCATGCATTTGCAATTAAGGTCCTGGCTCAGATTTTTGTCTGGAGCGGTCGGGTACCCTTGATACCTTGCCTCGATGGCTTGGAGGCTTGGCTCCAACAGGAAGAAGAGAGGTGGACAGCAGCCCAGATGGTGATGAGCTGGTTTGAGGGTGGGATTGGACAGGATTAACCCCCTGTATTTGTGGCCATGGCCTAGCTACTTAGGCAGGTCAGGGATAGTGGAATTAGCCCTGGCCTAGCCATGGAGGTCCATCTGATTTCAGGCCTCATTCAATTACAGCCTTATCTCCTCAACAAATGAGATCAATGCTGCAGACGCATGAAGACCGTCTGCCTGGGGGACGAGGTGTGATAATCGCCTATAACACAGCTTAGGTACAAGGGCAGACAGGTGCCTGCAGAACAAGCCCAGCGTGTTCGAACCCTAGAGAGGGAGAGTCTGGGCAGACATTGACTACACCTTGTCATTAGAGAGGCAAAGGAATTAATATTGATTAGCACTGAGATTATACTTCCCCTTATGCCCTTACTGCTGGTATGTGTGTAGAATTATTGAACTTTATGGTCTCAAGTGCAGCTTCAAGAGCCACAGGATACTGGGCATAATTGTGATTTTTGTCTCCATCTGCATTGAATTTTACGCTGCTTTTAAGTGTTTTTAAAGGACGCCACAGCAGGAACCATAATTGCTTTTTATACTTTCTGTGCATTGAGGCACTCAGAGCCTTGTACGATAGACTTGAGATTAACCCTCAGTGCAGTTCACAGTTAATTTTCTTGTCAATTAGAGAGGAAGCAAATGTTTGACATTAGTTAGACGCAATTAGGAAAATAATTAACCTTTGCAACTGCCTGTTAAAAACTGACTGTTTTTCGAATCTCTTTTCTTCTCCCTAAGTGTGTGATGAGACTTGAACGGGGGGCGTATAATGAATGCATCACATCTCATCATTTGAAACTGAGTTCTTCTGTGCTCATTTAATTACATTGCTTTACACTCAACATGATTTTTGCAGTATCTATAACTATCTCTGAACAATTCAGGGTCTTGAATGTCACATGCATAATTGCAAAGGCTCTCCTCTACTGTTGATCTCCCATGTGGAGCACTGAGTAGCAATTTCATGACATGGAATTGTCCGTGAATCAATTTCATGAAAGAGTTAGTTGCAATTATACAGCCATTGTGAGATGGATTCGTTTGAACACTTAGCTTGTGCTTGGAATGGTATATTTGAGACTTTAAATGTAGTAGGGGTGGGCAATATATCAGAAATAAGACATTTTGGACTATAATCTCTATCGCGCTTACACGCTCATGTGATGTTGCTGTGCTACGTGGTCATGAACACTTATCATTTGCACACGTTTTAAGCATTGTGGTTTAAAAACAAGTGATTTTAAGCCGTTGAAACCCAATCAGCAGTGAAAGAGAACTCATTTCACTATGGCTACGTACACGCTACAAGTTTCAGGAGTGACAACCGCATTTAAATGCGGGAGTGAGTCCCGTAAATGATCGTTCATGTGTGTATGGAACAGCACTCACTCCCGCATTTGTAACCATAGCAACATTCTGTCGTCTTGCAGGAGTGAATAAAAGTTTAGCCGTTTGTTATGTGCCATTTTTTGACTAATGTACGGTGGCCGAGAAGTGCAAAACAAATCACAATTCTGAAAACAAAATAACAAATTACAAGCACAAATGCAAATCTAAAAAACAAAATAACAATTCAGAAAACACAACAACAATTCAGAAAACATTATAAGTCAGAAAACAAAACAACAAGTCAGAAAACACAATGACAAATCAGACAAACCGGAAGAGGTAGGTATAGTTTGACACAGCGCCATTGGTTTGGGAATAGATTACTCACCGCTGACTGGATGAGATATCTGTCAATCAAGGTGTACAGGAAGAACAAGAAGAAGAACAGCAGAGTCAGCTGAAGCATCAGCTCCAGTGGCGCAGATGGTAGAGCGTGTGTCATTGTGTTTTTTGACGCGATCGACCCGGGTTCGAGTCCGCCTTTTGCCGAACTTTTTTTTCTCCTTTTTCAAATCTCGTATCGCGTCGCATCGGAAAGGCATTTATTTTCAATAAAAAATTAAGGAAATGATCAAAAAGTTGAAAATAAAGTATCGGGGAGGGTTAGGGTAGGTGTAGGGAGGGCTTTATTGTACCAATAACGTGGCATCCATTTAATAATTTGAATTAAAATTATAATTTACACTCAGTATGTTATTATTGCATACCGTTTTTTTTTTTTACTACAATACTGAGGTGCAGATAATTGCCACTATTTGCAACAAGTAGTATACATAGCAAAAAATTATTTGTCGTTGTGTTTTCTGACTTGTTATAATGTTTTCTGAATTGTTGTTGTGTTTTCTGAATTGTTATTTTGTTTTTTAGATTTGCATTTGAGTTTGAAATTTGTTATTTTGTTTTCAGAATTGTGATTTGTTTTGCACTTCTCGGCCACCGTACTAAAGACTCTTTTTGTCCGTCGATTTTAACTAAACGCTGATAGTGTGAAGTTAATAAAGTGGTCTGTTGTGGATATGAGATTTTTTTTTTGGTGTTATAAAAAAAAGCATTTGGGTGTTTTAGTGTTTTTTTTGTGCTTTTTCTTGTTTGTTGTTTGTTTTTTTTTTTCGAATTTAGCTGCAGTGTGTACGTGGCCTATATGTACATGCTGTCTGAGAGACGCGCGCATGTGAAGATGGTGCTCATAGAGTTATTTTTGCCACTTTATTGGCCTTGAAAGGTTTAATATACACATACTTTTATGTCAAAATGCCCGTCTTTGAAAGTATCCTAATAAACACGGTAACTTAAGTCTTAAGTGAAAGCAAACAGCTGAGAAAGAAAATATGTGTAACAGTATATTGCATCCGGGCAGCTCTTAAAGTGACAGCAGTCTAATATTCCTGCTGTCTGTCGTTCATGTTAATTAAACAACAAAAGAGAGTTAATCTCTCACTGCTCTTGATTAAATCACTTTTGTAACTTTAATAAGTAGAAATAAATATTTAATTTACACAGTGAAGAATATGCAGTGTTTTTATATTTGATTTCATTGGACAATGTATTTAGCATTTTTTTGTTTGTTTGTTTAACTGTAAATTTTTGCCCTATTGCTTTGTATTAGGCTAGTATTAGTTTTTTTGTGATATTGACACTGGAGACAAGAATTATGACATTTCTGTGATTATCAAAAAATGTTATATCATGAAGACCATATTTAAAGCAAAAATAATTATATTAGATATAATTAATATAGATATATTGTGATATATCGTTACTGTGAAATATAAAGTGATATAAGAGACCCCTAAAATGTTGGATGGTCTCTAACACATAGTAGACAGCCAGCAAACAGCTCATAATCACTTTTGTAAAAATAATTATCAATTCAAAATCTTTTGAATCATAAATTGAATAGTTTCAAACTGTTTTTGTTATTATACAAACGTTAAAATTTTATTATATTAATATACAATAATTTTACTAAAAATATATGTAATATTTATATTTTGTGTTTTAGTATTTATACTTATATTTTAAATAAATAATAGTAATATTTAAATTTCTTGAGGCCTATTTTATACATAAATTGCATGACACAGAATTGTCTGTGTGTTTGTTTCATTGAAAGAGTTAGTAGCAATTATACCGCCATTGTGAGACGGATTCGTTTAAATACTAGGCTTGTGCTTTGAAATGGACCATGGTTTATTTGAGACTACAAAAATATGATGGTTTCTAATATGTAGTCAATGGCCAGTCCCAAATTCTGACTATAATGCCACCGGTCTGTCTCGCAACCATCTGGAATGGGGCAAGCTGTCTGCTGTATGGCTGACCAGGGAGCCATATTCCTGGATTTATGGCTGCCCATTTCTACCCACTGCAGCATCCAGGATGCTATTAACCACCCGAGAGCTATATAGGGGTTTTAAAGAAAGTCCTTCAACAACCGTGCATATCGCTTTCTGTCTCTCAGGCCTGGTTTAATAAAAAACCCCTTGGATAGCTCAAGGCAACATGGAGTCTGTGGCACTAGAGGGAACCTTTGCCCAAAACATCCTGAACGGGAAAGGTTGGGCACAATCGTGCATGAGTAATTCTCAGTTCAGTGTCTGCTCCTCAGTCATGAGATTGAGGGCAGTGAAGACGAGATTTGGACGGTGAGGTAGGGCGAACGTGGCACGGCCCGGCCTCCAAAGCACAAGGCTAGATTAGCTTCCAGGGGCACAGCAGAAGTTAGTTTGGGAAAATATCACAGCCCATTAGCAGAAGCAGCGAAATGGAGTCAACTTCAGGGACTCTATTAGCCTCTCTTCGCTTACGCAGATGCCGTCCCTCAGCTCTGTGCTGCTATTCTGGAAGGACCGAGCGCACTGTTATAATTGGACTGGGGAAATCAAGCAAGTTTCAGTGGTCCTGGTGGGGCTTTCAGACAGAAAATGAGAACATGGTCTTTTGTATGCAATTTTGCACCCACCCCTTGTTAGCATCACCTGTTTTTTTTAACACTAAAGCATTCGGCTGTGTTTTTGAAGTGTTTCCTTTAGTTTTGTGTGTGCTTTGTTTTCTTTATTTCCACTTCTGCTTTGAATTAAATTCAGATTATTAGCGAATCCTACAAACACGCAGGAGTTTAAACGCGTGCAGCCTTTCTCAAGTATAAGTATTCTCCATGCGCTGATTAAACCACGGCATGGTGCTGGTTAATAAACAAGCAAGTCTCCCAGAGATACTCATGTGCTCTTCTAGGGGATTTAAAGATGTCTCGCGGCCTATTCGTTTTCATTGTTACAGAGCATGCTAACAAATCTCATCACTGTTTGTTTTTTTCGTTGTTACAGAAAACGTTAACCTTACATACTCCCTCTTTTTTCTCCTTACTTCGTCTCTCCTGTAAATGTCCTTGATGTAGAGCTTGACTTCAGTATTGACATTTTCTGGTTTTATAAAATGGTGGCTGGGACATAAGACAGGCCTCACTGCTTCAGGTAATTGATGTACAATTTTTAGCCCTTCCAAAGGACGTTTTCATCATTCCCACTGTAGAACAGGGACATTCGAGTCAGTATACCAAAACTGTTTAACACACTCCTCCTAAAATGAAGGTCATCAATCCTAAAAACTATTTTTTCAGTATATTTTCCCCATAATATTTTCATCTTAATATTACAGTTCTTACTCTTACAGTTAGTAAACAGTTCATAACACACCCTTAATAAATTATTATTGACATTGACAGAAGCATTTCATTATTGTGAGCATACCATTTAAGTATAATAGTTATCAATACAGTGTCTTTTGTCATAAATTGAATAGACTTTAAATGGTCACTGTTGCCCAGATTATTGAATAATGATTTTATTTTTTTTATTTTACTTTACTTTAATTTACTTTACCAAACCAAATCAAAGGTTGATTGTCAATGGAGTGAAATTGTTATTAGCCATTATGGGGTAAACAAAAAAGAGAGCGATGGACCTATCTTAAAGAGACCAGGGTTTTTAATACAAAAAATACAAAATCTTTCAAATTAAAATCTAAATAATGTTATCCCTCACTACGAGTTCAAATAAATTAAAGAGACAAATCTCTTGCACCCAAAAATTTATTTTTGTTGATTAGTTGTGGAACAACTGACAACAACGCTCTACTCATGGTATAATATATAACCACTTTTTTAAAATTATTCAAAATATTAATAATGTTTAAGTGTAAATTGTGGTTTTTGATTGAATGAAATAAACACTGCATGACTGGTACTCCTTTAAGGCTTGATTTGAAGGACGCTTGACCAAAAGAGTGAAGTGGAAATGCTGTGCTATCAAATTTGGCTTTGAGGCAGGTCTATTACATATCTCTCAGACCCAGAGTCCCCGGTGTCTATGGGTATGACAGCCCATGGCCTCAGAGCTGTGACATTTCAGAGACCCCGGGGAGCCCATCACAGAGAATGTTATCAGGCCCTTAAAGAGACACCTCCCAGTCTTTTTCACTAACACCACTCAAACTCTGTCTTTCTGTCTACCCTCACTTCAGCCCGCCACCCCAGTGCTCTGACCTGACCGCAGGGCTGGTGAAAGGCTTTTTGTGAGCTCTTTCTGTAAGGCGCAGAGACTAGAGTGGGGGGCGAGACCAGTCCTCAGATTAGACGCAAGGGCCGCCTGAAACGCAGCGGCTGTTCTCCCAAGGTGTCCTGTGTCAGTCCTGATGGTCGCTAACACGCACACATACAGTCAGATATTCTTAGTCTCCTCTTATGGTCACACACACACAAACATGTTGCCCTCTGGAACTCATCATCCTTCAGCTCGGCTCTAGATTTATCCTCTTTCTAAACCTGCTCTGACAGGTTTGTTATCTGTTCACCCGGTCGACATACCCATGAGAGTCGGAACGCCAGGAGTTAGGATGCAGGGCAAGTAAATGTCAAGTGAACGCCAAGGATGGATATTATAGCTTCTGGGTTCCAGAGAGAGTATCGTCTGTCTCTCCCCCATCTTACAGTCAGCCCAACTCTCTCTCTCTTCCTCATAGTTCCCACAGAGCGATGTAATACAGCCCCCCCTCCCCGTCGTGAATCGAATCGAAACAAGCAGTGATTACTGAACTCCCTCTGTTTTGTAGAAGAAATATAATTATAACTAAAAAGTATATTTGACACAGGACTAAGACTAAATTAAAAATGGCTGACAAAATTAACACTAACTCAAACTCCATTAAGCTCAAATTTTAACTCATGAGTTGAAATGGGAGCCAGTTCTTCAGGTCTGGATTTTGCCTTATCCTGCATCGGTGCATAATCATTGCTTTTTCATCATAAATTTGTGGTATGTAATAAGGTAAGTATTAATCTCTTTGCATCCTGCCGTGTGTCCTTTTTGACCCTTTCAGTGTTTCATGGGGTTAAAAGCCTGTGACAGTGTTTTCTGCCGCTATAATTGCTTGACTGGCGTTTCATTGTTCAAATCCTGTCACACCTTGGCTTGCCCTGCACTAAGGTGTGAATTAGACAATAATAGGTGCAGCAGGGGGCCAGGTAGTTTCTTCGGGATTTTTGCCAATGTTTTGCTCAAGCCTCAGGAGGTTTGATGCACTGTGGAGAAAGAAGCCGTGTACATATTGTTGGTGTGACAGGGTGCTTGATTGGATTACAAGCAGTTAAGCAAATTGATTGGATTGGAAGCTGAGCCCATTTATCCCTCCGGATTGAATTGCAGGTTACGAGGCTCAATCCCAATTTACCGTGCACCAGGTGAGGTCTTGCATCCAGTAGAAGCAATTAAAGGCTTTGCTCTGAGCCTGTAGATAAATCTGGTTCATTTACAGTGTCTATTGGAGAACAGCCTTCTGGCCGCCCCTATCTCATCATTCTAGATTCCTCTCATCCCCCTTCAATGTGTCAGCAAGGCCTTTTTGTGATTTGCAGTCAAAATCTCAGGCCCTTTTACCACCTGTCAGACATCCGTCGCCCCTAGATAATTCAGACACCCCGTCTCTGCAATGTCAGCGGGTCATTGTGATGGAGAGCTTCACGCAGACGCTCGTCACGCTATTATTTATGTTGCCAATTAGAGCGCGAGTGCAGGGCCTGTTCTCGGCCTGCCACGGATTATAGGTGGTTTGAGCCGTACAATTTAATTATTATTCACTGAAAAGGTCACTTTGTCCTGCCTGTTTGAATGGAAGATATTTTCAAAGACAAATTAATTCAAAATGCCCTGTTCACACAATTGGTGTTTAGCACATTTATTAAGGAGATGGTTGTGTTTTCCGTGTGAATGTGTTGCCAATTTAACCATAAAGTGGCCAAAAAAAAAAAACATGTAGACAGTTTAGCCACAATTAAAAATGTATGCTTACCTATGGAAGCCCATTTCCACCATGGAAAATAGAAAAATAAAAATAGGTAATTGTGACTTTTTATCTCACAATTCTGAGAAATAAACTATAGATAAACCCACAATTCTAATAAAAAAAAAGAATTGTGTTTCTGAGATTATATCCTTTTTTTCTCTGAATTTTGAGTTTACATTTTGCAAAAAAAAATTATATATTTTTTTCTTAGTATTGAGTTAACATTTTGCAGTTATGACTTTTTATTAATAAACAAACTTTATAGCGTCTTTAAAAGAAGCAGATAAAAAGCTTTCGGCGTTATTGAATATTCCATTGAATATGATTCAAGATGGCGCCGTTGTGTTTGGCCAGCTGTCTGTCGCTCTCTCTATTATGGATTCTTTTCAGTATTTTCTGCCTCTCGGTGATTGAGATGTGTCCGACAACCTTCGTCTACGATCGACAAACGTTGCTAGATATTGGGACCTCAGTTACTAACATTGGCTACGATATAAGGATTGGTTCTCATTCGCACTACTCATCATTCCGGATCGGCGGTCTACTGCCAGCATTCGCAAGAAACACCGCCAAAGATGTGGCAAACGCGGAGGTAGGCCTACTGCTATTAGACTGAAAGCTGGAATGGATATCTTTGTTTGCTGCTCTGCTCAACGAGCGGCGGATGTACCTTTTCGCCGCCGTTGGTTACGGCATATTGTACCTGGCTCCCTTGATCTGCCTACGGTGTGTCTGCTTCCACACACGCCGGGGTGGAGTGCACCCTCAGTTTCTTCGCTCGCTAAACAGGGGACCTCCAACAGAGAGCGATCCACCGCCGCTCCGGATGGCATTACTTAACGTGCGGTCTTTGGTAAATAAGACTTTCATTTTACATGACTTTTTTTATATGGCTAATCCAGTTTTGTGTCCTGTTGTTTACCGACCCCCACAGATTGATAATGCTTTTGTGAGTGAATTTGCAGACTTTTTGGGGAATGTAGTAACAATGTATGATCAAATTTTATTGCTTGGTGATTTTAATATCCACATCTGTTGTCCTGGTAAGCCGCTAAGGATTTTTGTAATCTTATGGATTCCTTTAGTTTTTCTCAATGGGTACATAGTTCTACGCTCATTCATGGTCATATTTTGGACCTGGTATTTTCCCATGGTTTTCCCATTATGGACATGGAGATTGGAAACACTGGTTTCTCTGATCACAATTCTGTGACTTTTACTACTGCTTTTCCTCGTCAATCAAGTAACGTCACTACATCTGCTCAGGCCTGCTGGGTTCGCTACTTTTCTCCTACAGCCTGCGAGGACTTTGCTACTGCCTACAAGGCAACTGATGAATTGTCAATCATAAACCGGTTCTCAGAAAGCTCTGACGCTGATGCATATTGTAAGTTGTTTAGTAACACCTGCCTGAGCATCGTTAACAACATTGCCCCCTTGAAGATGAAGCGTTCTACTAAAAAATCTGCTCCTTGGTTTAATGACTCTTCGTTCACTTCGATGGAATTGTAGACAAGCAGAATGCAAATGGCATAAGGACAGGTCGCAGATGACATTTTAAGGGAGTCTCTCTCTGTTTTCCAGAAAGCAGTTAAGTGTGCTAAAAAAATCACCATAGACCAAGAGTTTTATTTTCAACTATAGACGCTGTTTTAAATCCTGCTGTTGATGTTTTCCCTGATGTGTCTGATCTCCTATGTGAAAACCTTCTGTCGTTTTTTCAAAGAATTTTAAAATCGATTCTAAATTGAATAGGCAGCCAGTGGAGGGCCCTCAGTATAGGGGTGATGTGATCATATTTGCAACCATTTTGAATAAATCTAGCAGCAGCGTTTTGAACCAACTGTAGGCGAGTGATTTGTGATTTTAAAATACCATAATATAGTGAGTTGCAGTAATCTAAACGTGAGGTAATAAAAGCGTGGACAACAGTCTCTAACATTGTGGCATTTAAAAAGGGTTTGATTTTAGACCGTAAGTGTAGTTGATAAAAACTGGAACCAAATACAGGAGAGATGTGTTTATCCAATTTTAATGACTCATCGAGATGGACACCCAGATTTCGCACCCGAGAAGATCTGGAGGCCGATAAGCTGCCCAGATCTAGGCTGATAGCCTGAGAATGATCAGTAGGACTAAAAACAATCACCTCAGTTTTATCTTCATTTAATGTTAAAAAATTTTGAGCAAGCCAGATTTTGACCTCTTCTAAGCACCTTATTAAAGTACAAAGTGCTGAAGGATCATTTTTCTTAAAAGGTAAATAGATCTGGGTGTCATCAGCGTGGAAATGAAAAGACACCCCATGCTTTCTTAGAATGGAACCCAAAGGAAGCATGTACAGGGAAAAAAGGGAGGTTCAAAATGAAGACAAATTATTTGGATACATTAATTTATTAAGTGTGGCTGTGAATTGTATACATAATAGTTTTTTTTCTTTAAACTTCCTTAAAAATTATATATCTAGATAATTTATTTTATTTATTTTTATTTTCTTTTTTTCGGGCTAGGGCTCAATGTTCTCATGGAAAATGGAAGTCTTTTCATGTTATCATTTTATCTACTCACAGGGAGACAGTCGTTATGTTTGAAAGCATTAAAAAATCTTTGCCTGCTGTTAAATTCATGAGATGGAAAATTCTGCCCCCTCTGTCCACACCAGGCCCCTCAGGGAGTCACTCTTTGGTGATCTTCTCTCCATAGACTTGCCCTATAATCCGTGAAATAGTGCCTCTACAAGCCCTCCGCTGAGGATGGAGAACATCCTCGCCCTTCGCAAATCATATACATTATTTTCACATTTAAGACCCCTTTTTCGCTTAGATATGTATTTCTGAAAAATGCCCTTTTTTTATCTCTTCCTATTTGAATTCTCCAGCCAACACACATAAATCTGGAACCATTTTCATTTGCACCTCATTTTCTCTCTGCCACCAAGCCATCCCATATCACAGCTATTCAGAAAAGGTCTCTTTGTCAATGAAGGATTTTTCATGGATATGTACTAATATTTCCAGGCCTCGTTCCACTTGTGTAATCCTGTTTGGTGAGTATTTCTCTCTCAAGATCTGTTAATACAGTTCACTTGTAAACTTTGCCTGTTTATTTATTATTTGTGGCTCAAATCATAGGGTCATGGTTTTGCTGGTTAGCATAACCATGTTCGCCCTGCAGGTAGCCCTGCTTCCAAAATGTTCTCCCTTGGCGGCCATAATAATTTTTTTTTTTGGTAAGCAACATGTATTACAAATACTATACTATAATATAATATAAAGTAATGTAATGTAACAATATAATTAATATTTAAGATTATTTATATTATTATTAATATTTGTAAGCTATAATGCAGGAATAATCTGTGAATGGCAGCATAATTACTAGCACAAGTGACAGTATATCTAATATAATCTTTAATTGTTGCAATTTATTATTGTTTTTTTTTTTTTTAGCTGGATTTTATTTTAGGACACTCATGAGTGGGTAACAGTCACTCCCTTGCTTATACCCATCATGCTCCATCTGGATCCATAGAGTACTTGCTGTACAATGCCAAAGGGAATAATATGCTGTCTGGAAAATGCTAATGCTCCATCTCTGAGGAAGCCCTGAGAAGACAGCTCACAAGTAGACAGAGATCACCTATTTTGATTGATTAAATTCAGTAATGGTTACAGGACTCAAGAGAGTAGGAGGAGCTGTTTGGGGACTGTTTAGTTACTGTAGCAACTGCCAGCTGATAAGTGGTCCCGGAGATGTTTCAAGGCACACTCTTCCGTTTCATCATCTAGCATTGCTTAGTTCTGTAATAAAGCCTTTGTTCTGCTGTTTTTCCGTATTTTGACGTGCAATTTAGGGGAGTTATATAAATGTAATGTTCAACGTAATGGAAGTACAGAAGGCTTAAATTGTTGTAACTATGCTAAAAGGCACATTTATCTGCTAACTAAACTGGCTAAAACTGGTTTGGAGATGGAAAAATTGTGTAATCTTTTCACTGAAGCAGAGGTGAGTCAATCTGTGAAATGTATTGGATGCTCAGAGCCTGTGAGCAAGCTGTCTTCCCATGTAGAAAGAACCCTGGAGACCTTTCAGAAACTTGGTGACTGAATCATCACGGTTAGTGGAAGGAGAAGTTTGCTACTTGCATATGCTAACTCAATTTGTGGCTAGACGAGAATATTTCTCACTTGGATGATTCTAGGCAACAGGCCACTTTTTGGGTGCAGTGAGAGTTTATTTTTCATATAAACAATGTTACTGGCTCTGTTCCAAAGCTCAGTGAGCTGCCTGCAACCTTTTAAGACAAAATCCTACCTCATAATTCAGTCACATACGCTGCACACATAACGCAATGCACATAACTGACTTTAGCATGTTGCTAAGGTAGAGACTTAACTGAATCTGTTAGGGTTTGATGTTAGCATGTAGCTAAGACAATTCACTTGACAATTCACCACCATTTTGGACGCTTTCAGTATGCTCATAATACATGTTTGAAGGATATATGAGATGCTGCTTTAAATTTGAGCCAAAACCATGTGTCTTGTAAGGTGTCTATGGATTGATAGGAACACCTAAAAATGCCGTCTTGGTAGATAGCTCACAAGGGTTAAGAGAGTCACTGATAATTTTTTCTGCCAGTAAAACATATCAGTGGTCATTTATAACGGCTTGTGTTTCAAGTATACTTATATACTGTAATTGGCTGAGGCAGAGAGCGAGAAATTAGAGGAAAAAATACCAAAAGGTATCATTTTGCAATCTTCCCTCTCACTGACAGTGTCTAATTTGTTGCATGCTCCACTAGACATCTGTGTGGAAAGATGATCGTCCCTGGAGACACTTTGATGAGAACAGTTACCAGAGGAAGTTGGTAGAGGGTGGGACAGAGATATAGAAGAATGTATGTTAAACTATGTAGGTGTACTGGCTCTGACCCGAAGGCCTAAGAGTAGGGGTGAGCGGTGTCACCAAATCTAAGAATATGAATCATTTATTGTGGTATCAGAATATGGTCACTTTTGATTGGGGAGCAGTCTTCAGAGTCACATGATCCTTCAGAAATCATTCTAATATGCTTTACAGTTTATTATCTAAAACAGTTTTTGCTGCTTAATATTGTTTGTGGAAACTGTAATGTTCAACCATTAAAAAGTTTGGAGTAAATCATATTAATATGGTAACACTTTAGAATAGGAAACACATATTCACTAATAACTAAGAATTTTCCCTGGACAAACTCCTAATTTGTTTCTTTTTAATAGTTATTAAGGTCGTTATTAAGTTTAGGTATTGGGTAGGATTAATCTAAAATATGGTCATGCAGAATAAGGCATTAATATGTGATTTTTAGGTTCTACTAAAAAGTCAGTATGCTAGTAATATGTATGCTAATAAGCAACTAGTTAATAGTTAGAATAAAGTGTTACCATTAATATAGTCTGCAAAAATGTTTTACACTGATGGAAAGTGACTATAAAGAGAATTATAAAATGTTACGATTTCTACTTCAAATAAATGCTGGTCTCTGTTATTTTGAACATTCAAAGAATCCTGAAAATGATTGTGTCTGTGGTTGGGAAATAGCGCAAAACAATAATATTAACCTAAATTCTGATTGGGTGAGTTTTAGTCTAGTAGTTTTCATAACTGTGACTTTTTGAGTTGTTGGGAAAAGCCTTTGCAAAAGCAGCACTCGTCAGTGACTTCAAAACAGCAGTTCTGAAACGTACAAACCAAACTTGAGGATTTGGGTGGTGATGTGCAGAGACATTTCACATAACATGCTGAAGTCTGAGTTCACCATTTTGTACTCACGCTGCTGTTTTGGATTGAACAAATCATGTTTTAATCCATGTGCAGTGACAATTCAATTTGTTGATCGCTCCCCCTCCTGTCTCTCTTTGCTATTTTGAAAAAAAGTCATGTTGAATGTGTTAATTCGACAAGATGAATCCTGTATTCAGCCCAGTGGAGTGAATAATGAAAATTAGGCGATAAAACTTTCAGCAGAATTACTTTGCTGAAATTGCTGAACAGATGTGTCATTTTAATGAAAATCCACAGTTAGACTCCTCTCCCCTCCCCGCTGGCGGATGAAATTATTATCCCCGTGGTGGATCCTTCATTCGCTGGTAAATATGCATGCAGCCGTTCCCATTTAAAAGGGGATGCCGGGCGATGGAGGGTGGAGTGTAGGGGTGTAGTAGTCGACTTGTCACATTTAGTGAGTCGATCGCTCCCCTGCTCACGCTAACAGCCTTCTGTAGCAATTCACCAAACTGCATTGTTGTCACAAATCCCAGAGAGGACTTATTAAAATGCAATAATCTCCTATTTAAACAGAAACAATAACCATTAGAATTCCCTTGGATCTAAAAGGGGAGCGCAAGACTCCATCTGCCATGAATGATTAGAGCTTTGACAAGGGAATTTAATTTACAAAACTCAAAGGGTAAAAATCAGAGCCGATCTGTCCTCTGAGGTTTCCACCATCTTTCTCATTTCCCATTCACCCTTGTTTATATAACAAGTCACTCATCTGCTTATTTTATTTGCTTGTTGATAGTATTAAAGCTCTGCTTGCAGCCAAAATAACAGTTTCATATGCAGTTCTGTGTGACCCTCTATAAGATATTTGACCGTTTAGTGTTAAATCATATTTATTCATAAGAGGGCGGTGAAATGTGTCAAATCCAGGTTTTCAGTCAGAGATTTTCCATGCACTGCTTGCCATGTAGCTGCCAGTCTCAATGACCGAGTCCATTCCTCAAATAAGACCTGAATGAAGGCATTAGCTATTCGTGAACATTACCTTTAGGCCCACTGC
The DNA here is from genome assembly GCF_936440315.1 of Barbus barbus. Classification (NCBI taxonomy): domain Eukaryota; kingdom Metazoa; phylum Chordata; class Actinopteri; order Cypriniformes; family Cyprinidae; genus Barbus; species Barbus barbus. Next base: position 11,147,072 of record NC_136723.1, read on the forward strand.
AGTTGCACATGGGAGCAAAACAGATCAATAGTGCTTAAACACTATTTTTAGCATTACATTTAAAGAACTAATGTACAGCTAATGTTGAATAAAATGTTGAAAATTTTATAAGAATAATAATTCATAAATATTATGGACGCCCTGTTATTTAAAAAAGTAGGCTAATTCTGATAGTCCAGAAATCTGAATTGTTAAATATAAACTCACAATAGCAGGAAAAAAGTTAGAATTTTTAGATAAAAAGTCAGTATCGCGTTATTTATTTATTTGTTTCTTTCTTTGTTTATTTTATCTTATTTTATTCGGTGACAGAAATGAGCTTTCATACAAAATGCTTAGAACAAACCTATTTATAATATGTTATTATTCCATATTAAAGTGCCCCCATTATGGATTTTTGAAAATTGCCTTTCATGCAAAGTTTGCAAGTTTTATTAATAGTTTTGCTGCAGAGTTTTAAATCTGAAAGTGCACTGTGTATAAAGTTATTGTCTCTCAAAAGAAAGACTCGAATCATTGAAACAAGTCTTTTTTCAAACGAATCCCAAGCCGTTTCATGTTGAGGTCAACATGAAACGTTAGCATATTGCCCGCCCATTTGTTGGTCTTTTCGTGTTGGTCTGAATGAAAATGCAAATTCATTCTTTGCCACTAGGTGCTGCTTTTGGAGCAGCAAAATAGCGGTTTCCCCGGCAACGCTGTACACAAAGCAGCACTGCCCTGACAAACGCTGCTTTATCAGGCATGATGAAATGAAAATGAGCCCAATTGGACCAATCACCGCAGATTAGCATCATGCAAAGGAGGGGTTTGGAAAAATGAATCGTTGAGCGAATCGTTTGGGAGTTGTTGAGCAAGTAAGGTAAAAATAAATACATATTATAAGACAATGAAAGTGTTTTTGACCTTGCATGAATGTCAACCTGTTGTTGGGGACTCCCAAAACCCAAATATGAACCTTTCATTACCCATAATAGGGGCACTTTAATTCTAAAATAAATGATAAAATTATTTGCTGCATTTTTCTGCAGTAGTAAATGAAGTAGTATAGACACATATGTGCAATTGTTTTGCTAGTGAATGTGATTGTTTCTGTTGAGTGCATTTGTTATTGTGTCTAAAAGATTTACAGCCAACATTTCTTCCATTAAAGCCCATTAGGTCTGGGTTTGTTGTTTGGTTCTTATAAAAATAATGACAGCTTGCTGTTGTGCTCTTAGCCAAACATGCAGGTCTCTAATCAGGCCCCAGCAGAGAGTGAGAGCAGGAGGAAGCTTGGTGTCAGGGAAATATACTGCTGGTGAGATGTGGACCTGCACCTCAAGGGAAAGTCTAACATAAAAAGGCTCTGAAATGTTCATTTTAAAAGGCACATTGAAGGCAGCAATCTAAACGCACAGTCCACGTTAAGAAAGATTCTTGCGTTTCTTGCTGCCCCTTCAGGTGGGGAAATTGAGCCAGAGAGTGAAGAAACAAGACGCTGAATGAGGACGTTTTTAATGATGTTTGCTGAGTTGAAGGAAACCTGAACTTGCCTCTTATGACCTCTCCAGGGTTAATGAGAACTGAGTTTAGTGCGCTATTTCATCATTTTATAAAACTTCATTAAGGACTCATGGCAGGCAGCTTTTCTGAGTTGCCTCTTTTACACATTTTCTTCCCTTTTTCTGTTCTCTTTTAAATATAAGTGCACTGAAATTTTCAATGATATTAATTGACCAAATATTAAATCCTAGTTGTAACGAACAAACAAGATTTGGCTGATAGTATACACCATTATAACGTATAGGACAAAAAAAGTATAAAATTCATCATACTTCTAAATTATCCCTGTATTTTTTATTTATTAATTTTTTATTTAAAGCAACATAATATTGTCAATATGTCATTCTAATATAATAGATGTTTTGCCAGAGACCCATTTTTGGTGGGCTTTTAGAAGTGTACAATAGACTATTTACTATTATTATTATTATTATTATTTTAAATAATATAAATATAAATTCATTTAAATCTTATATATAGACATTACCAGTCAAAAGTTTTTGAACAGTAAGCTTAAAGTGAAGTGAAGTGAAAGTGACGTGAAAGTGACGTGACATACGGCCAAGTATGGTGACCCATACTCGGAATTTGTGCTCTGCATTTATCCCATCCAAAGTGCACATACACAGCAGTGAACACACACACACCGTGAACACACACCCGGAGCAGTGGGCAGCCATGCTGCGGCGCCCGGGGAGCAGTTGGGGGTTCGGTGCCTTGCTCAAGGGCACCTCAGTCGTGGTATTGAGGGTGGAGAGAGCGCTGGACATTCACTCCCCCCACCTACAATCCCTGCCGGCCCGAGACTCAAACCCGCAACCTTTAGGCCACGACTTCCGCACATTATTAATGTTTTTTAAAGATGTCTCTTCTTTACCTCTGCACCAAGCCTGCATTTATTTGATCCAAAGTACAGCAAAATCAATAAATAGTTTGAAATATTTTTACTATTTAAAATAACTGTTTTCTACTTGAATATATATGAAAATATATTTATTCCTGTGATTTCAAAGCTGAATTTTTAGCATCATTACTCAGTTTCATCATCAGTTACATGATCCTTCAGAAATCATTCTAATATTCTCATTTGCTGCTCAAAAAAATATTATTCTCATTGTTGAAAAAAGCTGAGTAGATATTTTTTCAGGTTTCTTTGATGAATAGAAAGTTCAGAAGAACAGCATTTAGCAGCATCTAAAACAGAAATATTTTGTTAATTGACACTATAAATGTCTATAATCATCACTTTTTATCAATTTAAAGCATCTTTGCTAAACAGAATAATAATTTCTAAGCTTTATTTCAGATAAATGCTGATCTTTTAATCTTTCTATTCAACAAAGAATACTGGAAAAAAATTTACTCAACTGTTGAAGTATTGAAAATAAATATATATACTGTATATATTCAATACTTCAACAGTTGAGTAAATTTTTTTATAATATATATACAGTGCCCTCCAAAAGTATTGGAACAGTAAAGACAAAATTGCTCTGTTGGCTGTGGCGTCAAGACATTAGCAGATATGATTAAAAGATGAATATGAGACAAAACTACAGAGTGTCACATTTTATTATTGGGTGATTCAACACATAGATGCTTTACCAGCTAAGAAGTTCAGCACTTTTAGAGTTTCATCCCTCTATCTGATGTGAGCATAAGTATTGGAACAGTTGCCTCACAGGTCTTTCTAAGTGATCAGCTGTGTCCTGTTGCATTAATTCTTCAGATATTAAATGCAGGTAATGTGTCGTATCAGTTATATCCATTACTTCTGCATTCTGAATCTTGCATTCGATGATGACACACACAAACCAGGATGAAGACGAGGGAGCTGACTTTGAGAGAATAGCAAGCAATTTGGATGCTAAAAGAAAAGAGGAAGTCAGTTAGAGCTGTAGCTAAAACAAAGGGCATGGAGAAATCAAGAGTTTGGAAACCACCAGCAACCAACAACGACCTGATCGGCTGAGAAAACACAGACAAATCATAAAAGCTGTGAAAATTAATCCTGAAAGACATGTCTGTAAAATCACCAACAACTTCCAGAAAGCTGGGGTGATGCTCTGACAATCTACTGCCCTCAGGAGACTTTGAAACAGAATTACAGATGCTACACAGCAAGATGCAAACCTCTGACCAGCACCAAAAATGGAAAGGCAAGATTAGAGTTTGCAAAAAAGCACAAAGGTGAGCCAGAAGAGTTTTGGAACTGTGTTTATGGGCCGATGACACAAAGATGAACCTTTATCTAAGTGATGGTAAAGCAAAAATGTGGAGAAAAAAGGGAACTGCAAATGATCCCAAGCATACAGCCTCATCTGTAAAGCATGGTGGAGGTGGTGTCATGACATGGGCATGCATGGCTGCCTCTGGAACAGGCCCTCTCAACTTTACTGATGACTTAATGTATGATGACAGTAGCAGAATGAATTTGCAAGGGTACAAAACCATCTTGCCTACCAATATTCATTGGGAAGTGCTTCATATTGCATCAGGACAATGACCCAAAACACCCTGCCAGTTCAGTCAAGGAATTTATAAGGGCAAAGAAATGGAAAGTCTTAGATTGCCCAAGTCAATCTCCAGATTTAAATCCGATTGAACATGAATTTCACCAGCTGGAGAGGAGAGTAAAGACAGAAACTCCCCAAAACAAGCAACAATTGGAATTGGCCGCATTAAAGGCTGGGAAAAGTATTTCAAAGGATGAGACCAAGAGTCTGGTGATGTCTATGGGTCACAGACTCACTGCTGTGATTGTGCGCAAGGAATCTGCAACTAAATAATAGCTTTTAATCTTTTATATCTGCCTTATGTTCAACTGTCCCAATACTTATGCTCACATCAATGAGTGGGATGAACTCTAAAAGTGCTGTTCTTTTTATTTGGTAAAACATATATGTGTTGAAACGGCTAATAATAAAATGTGGCATTCTGTACTTTTGTCTCATATTCATCTTTTAATCATATTTGCAAATGTCTTGACTCCACAGCCAATATTACTGTATATATATATATATATATATATATATATATATATATATATATATATATATATATATTTAGAATGAATGAATTATTATTGATAACTCTCTTCTCTCTGTTCTGTGTTATTTTCCATGGTTTTCCTCCTAATCACACTGACGTCAGTGTGTTGTTTTCATGATCCACCGCTAAACTACATAACCAGGGGCAGAGGGAGTCTTCATCACATTTTAATCCTCTCAGCATTTTCTCCGAGTCTTTGAAGTTGCTGGATCCTCATAGTGCTTCTCTGATATCTAGATCATGAGCAAACAGGTGTGGGGCTTAATGGAGGCCCCCAGAAGCAGACGTGCATCTCAGGGTGAACGGCATCAAGCCGTGAAGGCCCAGCGGTGCTTCATCAAACAACTCCCTGCAAAACAGAGGCAGCCATTCCGCTTCCGTGGCTAAAGTGCACCAGGTGTAATGCTAAATATATATTAAAAAGTGGCTTAGGCTGCAAAGCAGCTCCGACTCCCCAGGGCTGGTGCTCTACCTGCTACTGATCTAACCACCCTGAACCATCTATTTAGATTGGAAAGAGAGCAAGCGCAGAGCTTGTAAAGCACAAGCCTCTGGTTAGAGCAGCACCGTTGAGACTAGCTGTAATGAGCTGAGAGGTTAAGGAAGAGGGGAAACAGTCCCCAAAAGTGTCATCCAGTTATGGATGGGCACGAAGATCGAGCGGGTCTCTAGAGGCCTGGTTAGGGCAAAGCTCTGAGAACTGCACACTTTATATTCCCCCTGAACATAGAAAATGATGCTGTGGCATTTTGAAACAGGCTTAATTGGCAGGGAAAGGAGGCAGACGGGATGGATATGGAGAATCAGGGCTGATGGTCCTCAAATGCTGATAATGTATCTTCTTTTTCCTAGACAAATGTAGCCTGTTATGATCTACAGCAACAGTTTTGCAATTAATCATGTTCTGTGCTAATAGTAACGATGATGAAAATGTCACTTGCTGCCATTTGTAATTAGAAAATTACATTGATGCAGTCTTTGACAGCTGCTTCAAATGAAACCTAATTACCGTTTCAGAAAATGCTGGGAGTTTGGTGAGTGACAACCTGGTGCGTGACACCAAACAACCTTTTTGATGCATCTTCATCTTCTTTTTTTCTTACAGACACTATAAACGGTCTGTTTTCTAATCATTTCTAGCTGCTGTCATTTCCAATGTCAGTTATCTGGAAAATAATATTTGAAGTTGTTTTTGACAAGCCACAGAGCTGAGTTTGAATTTAGCGTGTCAGAAAACCATACGTCATTATTAAGGGATAACTCACTCTCTGCTGCACATCATCACTCTGTCCTTTATCTGTTCCTATCACTCTCTGTTCATTTGGTGATGATGAGATTTGGCAAGGTTGAGATGGGGTGTCAGTTGCAATTTATCGGCCAGTTGTGGGCCGATGGCCCTACACAGATTACGAGCGTCTAAATTAGGGCTAGGCCTCAATGTCTAACTATTTAGTTTATCATCCAACAAGCTACTAGTTGTTTAGTGAGGTTAGATTATCTTTTTTTGTTTTGTTTTGTTTTTTATAAAAGTGAGATGATGTAAACACCCCTAAAAAACTTTTTTAAATTTGATTTTATTCTAAGTAGTTTTTATATTATATATATAATTATAAAAGTTTAAATTAATATTTCAGTTATACATTAATAATATTTTTATTACAACAAATAACTATATATATATATATATATATAAATTATTTATTTGTTTATACACTATAGAGTTTTGTACTATCATACAATAAATGAATCTATTGTAGGAGATATTTTATTCTAAGATTTTGTAGATTATTTTATTCTATGAATAATGTGATTTTATAGTATTGTATTTATAATGATAATATTTCAAGTATACAATTGTTTATTTTTAAGATTTATTTTTCAGGATTGCATTCGCTGTATGTCAGTGTGTTGACCACAAGGCTATTGGCGCCAATATTGTTTATTTTTACTACAACAAATAACACTCTCACACACACACACACACACACACACACACACACACACACACACACACACACATATATATATATATATATATAAGAAAAAAATCAGGGTGGGCATCTTCAGTAGACCAATAGCTCTGTGCTGTTGAATGCATAGTCAATGGTCTATTGACAAACAGTGTAAGATATACAGAGTGACAGGAAACAACCTATTTCTGGAACAGGCAAGGAGAACAGGCTTTTAACAGGAAGGAGAGATGCTTGTGGAGAAAAAAGAAGCAAATAAATATTTTCTTTTTGTCACTGACTGTTTATATCTGTTCATATGCTTCCACCCATCTTGTTGAGCTATGACTGTTTTGAATGCATTCATTGGTGCTAATAATGTATCAGTTTTGTTTTTCAAAAAATGCAGCAATATCTGCATACTCGCATCTCAGGCTGTTCACATTGCGTTAATAGTTTGAGTTAAACACAAAACACAGATGTGCCTTTGGCTTGTTAGTGGCCTGTGTTGTCCTCTCTAATCATCTCGTAGCTGAGAGCGTGTGCGTCCAGTCAGAATAGCCCTGCTCCTCCGATTAGCTTAATTAATTACTACATAGAGAGTGGCTCACTTAGGGCCTATTAGATTGGCAGTGGCTGAAGCACAGTAAAATGAGAGACAATTAGTATTTGACTCTATGCCAACAGAATGTGGGTGGAAACTATTGCAAAAACAGCTTTTACTATATTTGGTATCTCCACTGCTCAAGGTTGTGACCAGTTAATAAAGAAAAATTGCCTGTGAATTTGACAGCACATTTAATTGAAACACACTCTTGTTTATCAGATTAGTTTTTGCATACAGTGGCTCTGAAAAGTTGCTAAACACTTAAGTCACAATTAAAAATGTACTACATTCACTGAATACATTTTTCTAACAAATGAGCTGAAGGTGGATGTATAAAATTTGTTGCCCTCAGTCCTCACATTTTATACACCATGCATCAGCAATTGCCTGATTGATTGATTGATTTAATGGATAGTTCACCCAAAAAATAAAAACTCTTATTCGGAACACAAATTAAGATATTTTTGATGAAATCCAAGAGCTTTCTGACCCTGCATAGACAGCAACGCAGCTACCAAGTTCAAGGCCCAGAAAGGTAGGAAGGACATAATTAAAGTAGTCCATGTGACATCAGTGGTTCAAACTTAATTTTATGAAGCTACGAGAATACTTTTTGGTCTCGGATTTGTGTTTCAAAGATGAACGAAGATCTTGGAACGACGTGTGGGCGAGTAATTAATGACAGAATTTTCATTTTTGGATGAACCATCCCTTTAATATTTTAAAAGTGCAAAAAGCAGTTTTCTCTTAAAATAAATACAGACATTGTGCTGAAAAATAAAAATGTTTTGGGCTGATGCCACTATGGTAACATGGGCATTTGACTAATGTTAAACAATAACCAAACCTTTTTTTCCTGTCTTATGAAAGAGGCTTGCCATTCTCCTTAAAAATCAGTACAGAAAATATGATTCCATTTGGACCGTTAGTGGTAGTGCTACAGGAAGTTCTATTAAATTACTGCCAGCCTAATTTCTCTTTTGTTGCTACTTCCATATTTAACTGCAGAGCTTGCTTTTATGCTTTTTAGTTCTTGAGGTTGAATGAATGCCATTAAAACAATAATAGACTGTACTGTAAGATCTTCAGAGTCAGCACAGAACGAAAGCATGTCCTGCTGATCAAAACCAAAATAAACCTCAGTACACTGTCAAAACCTTAAAGGAAGTGGCATAGACATAGACAGGGACGGTGAGTCGGGAGGGTGACCTGAATTCTCCTGCTGCAAAGAGAATGAAGGAGATAAGTGGTAGTGACAGAACTGAGTGATGTTCCGCCATGGTGCCGTGAGTTTCTCCGACACTAAATCAACATCGTTGTCAAACACATTCCTTCGACGACCTAACCCCCTGTGAACCCCAATAGTACGCCAAATGGGCGCTCTAATTCTTCATTAACTGGAAGGAGGGAGAAGGGAGAGCAGCTAATGTCATTTTCTCCTGGCTGCCTGTTTTAAAGATTCCAATAACCAGTTGTTTACAGTTGAGTAGACAGGAATTGCTTTTTCTCTGTCTCATTCTCTCTCCTCACCCCCTCCGTTTTTCTTTTTTCCCCCTTTCAATCCTTATAATTGGTGACACGAAGGCAGTGAAAGCTAGTGGCGCTTTAAGCCAAACTTATTGCCTTGGTTATCTTTAATGACTTCAAAATATATTGGCTCGTTAATAAGCGCAGGGGTTATCAATTCCTCTAATTAGCCAGGGTGCTCCCATAAGAGAGTCTGCATTAAAGAGACCCGAGGATGAACCGAGGCGTTTGACGCCAGTGGATAAGGGCAGCAGGGGCCACGGGGCGTTTGTGGGGGTGTTTGTTTTTCAAGGAGCTTTTCTTTTTGCTCCTTCGTGAAGATTAGCTAATAACCTTGGTTTCTCTTTTCGTTCTCTCCCTCCGGGCCGCAAATGGCCGTATCTCGCCTCTATGAAAGCAGTCGCTGTGATGTGTCTGTGTGTTGTGGTGGTTGGTTAGGTTGGAAATAGTAATAGGATGTGAGCTCTGCAGAGTTCCCGTCGCAAAGACATGATGGGCGTCCCTCTGACAGACCGCATGCACACACATAGTCCATTTGGCACACTTTGATGTGCTCAGCGAGGCACCAGGAAGCAAATGGGGTTGATCTGAAATGGATGGCCTCCTTTCCTCTGTGAACCCTGTAAAGTGAAAAATGGTTCTTAGGTGCTGCAAAGAACTGTTAAAAAACCAGTAGTTACTTATACTTGATCATGGTCTTATTTTGAACAATTCATCAGCATACATCAGTTAAATAAATAAATAAGTAGATAAAAAATGATCTATTTTATTTAACTGCCATGGATGGTTGAGGTTGATGCCTTGAGATGCACAAAATATTGGTGCCATATCAGTTAGCAATATTTTGAGAATGTTATAATTATAATAATTACATTTGTGATTTTGATGGTTTTTAATTTATAAATGTAGATATTAGTTATTTTATTACTTTTTTATCTTTGCTTACCTTTTTTACTTAACGTTACATTTGCCATAATTAAATGCTCACTTTTAAAATGCTAATTTAGAAGTTATAAGATATAAGTCAATATTAGGGCTGTCAAAATTAACGCGTTAATAATGGGTCACGTTTCAGTCACTGTTTCATATTCATTCCGTTGTCTGACAACAGAAACAGTAAAATATTTAAATGAAAACACTTAGTGAGAATTTAGCTGCATCAGTATGTATTAGCTACATGTGGGCACAGAGAGGCAAACAAATGTAATAATAAATAATGAATGTACATTTTGAATGTTCAGAAGAACTATGACTATGGTTTAAATAATAATAAACATACATTTGCATAAAGCATCCATACTTGTCCATGGCCATGTTGATTAGAGTATTAAAAACTTGAAAAGCATTAATTTAAGGTACATTTAGAACAGATAAAAATGTGAGATTAAGTTGCGATTAATCATGAGTTAACTCATGACAATCACGCGATTAACCGCGGTTAAATATTTTAATCAATTGACAGCCCTAATATATATATATATATATATATATATATATATATATATTAGGGCTGTCAATTAAAATCAAGTGCTGTCCTAATTTTTTTGCATATTGAACATAGTTTAAATATATACAGAAATATGACATTAGAGAAGTAAAATGGGTTTGAAATGTTTTGTCTTTTTTAGTGCACCTGTGATCAACTAAACTATCTAGTATTGTTCATAATGTAAATATTTTTGTTGATTTCGGTGGTGTCTTTTAGATAGTGGTGTTGTATACTGGTATGCGTGTGCTTGAGTGTTAAAGCATCTGCATGTGTGAGCGTGCATGAATGTGCATTAGTTTGACCGTGTGTGTCTGACATTAGAGAACGACGAAGCTAGAAACGCCTGCTGATTTATTTTTGCTGGGGCTTTCAGAGCCAGCGTGAGCCACCCGCAAATTTATTGCCAAACGTTACTTTCACATGATGGGTTTGTAACAAATATCCGCTGCATATTGTTAAATTAATCTTCCATTTAAAATTAATGGAGTTAGACTCCCCGGGTTCAATGTAATTTGGTGTTCACGGGCAGAGAGACACGCGCGCTGCATTCAGGATGAGGCAGGGCCAAACAGTCTAATCTTCCATCACCTTGAACCTGCATAGAGAGGACGGCGTTTTATCCTGCAGCTACTAATGAGATCCTGCTCCCCTCCAGAGAGAGAGAGAGACAGGAGGGGCTGTTGCAGTGAAAAGAAAGAGAATTGGTTTGGCCAAAAAAAAAAGTGCAGAAATCGTCAGGTAGACCGAGTAATGCTGAGCGAGAACAGATTTTGTCAGAGCTGTCATTTTTGCTGAGCAGTGGCCTGATGTGACTGCTGTGTTTGTGAAAACAAGCAAACGCCTGTTGAGATGAACTGAAATTTGTATCATTATTTTGAATCCCCCCTGACCCCTGGCCTGGAATAAACTGAATGCTTGTTAGAGCACCTCATTGCTAGCCTGCACTTCAGTACTGCACAAATGTAGTGTCATTATGGCGTTTCAATTGTGCTTATGTTTCACTTTTCAAGCTAATGGAGCGTGTTTTGTATTATCAATGTGGCTTGGAAAGCCAGGAACATTCAAAAGTTTGGGGTCAGTAAGATTTTTTTTCTATTAATACTCTTATCTAGCAAAAAGGCATTAAATTGTTTAAAAGTGACAATAAATTACAAAGAAATTTAAATATTATATGTATTTAAAATGTAAATATTATTAAATAAATTATGTCCTTAAAACTTTCAATTCATCAAAGTATCCTGAAAAAAATGTATTACAGTTTCCACAAAAGATATTAGGCAGCACAACTGTATTCAGTTTTGGCAGCAAATCATCATATTAGAATGATTTCTGAAGGATCATGTGACACTGAAGACTGGAGTAATGATGCTGAAAATTCAACATTTCCATCACATGAATAAATTACATTATAACATATATTAAAATAGAAAACATTCCTTATAAAATTTCACAAAATTACTGTTTTCCTACATTGTTCATCAAATAAATAACATAACAGACTTCTTTAAAAAATCATGATACACGTTTTAGTTAGTTATTTGATTTGGGAACATTCAAGCTCTCTTCTTCTCTCCTTCCAGTAAGGTTTTTTTTATTATTGTTGTAAATAATTGTAAATACATTCCTAGTATATATAAATTCTATTTTCTGTTGTTATCCTTGGGGTAAGGAATAAATATCTTTTATTTGCTTGAACTTGTTACTGTGTTCTGCTTTGCACAGTCCACCCACCGTCTGACTTTGTGGGGAGCAGTTTTTCAATCTCAAAAACTAGTGCGCTGGCTACCTTGTCAGCATTTTTTGCCATTGCATTTAGGCATTGTTCAAGCACGTCTAGAAAAAATGCTGCTGGCAGATATCTAAGATGTAAAACCCAGTCCGTATGTGTTCCACACACTCTTGAACAATCTTAGTAAATACTCATAAAAGCTCAATACAAATAGCTGTACACTCATCAACTAGAGCAGTAATATTTACGTGAGCCACTGTAGGCCCATAAGCACAGCATGTACACTGAGCTGTGAGTCAAATAATGAGATGGAGTGTTGTGTAATATGCTAATTGAGTTTAACACCAAATCTTAACAGAAGTTTTATGTAAATGACACATATGTTTATTAAAAAAAAGAGCCATGAGGTATATGCAAGCATCTCGTAGATAACTCTTAAAGATAAAAATGTTTTAAAGATATGTTTTAGTTCTGAAATGTGTTGTTTTCATTCAGCTTTTCTTTAAGAATGTTTGGCCATTGACGGTTTATAAATGTATATATTCTCTGATTTTTATTTGAAATTGTCAGCTGAGGGTGCTTTCAATGTATTTGGACATGAAGTTTGCATTTCTCAACATGGTGACACGATACAGCTTGGAAGTGACACATTTATAGTGTTTTTAAAGATACTTCCCCGCCAGCGCACTCATAGGGTTAGCCTTGTGCCATATACCACACTCACAGACACACTTAAATGTGCTTGTTTGTGTATGTTTGAATGAAGCTGAGCTAGCATTTAAAGCTGTCTCTGTCTCCTTCCAGCATCTTTTGTTGTGTATGTACACACTTGGAACAGGATCTTATTCTCTCTAGGCCAAGTGTGTGGATTAGGAGTACTGTAAAGCTGTGCATTGTTGGCATCTTACATGCAGGATTTCTGCGGTATGGACACTAAACACTATAACAGCATGCTGTTTTATACATTACAGAAGTGTAAACGCTTGATAGCTGTGAGCGTTACGCTTTCTTTCATTCATTGTTTTTATCATTTCATCCTTTCATGTTAGTCTAGCACAAGGCTAATGAAATTCAAGATGGCTGCCGCAGACTCTGTTAAATTTGTAGGAATTGCAGAGAGGTTGTGTTTGAGAGAGCAACAGAAAGGAGTTTGATCCTAATGATTTTATAGCTATTATTATTTTCTGTCTCTGTATTATTAATGTTCTTGTATTAAAGAACATGTAGAATACATTATACAGATTAATGTACCTGTTCTTTGTGAAAATATAATGAACACATTCACTTACTATCAATAGTCTTCAAAATACATGCAACTTATTTAAAAATATTGCATATTGTGTAACAGTGTTGCATTTTCGTCAGCAGGGACATAGCATAGACTGCCTAAGGAAGGAAGATTTGTCATGTTAGACAAGGACGCTTGTACCATAGGAGGAACAGGAAGGCAATGATTGGATGAAATGATGACATAATGTCTGCTCTCCGTGGGATGGCCCCATTCTTGTGATGTCGACCATGGTACCTACGGCCTGTCACTCAGCTGTAACCGTGGAGACCGGATAATGAGGACAGGAATTTTTCTCAGGTGTCAAAAGTAGGGATATGTTACCAGGCAAGTGTGGGTGTGTATGTGCTTAAGGGAACTTTGGGTGTGTGTGTCTGTTATCTGTGTGTGTGTGTGTGTAGAAGCCAGGATCCAGAGGCTAGCTCGGACTTTGAAGTTCTTCAAAGTGCCATGATCACGCTGGGCAGACTTCATCCCCTGGGTGAAAAAGGCAACTTCATAGGCAACATCTAACAGACTTGTACATCTCTCCTATTTATTAGTTAATTATCACTTTGATGGCTCTTTTTTTCTCCTCAAAGTTTTCTTTCAGATAAATAGATTATGTGAAGCCGGATGGCCAAAGTATACCTTATTACAGTATTGCAGTATTATTGAGAGGATACAAACCACATCATGATAAAATAATATATTTATTCTGTAATAGTATTTATACCACTGTTCAAAAATGTGGGGTCATTAACATTTTTTGAAAGAAATTATTACTTTTATACTTCTTACTTTTAAATGTAATATTTTTGTTCAGAATTGATGCATTAAATTGATCAAAAGTAGAGTACATTAAAAATACTTATAATCTTTCAAAATTTGTATTTCAAATAAATGCTGAACTTTACTTTAATACTGAAAACATTGATAATAATACAAAAATTTTTATTGAACACCAAATATTCATTAAATACATTAGAACAATTTCTGAAGGATCATGTAATGGCTGCCAAAAATTCAGCTTTGCCATCACAGGAATAAATTACAGTTTCAAATATATTAAAATAGATGAGTTATTTTAAATTGTAACTGTTTTTACTGTATTTCAACTTTTGAACAATAGATATAGTTACACTTTTTGATTAAAGGTAGTTTTTGGTTTGCTTCTTGGTAAAAAAAAGCTTTTTAGATTGTTAAAATGATCTTCACACTATATAAAATGGTTTAATGTGGTATTCTAATATGCCATATATATATATATATATATATGGAGTGGAGTATGGAATATGGAGCGTTTAGGTGTTAACTGTTCATGAGAGAGACTGCCTCTCATAACAACCTTCTCTTGTAATCAACTATCTGTTTCTATCATAGCTGTTGGCCAAAGTATTTAGAAAGATGCTGACCTATTCATCTTGCCAAATACCAAGTGCAAGGCAGTCTCTGTGTGTGTGTGTGTGTGTGTGTGTGTGTGTGTATATATATATACTGTATATCATATGCAGCACTTAATTTTTGTTGATAGAATTTTAAATAATATTGTATATGTTGTGATAGCATCAGTTGTACATATTTTGCCATGTAACTGTGCGATGTATTGGCCTTCATCTGAGGTTTCAGGCAATGTTTCCTTCTCTGAAAAGGTTTAGGCTTCTGTCTGTATGAGGCACTGATGTAAGAAGTTCTGCCAAAGACAGAAACCCTCTTTAATTCCCCCCATCTGGCCAGATCTCAACACAGACTGCATTTCCCCAGGTCCAGCCCTGTGAAGAGCTGGGCAGCAGAGACTTTTGTGTGTGCCAAGACTCGGTGGCATTGATCCCCACACAGTCTCTGTGTCTCCTCAAGGGGGAGTTTTAAAAAGCAGATTGGCAACACATTACCCATTTCAAATGGAAAGCCTTGGAGAGGTTGCCAAGTCTGGGCCTTGAATAGTTGCAAAGCAACGAAAATTGGTTTCAGGGAATAAATGCGAAGGCCAGTTGGAACTGTTGCCACATGCAGTGTGCATTCAAAGCTCTGCTGTTGCTTAACTGGTTGATATAGATACTATTTTATGCTCTATATATTCAAATATACACATACAGGAGGATGAAAGCAAAATAAAATAAGCGAAAAAGAAACTAAGTCAAATGTTCTTGTTACGGTTTCTGTGTTTTATATCGCACTGCATTTATCAATTGTAAAAAATTGCTGACGTTAATGCTGATTAGCTGTAGTTCATTCTCAGTTGAAACTTCATGTCTGCCTACCTGGTCTCCATCTTTTCTAGATAGGTAAGATAGAGAGGCTGTCATGCTTTCAGCTAGCTGGGGGCTCTGTTTATGAGTTTCAGCTGAGCTCTAAAACATCTACCCCACTCTCCTGAGACATGACAGAATCTTTCCACTCGGAGCTCGCGCCAAGCTGAGCTCCGCGCCGCCGGCAGCCGTCGCGGCATCTGTGCAGAGAGAGCGAGTGGGTAAACTTGTCAACAGGGGGTTGACACTGCATAATGATCTCTGCTGGAGAGATGGGGCGGCCGAGAGAGATTGTCTTAAATGTCTGGATTGTCAGCACACATACTGAGCAACAAGGAGGGATATGACACAAGTAGCAAGCGAGTCGTTGCTTAATTCCCATTAATTTACTTTCACTCACTTCACCCTTATTCTTCTCCTGTGAAGTCTTAAATCACTGTTAACACCACAAAATAGTAGATTTTACTTCAATTAGACAGAATGCAGACTTCACAAAAAGCAGACTGTGTTAACTCTCTTAGGGATCTCAGATCTCATTTCCGGTGGTTTGGAGGTTGAAGCAAATTGCATTGCCATAATATGTTTTTCTCAGTATCCCACGTAATTGGAGACTTGGTGTATTAAGAAACCTGATAAAACTTCCAAGAGCCATTTAAAAAAAAAAAAAAAAATGGAGGCAGATAGAGAGGAAAAATATAATGGATGTCAAGCTAGAGGGGATCTCCCCATAGAGGAAGTGCAGATTGCATTGCATGGTGTGAACAACTGCTTCTCGACTTACCCTCGGATCAAAGAAAGACGAGAACACCATTGAAACATTTATGAGTAGTGACCAATCTGGTTGGAGGAAAACATTCTGCATCTGTAACACACAAACAGGACCGAAGGGCTCGTCTCATGGGCGGTGGGAGAGCTGTCCAAGGACAGGCACTCGGCAAATACGCTTGTACAGCTGACCGTTTTGGTATTTTTCTTTGAAAGCAGTGTTTGAGTTATGTGAAAAACAGAAGAGAGGGAAAATCCCCACAGGGTGACAAATAGCACCTGCTTTCCCTTTGGTCTGCAGCAGCCAATGGCTCTCTTTCCTCTTTTATTCTTCTCTTATGAGACTTCCTCTCTAGGCCGTGACCTGAAAGATTGCCGTCTCCCCTACCCTCGAGCCCTTAAACACCCCGCCTCTTCGTTGCACGGCTGGTTGTAAAACCCCCTGAGGGCCGTAATGGACACAGTGTAAATTGCCTGTTGGAGGACAGAAGAAGCTCTTCACAGCCTGATTGGGCTGTCCCATGAGAGTACAGCTGCCCATTCTGTGGAATACAAAAACAGATATTTTGAGAAATGTTTGTTGTTTTTGGCCATAAAATGAAAATCAGTGGCATCTAAAACAGTATTGTACCCCATTTACTTTCATTGTATTGGCCAAAAAATGCACAAAACTTCCACAAATTGTTTGGCCTGAGGTGATTTTTGGATGAATTTGGATCTCTTTAATGCACAGCGTCTTTCTCATGTGGCAGATATATAGAGTCTCTTTTCCATTCTCTCTTCCAGTGTGTATCTAGCAGTCTAGGCCACAATCTTTTCATGCAATGCGTTACATCTTGAGCAATCCCAGTTCAGTGCATAAAGGCTCAGAGCCCCCTTGTTAGGGTTCAGATAAACACTATTTCTCCCCATAGCCCTGATGTCAGGCTAATCTAGACAGATCTCCCACCAAGGGCAGAGGGAGCAGGGAGAGATTTATCCATGGCCGCGTTATGGATTGTTTTTTTTTTGTTGCTAGATGTTTTATTCAGGGGGATTGAGTCGGGCCAGCTCCCCCATGCCACCCCGGTCTCTCTTAGGGGTCATTGAGTAACACTCGTCTGGGCTCTACCTTTTCCACGGATGCCCCTAGAGTGCTATTTTCCTCTCACGCTCGGCTAGCTGAAGGCGTGGTAAAGACATCATGGCGGAGAGTGTGTTATTTTTGTGTGGAACAAGGGACTGTTTTGTTGCCAGAATTTTACTGCAGATTCTTTGTTTCCTCCTTCCTTGCCGTTTTTAACTGTTAAGGTTCGTTTGTAATTATTTGCATTTGGTTTTTTTGTCATTTTTATAAACGGTAGAGAGAGGGTGGATGGAACGGAATCAGAAAAGCTAGACTTAAACCTCTATTTCCCATTTGAGCATCATTAACTTCTAAGTATTAGGTCAGCCTAGTTAAGGCTGGAATACACTACACATGATGCTTTAAATCTGAACAGATTTTAAAACACTAGGCATCATACACTGGCTGACTATGTAAATGGTAACAGTCAGTTTAATATAATTTAAGTAGAAATTACTTGTGCAGCCAGTTTAACTAAAGTGGCACATTCCACAGAGAGAATCCATGAAAAGCATTATTAACCCATTTTCTAGTGCTGCACGAAATATTAAAATAATTAAAAAATCCTAATAAAGCCTAGTGCTATTGTGAACTCACAAAGGCTGTGATTCAGTTAAATAAATATATGCGCTGAGGGTTTAATATGCGTTTTATTTCTTTGCATGTAGGTTACGTGCATCTCAGAGTGGCTCCGTTCACAGTTAATGCTGCTCCACACAAACAGTTATTGTTTAAATATGCGGTCCATCTCAAACTCCATTTTTGCATATGCTGTGAGTCCACTTATAACATTCATCTGGGAACAATGTGCACTATTCTATAAGATTTGTAAGGTAAATCATTTATAAACCTATGTCAACAGGATAATACATCATCTTTCCAAATATGCAAACTGTTCATCACGACTTTATAATAAAAGTTTAAACCCTCGCTCTGAGTTTGCATGTTTTGATGTCCACGTTCTTGTTCAAGAAATGACCGTGGCTGCAGCATTTCTATCATAAAGAAGTGGTCAAATAGGACATTTGAATAAAATATTGTTTAGTCAATATTTAACAAGGATTAGATTGTGCTGTAAAGTGGTCAAATAAATCATTGGGCCGTTGGCGCCCTGCAGGCATATAATATATAATTTAGAAGTTATGATTATATTGTTTTATGACATTTTGTATTGTAACTGTTTTGGTTAATAAAACTATATACTTGCTTTTTGATATTTTATTCGAACCTATTGTTCTCTTAAGTCTATTTTTATTACCACAAAAATATCAGATTACTTGATTAAAGGCAGGGTAAGTGATTTCTGGAAGCCAATGTTGATATTTGAAATTACCAAAATAAACACGCCCCTACCCCAAAAGGGTCTCGCCCCTATTTTGATAGATCCACCCCACATGTAGCCTACTCAAACCAGGCAATGAATAGTTCTGTGAAACATAAGCCGTTTTTCCACCGAAATTACCTGGAACAATATGTCCCAGGAACTTTTTTACCCCAGACCTGGTGCTGTCTGCGTTTCCATCGCGGTCTAAAGTACCGAGATGATTAGGCAAATAGTCTGGTGACGTAACGTTAGGTCTGCACTCTTTTCTTAATACCAAGTACGCAAATTTCGGACTTGCATCCTCGCTAGTTCGGACTTCACGAGTTAGACTCGGGAATGTGAACTCCCGCGGACAGAACAACGCAAGTCCGGTAATTCTGCAAAGAGCAGCACACCTGATAACGTCAGTCAGCTCGCCTTGGCTGCTGCAATCTTCCTCACTGTATTTACAGACGAAATATATAAAACACCTCATTTAAACATATTAATAACCTCAGAAATGTAGTTCAGGTAATGCTTATACATTAAAATGAAACAAAATATTATATCAAACATTGCCTGTTTTTATTTTCATTTTAACATATTAATAGAACAATAGAATAAAGATGAAAGATTACCTGTTAGATTTACCCAAAACGAATGATATCTTATGTTTATCCATTACAGAGACATCAATGTCAGAAGGACTATCCGAGGTTATGCTTCTCTTGTCAGGATACATGAGCACTGAGCGCCCGGTGATCGCGTGGAGCTCACGTCTTCGAAATCGGCGAAGCACATTTTCAAATAGGTGCTGTTTTTTATAAATAAACCACAGATTTGAGTTTTAAACAACTACATTCTCGCCTGAAATATATACGCGTCCAGTGTAGGCAGACTTTAGCTGTTGCGTCGCAGCGCGTCCGGTGTAGATACGGTGTCACTCACCTATCGAGAAGAAAAAAGCAACCTCGGCGTCTGATCGCAGGCCTTCCGCTCCTTGAGTTCTCTCCAGTGCGGAAAAGCTGATATTTACACGGTTCTTACTTCTTGCCTTATCGTTCCGCAGTCGCTTTCCTCTTTTGTTTTTTTATCTGCCATCTCTATCTTTCTGTCGCTCGGCTCGGCTGTTCACTGAGCGCACTCTCCTCCACATCACGAGTAGACACACCCCTTACTGCTGATTGGCTACAAGTTTGTTTTGGTACTTGGCCCCAACTCAGTTTTCTAATACGTTTTTGAAAAATGACATACCCTGCCTTTAATCATCAAAATAATCGACTGATTACTCTATTGCAAAATAATCATTAGTGACAGCTCTGTTGTACTGTATTCCAGCCTTTAAGCAAGTAATTTATGACTAATATTGTTGAGAAATAGGATAGATATTATGAGCATTACCCAACAAAGTTAGCAGATCCGTTGACAGTCAGCATTTGTAGTTCTCCCGCACCTCTGTTTAGCTTTAATTATTAGTCTTGTTCCAGCATTTCATAGCGCTTGCGTCTAATGAGTAGAGATGACTGAGCATTTCCCTCATGTCAATTACCTGAGTTAAGCTCCGTCTCGCTGGCTTTGGTCTGTCATCTCTCTTTTCCTGTCTTTTTCTCTCTCATCATGCATACGGGCAGCAAAACAGCCGACTAATGATGTGCTAAAGCCAATCAGTGCCTCTTAATGTTTTTCAAATCCATTTTGCTTAACTGGACATGATAAATTGTCTCCCTTACACACACCACTAATTCAGCAAGATTGAACTTTCGATTCAATTAGCTGCAGTCTGCAGGGAGCGATTAGGACTGGGGGTGTTGAAAGCCAGGCGTCTCTCAGCTGCACGCTGCTCAAACGCTGGGTCATAATTGCATTAAAAAGCCACTAAAAATGTCCTCTTTAAAGTGTCCTTTTAAAAGGGACTGAATTTTAAACTGGGAAACGATATCATTAAAAATGAAATTCCATGGGAATGAAGTCTTAGATGTTATAAGCACAGGCCATGTGCTTTGAATTTGTGGTGCGGTTTGATTAATGACTGGTTATCATATTAATATATTCCCTGGCCGAATCTGTAGTGAATTGAAGTCTTATGAATATAAAAGACCCCTAGATAGTGTTGGCGGTTTGCGAGCTCACTAGAGGTGCTCGCAAGGAGGGTCCCCTGTTAAATTTGAATACAGACGCATTATTTTAGAGGCCTTACGGTAAAGTGCTTGAGGTTAGAACAATACTCTCAATAAATCAGGAAGGCAGCGGCAGCAATCCACAGATCTCATGGCCAGTCGCCGGAGAGAGGAACTTGGCTGCTTTCAGCATTACAGATGAGGTCAAAGACTTTTCATACAGCTTCTCTAAGGAACTGTTAAGTTTGATGTAGATTTGCAGACATTATTGGGCTCTTGGTTTGAGGCCTGAATCAGCACAGTTCAATGAGGCACTCCTTCAATCTCTTTCCCATTAACTTTAATGCACAATTCCTCAGTGTGAGATGTGATACTGTATGTGCTAAATTAAAGGGACCATTTACCCTCTTTTCTGCAGGTTTTCTTTTCCTAAGGCTTTGGATCCAAAATAAAAAAGGCCTAAGTAGAGTGACTATGGGACAGATCTAGCCAAAACCATGTTTCCAAAGAAAAACTACACCACATCATCTCCGAATTCACATGTGTGGAAAATTCAGGGGTCGTGGGCTCTAGCTTTTCTTTGGAAATGAGGCATTTTACAGCCTGAAACAAGGCTTTTATTAGCTCTCCACGCCTTCTGCTCAGAGAATATCCAAAAACAATAAGACAGTATAACTCACTTTTATTACAAATACACTAAATATGGCACTAGACTTCGATTTAAACTTGCAATGAAATATTCTAGTGTGTCACATCTAAAAGCTTTAAATGCATTTAAATGAGGGGTTCATCAGTAGTTTTTATTAATGTGCGAACACACATACATTTAATATCTTTATTCTTTTCATACTGTGTAACATATAATCAGATGTAATTTTAGTTTTATATTATTACACATATTTATTTTTGCTTGTTCATTTCCCTATTTTTATCTAAAATTACTAAAAGGTATTGTTTAAAAACACACAATTTAACAACATTGTTAAATACAACACATTATAACATTGTGATGACTAAATTCACTTGTACCATTTAAAATGATATTATTTTTTATATATTTTGTTTATATGGGATTATTTATTTGTAGAATTTTAATACCATCAATTTATAGCTTTTTAGCCATCAGCACATCAGCCATAATTTATTATCAGTGCATTCCTGTTTTAAATTGATGTTAAACACTTTTGATGTCTATTGCTGTTTTACATTTGTTTACAGATAGAGCCCATCTGTTGAGAATTGATGCATCCAGTATGATGCTTCAGCATCTGAATTTGTCCTTTAGCAATGACTTCCCTTATAACCGTGTAAATAATAAGACACCGATCAAGACGCAGAGCAGGGAGAGAGACAAGGGATGTCATTTATTGTTTACCAAATGCATCCCTCATAGCTTTTCTTCCTCCCTCTATGTCTCTGTGCCATTTGAGGCAAATTGCTTCCCTGACTGACACTCCGTTGATAGTGCATAGGGGGGTTGGGAGGTGAAGGGCTGAATCTTCAAGTTACTCTTACATACCCCTCTAACTTCCCGTCAGTTTTTTTTTCTTTTTTCACAAGTGTCAAGGCCCTCCATCTCGACAGCTGTAATGGCAGTAAGAAAGCTAATAGCAGGTGGTATTGGATGTGCAGCTTTACAGACCTACGCACAGCATTACTTTTCCTTTCACGCCCCCTCCTGAAGGGCCTTCTTTTGTACTTACCTGCACATTCTGCCATGGGGGGGGGGGCCTGAAAAAGGGGCCCATTTTCCTCAATTTGTCTAAAAGCCACTGGCTTACGTGACAATTTAAAGACTTTAAGCTATTAGTTTCTCTAACCCACTGATGACTGAAGGAGACCTGTGATCTGCCCATCATTTCCACACAATAGACCAAGAAGGAATGAACAAAGTATAGAGGAAAGAATGCAGGGAAAGGGGAAGAAAGGCAAAGCTGAAGGGTAAATGAAGCTCTCAGAGTGCATAAGCTCACACTCAGAAGACAGACAGATTAAGAGAAATTAAAGTGAACGTAAAAGGCCAGGAGTGTTATGAGGACCATTTTTGGTGCTGCTTTGTCCACAGTTTCTCAGCTGTGCATTACTCAGTAAGTCACATAATTGTGAATAACTTCCTTCAATGTTGACCTTAAAGACTACTACACTAGTGCCAGGTAGGGGTGGGGAAAAATTACAGTATATCTTAATGTTTTTCAAACTTTTGACAGTATTCAATATATATCTCAATGTTTTTGTGTTTTCTTTTAAATAGCTTTAAAGGGTAATTTTGTTTCCTGCCCCTCAATAAGAGGAACCATAATTTCAGTCAATCTTGTAAAAATGTAGATTTAAAGTGAATTAAGGTAATATTTAAGTTAATGTATTTAATTAGATTTTAATAGTTACCTACATACACTGTTGTTCAAAAGAATTTTTTTTTAAAGAATACACTTATTCATCATGGACACATTAAATAGAATTTTAGTTATTTTTCAAATAAATGTTCTTTTGAACTTTCTGTTTCAAAGAGTTCTGGGGGGGGGGTCAAGATTTCCATATAAAATATTAAGCAGTAAAAATTCAGCTTTTGCCGTCACAAGAATACATAATATTTTAATATATATTTAAAAAGAAAAAAGTTGTTTTTAATTGTAATAATATTTCACAGTATTGCTGTTTTTACTGTATTTTTGATCAAATAAATGCCATAGTGAGGCTAAGAGACTTCTTTCAAAAACATAAAATGTACCGACCTCAAATTTTTTTTTACTTGTGTTACCTACATATTTAAATCATTGAATTATCATTTAGAATGGATTCATTGAAATGAACAGTTTGAACTGAATAGAATTGAACAACTCTGATGTCATATTTGCTACAGGTTTAAATACATTGTAGATTCAATTTACAGATTCAGTTTAGTCTTGGCATCTGTTACATAGCAAAATCACTGGAAATCACAAGGAAGTCATCCTCTCTTATTCTTAGGTGAACTAGAAAAGAACTAGTAAAACTTTGAAATTGGCACATGATAAAACTGACAGGCAAATCTCATACTTGCACTAAATGTAGAGACCAGAATATTCAGTAGGCAACCACCTAGCACACCCTAGTAAGTAACCGCATATCAATGTGCTGCAAACCAATCAGAGCACCCTAGCATTGAGGCGACAGATTTTGGCAAGCACTTGAAATCGTAGAAGAAAATCTACTTATCTATCATGATTGATTTATCCTGTCTTGATTAAACTATCATGAAGATATGTCTGTCTTTTGTGGCTGCTCTTTTTCTGGCAGGACACCCCGATTGATGTCAAGTGTGGGAATGTAGTGTCTGTGGTTTCTGTGTCGAATTTGGGAAAGCGCAGCTCTATTATTTGCAACTCACAGCACGCTAAACTTCAAAACCTCTAATCTCAACCATCTGCAAACTCCCAAACGTAAACATACTTTTTAGAACAGATCCCAATTACTCACTATTTCATGCTCTATTGGATCTTAATGTTATCATCCTGCTAAGTTCTGTTTGTTTCTATTTATTTCTTATTTCTGGCACTGTTTATCAGATGTTGTACTCCAAGCATTTCAAATACACAGTCCAGAAAGGATGTGACATCATTATGGGAAACAAATGTGAAGGTGGACATGTGATCCTAATCTCCTATGGAAGAAACAACCTTTTGTTCATTGTCTTCTATGGCAATGCATCTGATTACTTGAGACCTTTTGCATGGTTAATGAGTATCTATATTCATCACTCAGAATCTCCTACCTTCTATAGAGACAATGATGAAGTCAGCTGTTGTCAGGGGAGATTATGTGTGTCAGTTAACCCTATATTGTCTTAACCCAAACATTATCTGACACAAATTGTTTTGCCTTTGAGAACACTCCCCCGATTAATCTTTGTGGGTCTAGAAGTGCTGAGTTCTTCCTCCTCACGTTGCTTTAATTACAACCACCCTCTCTGATGCACGACGGCAACAAGATGCACACAATGCTGGTGCACTGATCCGTGAGAACCCATTATGTCTGCATTAAAATGAACACAAGATGGAGAGCGCTGAGAAACACGCTGAGGTGTTGCCTGTAAACGCTGGTCTATGTCGTGAGTTAGTCCCATGGTTAAGAAAAAGCAAGTTTGATGTCACATCAGTGCTTTTCAATTTTTTTTATATCTTCTTTTTGTCACTTTTCATTTAAATGACAACCGACTGGTTGATTGATTGATTTTTTTATTTTTTTATTAAAGCCTCAAAAGGGGTTGTTCACTAAAAATTTTAATTATGTAATCACTCACCCTCATGTCATTCCAAACACATAAGACCTTCGTTCATCTTTGGTTACTGTTCCGCCATTGAAAGTCCTGGTAACCATAACTTAGAAGATCCAAATAAATCATTAAGGCACCATAAAATGAGTCCATATTAATGGATTGGTTTAATCCAAGACTTGTGAAGAGATATGATCATTTTATTTGTTACACAGATTTAATTTAGGCTTGTGTTCACATGTATAAACGCATACATAAACTGAATCACTTATGTTAAACATGGAAGCTTGTGCGTGTCACATGCTACAACAAACATTGCTTCATCTGACGTTCTGTTCTTTGTGTGTAGCATGCATCCGTGTCTCATTCCAGTCCAGACGAGAAACCGTTAACTTACCCAGACGGCTCTTTGTTTGCACTTTCGATGTCACTGTTCATCATCGGCCCTGCATTTTTCATGCGGTAATTAAAATTTGTAGGTCAGGTCTCCCATGACACCTCTCTGTGCTAATATGAGGGAGTGGAGTGGTCACGCTCGTTAATGCGGCTCTCTCGATCGCTGCCGACTTAAAGGATGAAAGGTGACATTTTCCCCCATTTTGTAAATTAATGCAATTGATCTGCCTAACAAGAACAAAGTTAGGCTTCCAAATACCACATGATGAAGAGATTAAGCTCTTAAATGCCTTTCCAAAGGCAATCTTTATTGCGAGGCCCTGGGCGAGGGTCATTGATCTTTCTGTTAGGATTTCTAATAGTCTATTGACTTGAATTTATACAACGTTGCTACACTATTGTATAGATCCACTGGACATGCCTTTCCCACAAGCCACGTTGGTTGAAAAGACCACCTGATGCTGTTTATACATTAGAGTTTTGTTGTTAGGGATGGGAAACTGGATCTATTCTATATGTAGCGACGTATAGACTTACATAGCAGCTGTTTGGATTAAGTAAAGCCTTTCGCATCGGACACATATGGAGTTTCAGATAGCTTTTATTGTCAGGCATTAGAAAGTTTACTTAGGAACAAACCACCACTGTAATCTATGAACATTTTCTGACGTTGCTTTCATCCTTAGATTGGTCAGAACTTCTTCAGTGTGTGCCAGCTCCATTCTCTCATTCTTTAGCCCCCTCCTCTTTTCCTTGGTGCTTTGAAGACCCGCCAAGGCCTCGTACTTTCATTAGCCTTCATTTCCAAGGTTTTCATCTGCGAGTCAAAAGACTGTTTCTAATTCGCAGAGAGTGATCTTACACACTAAATCCCAATTAATTGGTCCTAATGCCACATTAACTGTTGTCAAAATGTTTTTCCTGATGTCATCCTTATTCAGTCTGCTATTCTTAGAGTCAGCGATTGGAGCCAGAAAGGCCTGCTTTCAATTTTCTGCCGCTGTCTCTTTTGCCCTGACAGAAACGTACACACGCTCACACATACGAGCTCTCCCTCTAAACACTGGTAATTATAAGTCTTCAGAGAGAGGCATGGGGATACAATTTGTCAGGGTCTAACTACCCATTCCATTCGGTGGGGTTAACATTCTGTTTGTGTTACAGTATATTCAGACTTTAATTAAAAGTGCATTACATCCCCCATCTGCCAATCTCCAGTAATCTTCTTTAATTGCTGTAATTAAACTATATTTACATGTTCAGAATACTTGTAATTTAGTAAATTGTACTCTTCCCCCACGCTCTCTCTCTCTCTCTCTCGCACACACTGCGTTTAATCAGTGGGACAGCAGAACCAGTGTGTCTGCTGATTGGGTTGTTTTGATTTTAGACATGGGGCTCTTTTGACAGAATAAGTGGACCTCTGCTAGGGTTTTCAGGGAGGTTAGGAAAACATGTCCGCAGAGGGGGATTGTGGGTATTGTCATCGGGTTTTGATTGCTGTCGCCGGTCTAATTGCGGTCTAGCCGGTGGAGAGAAGTTTGACGCGTTCGCTTGCGCACTCCAATTAAAGATCGTTTCACGTTCATTTTTAGACTTGTTATTCGCAGAGAATGTGACACGCGGTATGAAATTCATAATGTCATATAAAGAACAGCACCTCATGCAAATTACCTCTGCTAATTTAAAGTGATGTCATTTACATAATTCATTAGCACCGATTAGACAAACAAATAAAACATCAACTTCTCGGGATAAAAGAGCAGTGTTCTCAGAGAGAAATGCAATCATATAAACTGTGATATTCTCTAATATTTAAAGTAGCAATTCATTTTATTTAGTCAAGAGCTTAATTAGCATCAGCGATTAGCTTTAAACATTGTTTTTGGCTCTAGATTTAGAAACACAGAATATCTTGGTGATAAATGACTCTGAATATCTGTACCGCTGTGAAGCTTTTTAGAGCTGCTGTTTGGCTTAAAGGGAGGATGTGTGCGTCACTAAATAATGTCCTAAGAAAGGCCCCAAATCCTCATTAGCTGAAGAGTGGTTCCTCCTAATTAGTTTCCATTCAGTGTAATTAGCATGGATGAGGCTAATCATCTGATGTGAAACCAATCTAACGCTTGGGATACAACGTCCTTGGCCTCTCTTTCATGCACGGTTTGGAAAAACGATTACTTTTGTAGGTGCGCTTTTTTTTTTTTTTTGAATGCACTCTCGTTTTCTGTTTTTCAAGGGATGTAGCTGTTTTTCTCTTTTCTTCTATTATCTATCTCTGTCTCTTTCTATATACACATATGATTACAGCATGAATGATGTCTTTCCTTCATCTTTGATTTTTTTGTCCTCTAATTCTTTTTATTTTTGCTGTTCTTCTGGCTTCTCCTCCTGTGATTTATTTTCAAAGTGTTTCTCTGCATCAGGATTTGATAGAGGCCCCTTTTTATTTCACAAGGGATCATTTTTTGAGAATACCAAGCTTTTAGATGGAAGGATAAATTATAGGAGAAAAAAATGATTGCTATGTGATTGTTGTCTGATGTGGGAAGAATTATTCTTTTTTTCTGTCCTAAGCTCAAAATGTTTTCTTTGCATGATCAGAACAAACATGAATGTGCTACAAAACACAAACACAGAACAAATTCTAGATTAAAACAATATATTTTGCTTTGCCTTTGAAGAAAATGTCTTGTGGTGGATGGCATAGCTTAAAGTAATAGCATACCTCTCCTCAACAAACCACACGATTTTAGGTGTCGCTCATGTCTGTAGGACGAGTTTCATTATATTTTGTCACAGTTCTTTTTCATTTTCAGTTTACCAGCTCAAATCAGTAGTCTCATGATTTATCCCCCCAAATAGTAATCTCATTGCCTGCCCTCCATGTAGTTAAAGACACAGTTTCAGACATAATTTGAAACTGAATTTGAGAAAATGAAAACAGCGCTCTGACCAGCAGAATAATCATATCTCCACATGTGTTTGCCAGCAGGAGATGTTCTGTGGATAAGAGCCTCTCATTTGATTTTCCCTCCGCTTGTGGCTCCGGCGGCTTCACAATCTATGCCTTTATTGATTTTGAATCCTGCAAACGATCCCTTAAATCCTAAATGTGTATCCAATCTCCACAAATGTCTTCGGAGCTAATCTTTTGGACGGAGACAAAAGGCCCTGTGTTTTTCCGTGCTCTCCCACTAAGATCACCGTCTTGACGGTCTTCGCTTTAGTAAGTGCTGAGGGCAGTGCAGTTTTGGCAGGCTCCTCCGCGCTGCGGATTGCGAGTTGATCTTAAGCAGAACCATGTTTATCTTCGCGCTCTCTGTTATTGTGGCCGTGTTTATCTGAGAAATGAGTGGAGTTGGCCGGTCTCCTGCTGAATTACACACATTCACAGTCACCGCAGCAAATCAATCAAGAGAGCCTGCTATTTTGACAACTCCTCTGTCTCTTTCTGTTTTATCTTAATTTGAAAAGGAGAAAAGCATTCCGCCTTGTGCTCCTCCATCTTTTGGAAACGGTCTCTGCCTGTGAAGCGCAGCGTTTGACGTGAACTTTTGCCATATGCCTGTAGTTCTGCCAAAAATATTAAGTATGGCTCTCTTCCCGAGCCAAGTATCTAGCCATCTGCTGAAGCTTTTACCCAGCAGTGCCAAGGGACTCCATCAAACCCAAACTGTGAGGAGAGAGAGAGAATAAGACAGAGACCCAGAGAAAATGAGAGACAGCCTCCCATATTTCTGTAGTTAGGGAAATCTCTGTCGTCAGGCTGATTTACTGCGGGCTAATATCCAGAGCGCTTGCCATGATTGCTGGGTAATTTTGGTTGACTTCATTGCCTTATGTCTGGGCCAAGTCTTAAACTCGTTTCAGAGCCGTAGATTCCTGGAAATGTAACTTTTTTCAGCAATTTGGCTTGTCATTTGTGGATTGATTCCTTTGAGATATTGTTTTTGTTTGACTGATGTAAGAAATGGGAGCTTTTGAAACATGGCGGCCTTTCCCAGATGCAAGGAAAATGTGGGAAATCACCTCAATCCCATACTTTTGGGCAATTTGAAGGTTTGGATTTATAGCGACATGGAAAGATAAGACGATCTGTCACTGCATGTATGTGCACGACTGTTTCTGAACATCGGTGCAAGAGGCTCTTTACAACCCCTCATTATACAAAAGCTCACATTTAGAAGTAGTTTGTCACTTCTTTTTCTAAAATGTGGTGCTAAATGCAAGAACGAAAATGATAGCGAGACTTTTACATGAGAAAGATCATCATTATGCAGTCTGCAGTCTGCCATTACTGGCCCCATTACACTCTATGACAGCATCACATTTATTCTTTTCTACCTGCTTCTTAAAAAGGTGTAATAAATAACCTCAGCCTCTGCTGCCTCGCCATAAAAGAAAAAGGTCGTTACTGATCTTCTGCCATTTGTCAAAATTACTTCGTAATCTCGGGTCGCTAAGAGAATTAATTGTAGATAGAACTAATGAACATAAATTTACATTAAAAATCATTTTGTTATCCACCAGTACTCATGACCTCCTCCTGACAGGCTGCACCACTTTTATTTGGGCCAGTTTGAATTCAATACATTTAATATATATAATAATAGACGTTTATTTGCATTGTGTTAAAAAAGAATATGTATTTAAATAATATATTTTATTTCATTAACTATGAATAATGTTAGACGAGTTGTAAATCAGAGATAAGATCAAAGATCAACATGCCAAGTTTGAGCCCTATGACCTCTAAAACAAACAGTGATTTTTAGCCAGACTAAAGAGAGGATCCCTCAGGGCTAAGCATGGATTCTAGCATATTGTTTCTGTCGTGAAGGTTCAAAGGTTGGTCGTTTTTTAGCCATCTCACTTACTTTCGCTCTCTCCTGCCCCAGCTGTAAGCAATAGCTGGCCTGTGAGCTGATATATGAAACTAATACGACTATTTGAGTGGGCCAAGGCAGCAGAAAAGAGTGATTGTTGGGAGGTTTAGCCAGCATGTCGGATCCATGACACATAGGTACCGTGCTGTCTGGCCCCTGAGAGTGCTCTAATTGCTTTACATTGGTACAAAGGTTTCTTGTAATCGAGCCTCTCTGCCTCCATTTGTCTTGCTCTCAGCCTGGTGCTGAAGGCTTTAATTGGTCTTGGTGGGCCTTTTTCTTGCAGTCAGCTCTCTAGGCCTGCAGTAGAAGACGGTACCATAGGGAGCACAGAAGGGGGGGGGAATGGGGTTGTAACGAAAGAGGAAGTCAATACTTCTTTTAGCTTTAACACTTTAATTAATGCTCTTCCTGACAAGGAGCTTTCTCCCTCTCTCCCTGTCTCTCTCTCTCTCTCTCTCTCTCTCTTGGTTTAGAAATCTCATTTCTTTCATTCCTCAGCAATCTCTTCCCTCATCAACCTCGGTGTCTCCCCAGCCTCATAAATATGGACTCCTGGGACGAACACAAAGCATCTAGACAGCCAAACGGCAGGAGAAAACCACCTACACCGCCTCTAGCGAGCAATCGAAAGTGCACCGCTGAGAGGATGGTGCCTATTAAGTTTTATGTCTTTTAGGGGCTTGTGTTTGTGTTTTTACCCGAGGGGTTATGTGTGTGAACGTAAACGAGAAATAGAAAGTGAGCATTTGGTTCTCAGCAAGTGGCTCACGTTCAGATGGGCCCCAGGAGCAGAGAGCCGAGTCTTACCACGACCTTCCCAATTATTTCTCAAACACTTTATTACAAGTTTAGCATGTGGTAGCTCACCTGTCTGTCATTTGGACCAGAACGACAGATTACTAACAGAGGAATCACTCATCGCGGCATTTGTTTAATGATTTGTCTTCTGTAGTTACTTTTACGTTTCCAGCCAAGGAAATCTCGTGATGAATGTTGCCAGCTGTGAGATTTATGCCCAGGCTTCATCTTTCATCCGATATGCTCAAAAAACACCCCAAAAAAAGCTGAAAAATAGGTGTGGGCTGACAGGCTCGGATAATTATGCTGCTGGGATGCTGACAGTTGGAAGCATGATAAGGTGATGTGATAAGATGGCGCAGCGTGTTGTTAGTGCATGTGGTGTTTATTTAAAGCTGCAGTAATTCCTGCGTTTAGCTACTTCACAGAAGTGTGCTTCCTGAGTTGTTAAAAACAACACAGTTTGTTCCACTTCACAGATAGACTCTTGTCTGTATACATGTGAGAGACTAGGAAATTCAAATTGGATGAAATCGTAACACTCAGCGTTTAGCTGCATGCGCTAAGTTTCGTAGGCATGAACGAATCCAGTCAGATTTCTGAATCTGAAAAGTTCTGTTCATATAAACTCTAAACTTGCAATCTTTTGCAATCGTATTTATGTAAACAGATATATGTGCACATTTATAAGAAGTACAACTTGCACATCACGTCACTGTGCATGAGGTATTTTTTAATCCAATTGAGAAGACAATCAAGCATTTATATTGTAGATTTTTGCATATGGATTATTCAGGTCTACACCACCCCTTTTAATCAGAACAATATTTAATTCTGATCAAGCTCAGTTAGATCGTTTGAGGTGTTTACAAGTGTTTTTAATCCGACTGAGCCATAAATCAGATTACTAATGGATTATTTGAACATAGCCAATGTAGTGGAAAGAAAGTCCTGGATTTTAAAGAGCCATTCACTTTTTTTATATTGCTAAATTTGTGTTACCTTTGATTTTATTTCTGATTTGAATCATGTTTTCAAAAACATGATAGTTTCTGTTTTTACCTATTCAAGTGATCCAGTTGTGTGTCTGTTGCAATATAGCAAATAACTGCAGGGGGCATTACCAAGATGTCCGCCAAGTGAACTTGACTTTGTATGCATACAGATACAGATCTTAAGTAAACTGCTCCATTAGTCACACTGCATATTATTTGTCTACCCCTCGACTGTTATTTCCTAAAGTATTGGCGCCTTACACACAACCATGACCCCTTACTTGGAATAATAATTGTTTTAATTTTTTTTTTTACTTCAAAAATCCATCTGAATTGTTTTTTTAAGCTTTGAGTTTTAAAAACATGTGCAAAGTCATAGTTGTAGCTAAACACTTAGCTCAATTGTTTAAGCTATTTAAACAATGTTGAGAATCCGCTAAGAAAGTACATAGCAGATGTGTTTGCGCAAGGTTGGAGTTGTTTGTAACAAGGATGCAATTATGTAGAAATCAGATGATACTAACAGCTATTATTGTTTGTGTTCAAAATAATAATTAGCTATTATTAATAATATTTATCATTTTTACTTTTTTTAAACTAAAGCACCAATCCAAAATTTTACATTAAGTTTTAGCATCAAAAAGCATCATAATAATATACAGCAGAAAAGTTGTACAACTGTCATTTTATTTAGTTTTTTTATATATTTTTTTATTTTGAAAAGAATTAGGCTGTATATGGTAAATTTGATCATTTTTAAATGTCACCTTATTTCAGCCTTTCTATTTAAATGAGGAAAATAGCCTGATATCTTCTGCTTCCAATATCAACAAACTAACAGACTAATGTTGATAATATTTTTGGGAAGAAGGGTATTCCAGCTGTATATTTCGCCTTTTATGAGTTTTATTTATTTATTTATTTATTTTTTGGTAACACTTTAGAATAGGGAACACTTATTCACTATTAACTGTGACTTTTCCCTCAATAAATTCCAAATTGGCTGCTTATTAATAGTTAGTACGGTCAGGGACGGATTAACGCACGGGCCTACTGGGCACCTGCCCAGGGCACTGGACCAGAGGGGGGCCCAGCCGAAATACCGCTACTCCCAGAACACGATTTTAACCGTGCCCCCTCAGATTTTTGAGGCAAGTGGATTTTAAATGCAGCTTCCAAAAGACAAAAAAAAAAAGCTGAATAATATTTTTTATATTTAATAAACGATCACACCGGCGTGATTAGATCATTCAGTGCTGAACATCATCAGCTGCTCAATTAAAATCTGCGTTCGCTCAACTTCGCTGGCTGGCACGGAGCCAGAGACAGCCGTGTTTTTCTACAGCACTGCGCATTATAACCAATCACACATGATTCTGTTGAGCTTATGAGTACCATGTCCAATAAGAGGCGTCCAGATGAGTCATCGCTGAAACAGCTGTTTTACTCAGTGCGCGTGCTCCCTGAATAAATTCTGCTCTCTGCCGATTTCTCTCATCAGAAACAACAAAGTGCACAAGTGCATACGATGTAAGCAAGATATTAATTTCACAATGTAAGCAACTTCAGTGATTAATGGGAGTTTTTGAGAGTGCTTTAATTCTGCCAATGATAATGTTCTTTGATAATGTAAACGGAGTGTCTATTTACACTTAGTGCAAATAGCCCACCTTTTGGCAGAAGCTATTTACACTAACTACGCCCACCAACGTGTGATAGGGACTGTCAAGATTATAAAAACCGGCTATGATCCAACAGCTCTAGTGGTGCAGATGGTAAAGCGCATACTGTGGTATTTTTGACACGATCGACAAGGGTTTGAACCCACCTTTTACCAAACTTTTTTTCCCTTTTCAAATTTCATATCACATTGTAAAGGCATTTATTTTTAATAGAAAATTAAAGAAATAACCAAAAAGGTGAAGGTAGGTGTAGGGAGGGCTTTATTGTATCAATAAGGTGGCATCGATTTAATAATCTGAATTAAAATGATAATTTACGCTCAATACGTTATTATTGCATACTGTTTTATAATGTAATACAATACTGAAGCGCAGATAATTGCCACTATTTTGCAACAAGTAGTATAGTCGTGGCCTAATGGAGAGTCGGACTCGTAATCCAAAGGTTGCGGGTTCGAGTCTCGGGCCGGCAGGGATTGTAGGTGGGGGGAGTGAATGTCCAGCGCTCTCTCCACCCTCAATACCACGACTGAGGTGCCCTTGAGCAAGGCACCGAACCCCCAACTGCTCCCCGGGCGCCGCAGCATAAATGGCTGCCCACTGCTCCGGGTGTGTGTTCACGGTGTGTGTGTGTTCACTGCTGTGTGTGTGCACGTTGGATGGGTTAAATGCAGAGCACGAATTCCGAGTATGGGTCACCATACTTGGCAGTATGTCACTTCACGTAAATAGCAGAAAATCCTGCTATTTTAACATAGTGTAAATATAATATATTGCTAATTTCACTTAGTGTAAATAACACATGGCTAAAAATACTGCTATTTTCACTTAGTGTAGATAGAATCCATTGCTATTTAAAATCTTGAAATGTTTGAAATGACCGCAATTTCAACTGAGGGGGGCCTATAATCAGTCTGTGCCCAGGGCACCTCTGCGGCATAATCCGTCCCTGAGTACGGTAGTTGTTTATTTAGGTATTGGATAGGATTAGGGATGTAGAATAAGGCATTAATATGTGCTTACTACTAATAAATGGCTAATATTCTAGTAATATGCATGCTAATAAGCAACTAGTTAAGAGACCATAAAATACCGTTTTTGTTTTGTTTTTTTGGTGTTCTGTTTGAGTGTTGTAATGCTAGAGTTTTATAATATGATATCATTTTAGGTTAGTTTTATTAGTGTAAAGTCTATTTTTTTATAGTTCATGAGTCAAGGGCATATTTGGGGCATGAGCTGGTGATTTGTGGGCAATTATATTTTTAAGGATGTCTGTTTCCTACTTGCCCCTCTCTGCATGCCCCCGCTCTGTCTCTGTGATGTGACTGATGGTGCCTCAGGGCTGCCAGTACTTAAATAGGCGCTCAGAGGGTCCAGCTGCTCTCTGCCACGCTCCACTTCTTCCCAGATGGCTCCAAGACGTTCCAGGGACCCTCCAGAGGGCCACAGCCTGAGGAGGCAGCTTTGGAGTGGGCTCACTCTCTCCCTCTGCCTCACAAACAACCACCCTCCTCCCCTGGGCCTCAAGCCTGAAACGGTGACTCAAGGGGCTCTCGGCAAAGGCACAGAACAACCCCTTTACACACGCCATGTAGACACTCTTGGGAGAGATCGCCTGCCTGCTCTGTATCACTCGCCAGCGGACCGATGGGAGTCGGCAGATGGCTGTCAGGCTGGAGCGTGGGCCACCGCCAGCGTTCACCAACGTCTCCTGAGAAATGAGGGATTTAAGACGGGCAGAAGAATGAGTCTCTGACTTGCTTAAGACTCTGGAGAAGTGTTTGAAACATAGCACCAACTGTTTTACAAAACGAAAACGGATTGAATCTTAAATTCCAGCACATTTATGTTGTTTCTGACAGTGTGTGTTATGTATTACAGGACATTTTTAGTGCAGCAGATTTTATAGTTGAAATAATGAATTTTGCTCTTAACAAATCTATCACAACTGGCATACAATGCTTAATGGGAAAGTGGGTTTGCCTGGGAGTGTTAATATGAAATATTGTGTAATTTATGACTGTAAAGAGACAGTTGACTTGGGTTGATGATGTCTGTATTCGTCTGTCACTCCCTCTCTCTTTCTCAATCCTTCACACAAAGGCTGGTTTGTCATGCAGTATGTGCTCATGTAGAGAGATCTCTTTTAAGGGTGTTTTTCAACTTCAGGCAGTATTAGAAAATAAACTCTCTTAAAGCACTTTTCATACTTTTAATAGTTTAATTGATTCTCTTTTTTTCTGAAAGCAATGGAAATTGTTCCACAGTGTCAGTTCCATCCATCTCAAGCTCTGTGGTGGAAATGAAATGTTTAACATTTTTTGCAAAGGCTAATTTCATGTAGCATAATTTCAGAATTTCATATAGCATGTTATGTATTGAGTAATAATAATGATATGCATAATTTACCCAAGTGTGATGGATTGAATTCATTTCACGCTCACTATTTCATAACAAAGGTGAAGTCCCAAATAAATTTTGGATGTTGTCATGCATGTTGCTGGAGCATCTTTATCGTACAATCGAGATCATATATTGACACTAAACTCTTAAACTTGTCAAAATATGTATGATTTGACAATAAACATTATTAATATTTTTAGGCAATCGCCTATATAGTAAATGAAAACAAAGTGACGCCAAGCCCAAAGGCGGGTCTGTGCACTTCAGGAGGTTAAATGTAAATTTAATCATATAAAAACACAATCTGACAAAATTACAGCTTCATTGGAATTGATACACAATAAATATATTTTGCACACAAGTGATATTTAACATAAAGTCAACATTAAACAGGAAATTATGATTTTTTTTTCATTTATTATTGTTACATTTGTCCAAGTGTAACAACTTCGCAAATGAGAAAAATGTAGGCTGATCTCACGTGAGTGACAAATTATTTTGATTTATGTACATGCATAAATAATTTATAAGAAACATTTAAACATTCCCATAAAATGAAAATGGTCAATTATGATTTCATGGAGACTTCTATTTTAAAATGACTAACCTTCATAAAAAAATTATATTAAAACTTTATTAGGAGCTAAATTGTTTGGTGTGGAGGAAATGTCAACACAACTGTGGAACATCAACTTTTTATATGAATTTATATTAATCATTAAATATTGAAATGGTTTATTTAATTATTTCCTTTAAACTTCATAAACATCATAATTCATTTCATATAAATGATCATATAAACGTGCAGCAAGTTGAAGAAACGCCCTTAAACGAACACACAAAGTCTGCTGTAGCACACTTGGGGGTCTTTTGCTGGCAGTGATGGTGAAAACCAGCACGTCCGAAGGTTAAGGGGCAGGGGCAGCAGCTGTAGCTCAGTTACACCCCCTCTGCCCTGATCCTCAGCAGGTGGGGGTGACCCTGCCCTGGTCCTGTTACTGTTATCCTGGACCTGACAGGACACATACATCACAGCACCGGGCCCCTAATGCGAAACACATTCCACCAGGGCCTGATCAAAGAGTGTTTGCTCCGACAACAAAGTGCCCCCTAATTCCATGTTTGGACCACATAATTGAAGAGTAATTATGGCTGTCAAAACACTTCAATTTTTTTTATTTAGTTTTTTTGCCCCTCCTTCTCTCATTTTCGGTTTTCTCCCCTCTCTCTCTCTGA
The DNA here is from genome assembly GCF_936440315.1 of Barbus barbus. NCBI lineage: Eukaryota > Metazoa > Chordata > Actinopteri > Cypriniformes > Cyprinidae > Barbus > Barbus barbus. The sequence goes on from NC_136723.1 coordinate 11,184,429, forward strand.
GAGAAAATCAGGCCTGTCATAAAGAGTTACAGGGGACCATGTGCTGAATTTGCAGGATGGAAAAAGAGGTCAGGCTTTATTGGAAAAGAGCAAATGCACACACACACACGTACGCACATCCACACACCGCTTTACCCGGTGGCCTGGAATAACAACGCCAAACCACACGAGGAGCAGTAACACGATCCTATGACCCTCTCAAACAGACAGGGCTACTGTTTCTCTGAAGAGCCGGAGCTGTAACTGTCACTAACGGCTCTTAACTGCTCACCATTAAGCCCATGACACACAGATTTCTTCCCAAAGCAAAGCAGGCTTTGGCTCGAGAAGAATTTGACTAATAAATGTGGCGATGACAGACAAGACTTCGCTTGGCTTGTGCACGAAAAAGAACCAGGATTCAGTTTTAGTGTTTGCTGCTCTGTCAGTTCACTATGTTAAGCTACTAGCACCGTAGAAGCCCAGAGACTAAAGGCCACTTCCTGTTGGGCAGATCGATATGATAACAAGAGCCCTGGGGTTAGTCTAGGGCAGGGGTAGGCAATGTCGGTCCTAGAGTGCCAATGTCCTGTAGAGTTTAGCTCCAACCCTGAAAAAAATCCTCACCTGCCTGTAGCCCTAGTAATTCTGAAGACCTTGATTAGCTTCTTCAGGTGTGTTTGATTAGGGTTGGAGCTAAACTCTGCAGGACAGCGGCACTCCAGGACCGACGTTGCCTACCCCTGGTCTATGAACATTTCATCTTACTGTGGTTTTACTCAGTAAGAGCTTAGGGGGGCTGAGTTTTTCCCGCCTGGCCAAATCTTTGATTCACTTTGGGATTATTACTGTGATGTTTACATCTTTCATTATCATGTTAAGAAACAGAACTTTAAAGCCAAACAAAGTAGCCCAAAGGGAAGGGAACATTGTCGAACACACTAATCGCAAACAGGTGTTGCATACGGGTGAAAGTTTGCCTTTGTAGCTTTTGGATCGGGTTCCATTGCGAGCGTGCCGTGCTAACTTGAGATAATGCCTACGGCCAATTTCTAGACAGGAAACGCACAGGAACAGGGCTTTGATTGTGTTTGTTTCCCTCGTTCTGCTCTGTAGTTTTAATGGGCTGAGCAGAGAGACTGATGTTGGCAGGGGCTTTGCTCTACCTCTCTCATCTCTTCATCTCTTAATTAGGCTTATCTGCTCAGTGCTGGTGCCAGGCGGAAGCTCGCTCTTTTTTGAAGTGCAATAGGCCGGGCCTTTCAGCTGCTGTTTTGAGGTCAGATGATGGCACAAGGCCAAGCAGGGGGGCATAACCCCTCTTCTAATTGTAGAGATTACAATCAGAGGACTCAGATGCGAATGGAGTTCTAGAATACAAAAACTTTTTTTTTTTTTTTTTTTTTGAATACTCAGTCTGTTTAGAATGTCTAGAACATAGAATGGGCTAGAATGTATGCTGTGTATCAGAATCTGACTAAGAAGAACCCTTTAGGATGTTAATATTTTTATATCAAAATGCATTTTGATATAATTGAAAAATTTCTCATTTTTTTAAAACCCTTTAGTCTTTAAAAATAATAATAAAATTGTAAAAAAAATTAATAACACTGTTAAATATAATTATTAGCAATCTCAAAATGAATTTTAATTTAAATTCACTTGTAGAATTAAAAATTATTTATTTGAGTTAAATTTATTTAGAAAAAGTAGTATTGATGTCATTCATTATTAATATTAATATTAATATAGCCCATTTATTGTTTTTTGGCATAACATGAGGATAATTATCATGCTATTGTTATCAGCCAGTATTTTAAGATGGTACATCCCTAGAATTGTCAAACGCAGTCACTACAATAAAAAGGAAAAATTGACACGAGTGGGGAAGAAAAAAAAAAAAAAACTTTTTAGAAATAATTTTTAGTTCACCCTCTTAACTGCACATCAGGCAGACACCTTTTCTGTTTTTATTTTGTTTTTCAGAGAGGGGTGTATGTGTGAGATCACTTCTCAGGGGTGCGATTGCAATCTGCACTGCCGCCACCTTTGGTGAAAATCCACACTTCTGGGGTGTGTGTGCATGTCAGATGGCTCTGCTTCACACCTGCCGCCTAGTGCTCCCCTCCGCCACTTAGCATGCTAATTAATCCCAGTGACAGCCATTGGTGTCACTCACCCCTCACTCCCATTGCGACGCTGCCACAGTAACACTCCCACAGGTCCCATCCTGCTTTAGATGGCCTGCTTTTTTAAGAAGCCCCACTGTTCACTAGGATTACAATCCCAATCTCGGTCTTGTTTCTTGACACAGGGGTTTATGCAATTGTGGGTAAGGAAGTGAGGGAATATATTATTATCCCAAAAAAAACTGAAATAAACAAGTGTACAAAAATGTGTGCGTGAGAGCGAGAAATAGTGTTTATTAAGCCTCCTGGGAAGGGAGGGAGGTGAAGACTGTAAATAATTAGCACTGGAGTGCTGGAGTTTGCCCGTTTGATCTCTCCGATGGAAAAGCAAATGTAATTTAGCGTGCCGCGAGTAATTTAACAGTTAGCATGAGTTCCTTTTAATTTCATTTTGCTCAGCATCACTCTCTCAAATTAAATATTTTTGTTGTTTACAAAGCAGATCTTTGGCAGCTCGACAGGGCCGCCAAGTAGAGAGCGAGACGTTTCCATTGGTGTTTATTCGCCTAGGCTTGTTTGCGTGTTGAGAAGTGTTTATGTTGATCATTTGAGAACAACTGGATCAAGCATGTCTAGAAAAAATTATTCATAACTAATGATAATGGCACTAGAACTAAAGCTGTTCGGCACTTGGAAAATACAAATATTAGCGTTTCGCTCTATCCAGCACATCTGTGCTGTGTTTATTGCAGTACAAATTGTTTATTTGTACATATTTAAATTGAGTTTTAAATATCAAATTTAAAATATTGCATTGAGGAATACTTCTTTACTGCGCACGCGCACACACACACACACACACACACACACACACAAATGCACAGGCTTCATAGGGTTTATCTCAGCTGGTCAGGGAATTGTCAATTAATTGCTGGAGGTGCCTGTGGCTAGCAGAGCCCTCTGTTCAGCACCACATCCCCTGGAACAGGAGTCCTCTAAAAGTGAGAGTTCACTGCTGGCGTGGTTTTAGATAGATAGATAGATAGATAGATAGATTAATCACATCCCATATGTGTACTGTGTACATTTATTATGTATATATAATTACACACTCATACAGTATATATTTTGAAATCATTTACAAGTATTTGCATGTATTTATATAATTGATATTATATATAAATATATTTAATATACAAATATAACATTTTTCTTAAATATATATGTGCATGTGTGTGTATTTTTATATATACATAATAAATATACACAGTATATGTGTCAGAGATCGGTCAATCTCACTCACCCGATCACAACGCACTCCATCACCTGAGTATTAACTACACGCACCTGCAAGTAATCAACTCCTTCATCAGCCAGCCGTTATAAGCACACACCTCACTTCACGCGATATCCGATCTCGTTCAGACATAGGGTGTGGTGGATCCTTTCCCGTCCTACCTATCCCATAATTCTTTTCGGCAGAGCGTAATGGCGGACGAAGCGAGCGGTAGCGGAGTGGGAGAGGAGTTTCTCTGACAAAACAAGCTAAAGTTTATGCTTCGGCTCAATGAATTTGTAGGAGAAATTAGTAGAATACTTAAAAACAAATAAAAATAGGCTATAATGGCTTACCTGGATGTGACTGTCTTGTAGTCTGATATAAAAAACTCTCTGACAACGAGCAAAGAAAGTATTTAATTTATTTAATTGCTTTATTTCTTCCAAAAGAATTAAAATGAGGAGAATAACTCTTTGTTTGTCCATTTTCCCGCTTCTTGCTTGGCGCTGTCACGGTTGCTAGGCGACAGGATATGAGCAACGGGTAAGGGAGGGAACTGAAAGAAGGGTAGGCTGTCCAAATTCACAAACACCGACTTCCGGGTTTTGCGGACGTCGGAGGATCCCTCCTCCTTCAACCGGGTAGGAAGGATCCTAAGGAGGATGCAGACCCTGAATTTGGACACAGCCCTCGTCTACTCTCTCCATGAAATCCTACCGATACATTGAGATACCTACCTTGTTTACTTTCCTGTTGTGTCCTCTCCAGAGTTACCTTCTGCTCCTAGCTCCAACGTTCTTTCCAGTTTCCATTGCATTGTGGATCATCTCCATATTCATCATCCGAGGTGTGTGCTTACTTCCGTCTCCGTCCCACGATCTCCTGCGAAACAAGAATCAAGGTTACAAGCTTCAAGTCAATAAACCCTTCATCACTCAGGACACTCACCTTTCATCTGCACCCACACCTATTGCTGATAATAAGCTCACCTGATATACCTTTATTCCTTTGTCCGAGTGTCATTCCGTGACAACATGCACATATATTATGTAAACAAAAACTTTTATTTTGGATGCGATTAATCGTGATTAATCGTTTGACAGCACTAGTATTTACACATTTTGTGTCTGTCTATCTATTAACCCTCTAGGGCCGGCTGTATCGCCGGCGATACCAGCTCGGTTTTTTTAAGATCGGTGCAAAAGACACTAAAAATACTCTGTTGATTTTGGTCACACAAATAAGTGTTATACATCAATCGAAACTGTGAAGTGTCTATTTTTTTTTGTGTGTGTACACTCACGATTACAACAAAACTTTGTGATTTTGGGGAAAAAAAGAAAACCAACAGTGTGCGCTCTCTGTCTTCTCCGTTTCCGGGATCTGTTTATAGTAACGCGTCACTAAAATGTGTAACTCAGCAAATACTCAACACAGACACATGAGCGTTATCTCTATAGAACGCCTAAAGTGTCTACTTTCAAATGAAGTAAGTCATATCGAAAACAAACATTATGTGATAAAGTAATCCGTATGAAACCGACACGATGTTCAGTCTGTCCAGTCTAACTCATTATTTCTAATGAGATCCCGTGTTCCCAGAATCCCGCGTGTTCACATGTAAATAACCATGTGACCCGCGCGCGCTTGGAGACGCCCAACATAAACAAAGAGTGAAGAGATCACCCATCGCTGCTACTGTTCGTTTCTGGAAGAAGACGCGCTGAGTAAAGGCTGGATTTCCCTAAAAATAAGATGAAATTTTTAAGTAGATAACTAAAACAGTATTTCAATGTTAAACCTACTCCAATAATCTTTGTTTTATTTATGACTTATAAAAATCATAGGTTACAGGTAGGTGTGTGTCTTCTCAAACAACTGTGAATGGATGAATGGAGCTCTGTTAATGATAGGTAATGATAGGTGTGAGTGTGCAGCAGCATTTCAGATGGATGGTGGTAAAACAGAGACAGAGGATGATGGAAGTGTGCAGCAGAATGAATATTAATGGTGGGCGTCTGGGCCAGAGCTAATGATGAGGAAAATTCCCTAATAAAAACTTGATGTGATGGGCAACGACCCGCGGGGTCACCAGAGAGACCTAGAGTTAATAGTGTGCCGTCAGGTGTGGGGAGCAAAGTGATTAGAGCCACACATCCGTTCCTGCTGGAGAAAAAGAGAGCAAGTGGGGTAGACAGAGAAATGGATAAAAATAGAGATACTACAGTTCGATTGAAAATTAGAGAGCGTGATGAAGAAAATGTGAAGGAAAGCAAGAATAGTGCACATCCATGTCTAATCGGATTTCTATACAGGCACAAATGAAACTAGTCTGTCATTTTTGTGCTTTTGCATTATCCATTTGTCCTATAGATCTTTATTTTGTCGAGATATTCAGTTATATCATAATTGCATACATTCATCCACACATTTTCCGATTCACTGCTTTTTTTTTCCAGAGGGTATGAGGAGAAGCATAACAAAGATGGCAGCTCGCATCAGAGCAAATGTCATCTGTGCTTGCAGTGATTAAAATGCAAACAAATTGGACTGTTCCCCAGGGAAGAGCCATAATGGTACAAACAATGCAATCTGATGTATTTAATTGTCTGAAAATCTTTCTATTAATCTTTGATTAAGCCGGCAACTGTTTGCTGTCTAACCTTCTTCTGCACTGGATGCCTGTGGGAGTGAACTACACATTGACTCGTGATTGTTTGTTTGTTTATTACGGGTAGAAGAGTGTCTTGCATCTTGAAATAAACATTAGTCAGAGAATATGCTATAGTTAATTTGACATGAATGAAAACGAGGCGGTGAGGGACCGAAGCGCAGTTCATTGTGTATCTGGGTAGCTGACTGAACATTAAATATATGCCTTTCCGATAACTTTCCAGTGGTCAAAAAAGTAAAGAATGTAAAAGTAACCTTGGATGTTTAAAGTAGTCATGACCTAGGACAATTTATATTCAAAATAGATTTCATAAACAATTTACATAGAAATATTTATAATCGTGTTTCATGATTAACTCTCTTTGAATGTACTTTTTGTCCTTGACAGTCCTGTTATCTTTTCTGTGAAATTTAAATATATATGTAAATTATTAAATAAGTAAAGTGGCTGTGAAGACATATATCATGTTATAAAAGATTTCCTTTTCAAATAAATGCTGGGTGTTTTAAACTTTCTGTTCTAACCCTGGAATAATAAGTTTTCAACATTGATAATTATAAGCAAATCATCATCAAATTGATTTCTGAAGGATCATGTGACACTGAAGACTGGAGTAATGACTGCTGAAAATGCAGCTTTATCATCACAGGAATAAATTATATTTAAATATATATTCAAAAAGAAAATACATTTTAAAATGTAGTAGTATATTCACATATTTTGATCAAATAAATGCCTTGGTGTGCATGAGAGCATAAAAAAATCACACTGACCCTTAAAATTTGAAAATAAATTATTTTAAAACATATACTGTATAATGATAATTAGATAAAAGATTTGAAGTTGTAATTTAACATGTCATTACATTATATGCTCTTTTTATATTTCAGACTTGTCTTTGTTCAGAGGGATTTCAGCGTCAATGTCATATGGCCACATCACTATTCTTTTTTTGGAACCTCAATTATGGCACTGGTTTGCACACATGATTTCATCTTCCCACCCTTTTTTTTCTTTCACAAACACACGCACTGCGTTTACCCTTCCCTCCCACTCTCACTTGTGGCTGGCTGGTTGGGTGACAATGCCACCCTTGGTTGATCAGCTAAGCGTGTTGCCCTGTGGCACCATCTGTCTGTGCCAAGCTCCACCTCAGGGCGCCATCTCACATCTGTCAGCCCGAGCAGCTTAGCTGACAAGTTATTTTAAAGGTAGACGTACCCTCAAGATACACAGACACATTTACATACATACATACAGGCACAACACACACACACACACACAAATAACTTTGTAGCTGCTAACCCTTTCCTGTTGCTGGCACGGCATCACATAGAGAGTGTGTGTGGTTGATGTACGTCTAAGAAAGGCTCTCGATACTTGAGATTCAGCTTCTTCTCTTTTTCTTATACACCAGCATTTCTCGTCACTCTGTTCATGGCTCTGAATCATTGGGTATGGTGCTATGGTGCTAATAGCAATACTGCAGTCTTTGAAGGCAGCATCCTAAAAAGTGATTATTTGAAGCACTCTTTAAAGGCAGCAACTCTGCATCACAATAATAACAACTCGGAATTGATTTTAATAGATTTTGATGTTAGCATGTTGTGAAGCTACTGGCACAGTACAAAAAAAATAGATGTATTTTACAAAATAAATATATTTAATTAGTGCTGTCAAACAATTAATTGCCATTAATTGCATCCAAAATACACATGCATTATATATTTTAAAAATATTTGCATGTATATATTTATATTCATATAATTTATATTATAAAAATATTTAATATATAAACAACATTTTTCTTAAATATATACATGCATGTGTATTTATATATACATAACAAATATACACCGTACATGCACATATATTATGTAAACAAAAACTTTTATTTTGAATGCGATTAATCATTTTACAGCACTAATTTAAATGTATAAATATTATTAATAATAATGAAATTCAAATTAAATTTAAAAATGTACAAAATTTGTAATGCAATAAAAGTATTTTATAGCAATATAATTCAATTTTTTTTTTATTTAATTTGTATGACCTATTTTTACACATTTCTAATGAACATTTTTCTCGATTTGTCCACTATCTTGGATTTTTGTTTATTTATTTTATTTTATTTTTACACTGCAGTGCATTATGGGATTGCTTTCTCCATAAAGGACTTTTTGCTATCTTTTAGTGCACACTTTGTGTTATCAGCCGCCTATGATGCCTTAAAGTGTTGCTTTTTGTTGGCAGCTCACTGGGTTTTGGAACAGAGCTTCAGTATTTGTGCTCTCCTCAGTCCGTTAGCACTTATGCAATGCTCATGGTCTGGAGAAAATGTCTTATCAGAGAGGAAATTGCCTGCAGATGTTGGCGAAGAGCTTGAGGGAGAGGGTGGGACGGTACAATCAGACTGGAGGTTATTAGGCCAGACAGCAGATGACTGCTTTCTGACAGGGGTGAGAGAGCGACAGGGAGCTGCCCTGGGACAGGCCACACTCTACTGGTGAAGGAGCCATTTTTCCTATATCCAGGGCCTCCTGGCTGTCACGCTTCCCTCCTCATTTGTTCCTCCGCTCCTTCATCCTGCCGTACTATAGGATGACAGCTGGACGTCACGCAGATGCTGTGTGAATTAGTCCCTGAATGTCATCAGGTCTGGATCCCGGCACTGTTAATGGCCTAACCCAGTCAAAGGTGTCGAGATGCATTTCCTTCTCCTCGCTGCTGCAGCTGACAGCAGCACTGCTGTGTTTTTTCTGCTAAGTGAGGTATGATTTCACTTGGGTTTAATGTTAAAGGCTTGTGGAGAACGCAGAGACAGGGTCATGGGCTAGATGATTAGCAGTCATGCAATTTATGTCACACACCCAAATCTGCCATTTGTGCACTGTCAGGTTTAGCTTTAGCCATTTGAGCTTAAAATTACACAAGCACTGAATACATAAATATTGTAGTGCAGCATTGGCTTCTCTAATGTTGTGTTAGCTCGATTAATGTTTTAATGGTTGTCGTCTGGCTTGCGCTTTTGTGTGGATCTTTGATTTATCTTTGACATCTTCTTGCAGTACGTTTGATCAGGGATTCTTAGACTTTCTTAAACCATGGACCAATAAGACAATTTGTGTTTACTTGAGACGCAAACTTGAGAAATCATATACTATGCTATTTTGGGAGAAAGAAACCTTTTTTTTCTCTGCAGAGTAATATCATCCAAAATTAAATGTTTAAATATATTTATTTTTCACAATTTCACAATTTATTTTTTATTTATTTATTGTATTTTTCTCAGTTTTTCTTATGTCTTTTTTATTTTTTTGAATGATGTTTCATAATATATATATATATATATATATATATATATATAATTTATTTATTTTTTTATTTTTTTTTTACTTTTTTTACTTGCAGTTTCACTTATTTTAACTATGGAAATAATCATGCATTTATTAAAGCTATATGTGACCCTGTGTTTATTGGTACACAGTGCACTTTTACAAGTAGGCTACTTTGAGAAACACTGAGTAAAAATTAATGATGACAAATTATAGCATTCAGTTAAACTCCAATGTCCCAACATTCCTGTATTTTTGCAGTAGGCCTAAGCTTATTATTTCACATGCAAATGGGTTTTAAATTCAAGTTTGGATTAAGAGTAACGCTGAAGAGAAAAATCCTTTCTTTCTCAAAAATGTGATAAAATAGCATTTATGAATGTTTAGTATTAAGTTTATGAAGAATCTCAGTATCTGCTCAGTATCTTGTGAGCCACACATCAGTACATGTTACAATGTCACCTTGGCAGTCATGAGTCTTCAATATCCGCCTCAGTGTGGCATAACTCGCTCTGTATGGTAGACTTGGGGAAGCGGTGGTTTCAATCTCACAACACAAAGCTTCCGGTGAAATTTCTTGCCTCTCTGTGGCCCAATACTCAAAGCCTCACTCTCAGCAAACAGCACAAGGCACGCCGCCATTTTCCCCTCGGAGCGTCTGATTCTTAGCTCAGCGCTTGCTGGGCCTGTTTTTGCTTCCTTTCTCTGTTCGTCTTTCCTCTTCTATCCATCTCAACACACGCACACACACTCCTCCTTTCCGCAAAGCAGAGAGTGGGAGCTCCAGGCCTTGATTTGCCAACACATTTCCAATGATTAAAACGTAATTAGCGCTAGCGAGCGCCTCCTCCCTGGCTAATTTCGCTGCACGCTGTGACAGGCAGGCGGCCGGCGGCGGCGCGGCCCCAGTGGCAGATGGAGAAGCAGGCAGCAGGAGGGGAAAACCATTTTGCCGCGCCATGGTTTGCATCAGAAAACCATCAGGACGCGCAGCTTTTTCTGTGGGAGGTAGGAGGAGAGGGAGAGAGAGAATGAGGGGGGACGAGGGAGGTGGGGCACGTAGCTCTCCGTGGCAGCGCATCAAATTGGCACTGTCAGAGCTGACCCTGGCAATGGTTGCCATTCTTCAAGCTGTCCCCCACTGCCACCCACCATAGCCCGCAGGCAGAGCGAGAGAGAGAGAGAGCGACAGCAGAGAGTGAAAATAGCATAGGGAAGAGGAGGAGGGATGGAGAGAACGTACCAACCTATTGTCAACCTTCCGGACCCCCGCTGCCTCTGTAATCAAGCTCAGATCAGTCTCAATTAATTTCAGCGTTCGTTGACAGTGCCAATTACAACACAATGGCAAATAGACCATGAAATGGAACGTCAAACTAACTTGACATTTGACTGCGGTTTTACATCAATGACTGCTAAATAAGAACAGAACTCTTTATGCGCTGTTTTCGAACATATTTTTTGAAGCATATTTTTGTTTGCTGTGTTTGGCTCTTAGCAGTGCTGGATTGAAACCACACATTTTTTCATTGCGTTGGCCCTTCACCAGAGCGTGTCATGCAGGTTTGATGTGGGCTCCGAGGTTTTCATTTTTGAGAAGTCTGGTTCAGCTCGGAGCCTCGGACAATGGCAAAAACACAGCTCAGAAAACGATTGCTTTTGTATCTTTATTGCCTGCCGTTGTTAGCTGCACTTATGAGGCATATGGGATTTGACTTCAAATAGGAAAGAAATTAAATGTATTTTGCTTGAAGATATTTTTATGTAAACGCTCTGTTTGAAAGTTTGTCTTTGTAGATGTGTTGTTTAAAAAGCCGCCAATCAGAGACTTATAGTTCAGTCCAGACTTTCAAGAACCCATGAAATTGTTTAAAGAGTGCTGTGTTGATATGCAAAAAACAAAATCAAAAGCGTCAAAAAGCACCTGATGGAGTTTGAACTTCACACAAATGCCGACACAAACGTGCATGTTCGGCTGGAGTCGCACTGAACTCGTGCATTTTCGGAAGCGGAGCTGCGCGGAAAGTTACAAAAAATACCGTGCACACCGCCACGCGAAACAACGGCTGTGTCCAAATTCAGGGTCTGCATCCTCCTTAGGATCCTTCCTACCCGGTTGAAGGAGGAGGGATCCTCCGACGTCCGCAAAACCCGGAAGTCGGTGTTTGTGAATTTGGACAGCCTACCCTTCTTTCAGTTCCCTCCCTTACCCGTTGCTCATATCCTGTCGCCTAGCAACCGTGACAGCGCCAAGCAAGAAGCGGGAAAATGGACAAACAAAGAGTTATTCTCCTCATTTTAATTCGTTTGGAAGAAATAAAGCAATTAAATAAATTAAATACTTTCTTTGCTCGTTGTCGGAGAGTTTTTTATATCAGACTACAAGACAGTCACATCCAGGTAAGCCATTATAGCCTATTTTTATTTGTTTTTAAGTATTCTACTAATTTCTCCTACAAATTCATTGAGCCGAAGCATAAACTTTAGCTTGTTTTGTCAGAGAAACTCCTCTCCCGCTCCGCTACCGCTCGCTTCGTCCGCCATTACGCTCTGCCGAAAAGAATTATGGGATAGGTAGGACGGGAAAGGATCCACCACACCCATCCTTCCAATTCGGGGAAAAGGAGGACGTATTTGTGGGCCGCATTTGAAGGATCCTACGAATTTGGACAGCCTTCGTCGCGGCGCTGTGACGTAACATCCTTCAAATGAGTACTCCGAAGGATGCAGACCCTGAATTTGGACACAGCCTACGTCGCGCGCACTCAAAGCGAACTTTCGCCAACACCGCGATGGCGTCATATTTGGCGCGCGCACCCAAGCGAACTTGCGGACGCGTTAAGTAAATCAGCACGAGCGCGAAGGTGCGCGCATCGGACGGAGCGCAGCGGAGGATTTGCTTTTCAAACTGAAGTAAAAGACCTCTTCTTAAACCAGAGAAGGTGAACATGTTGGTATTCTTGTAGAAAAAAAAACAAAAAAACATGCAAGTCCTGTAAGCGACAGCCAGTTTAGTTTTACTTTTCTTTTTGTTATCATTTTGAAAAGCTTGTTATCTTTGCTGTTTACCTCACGTTACGCTGTGGAGGCTTTCCTTAATTTTTTAAATATTATTATTTATATGATTTCTCAGTGTTTGCTAAGCATTCTGTAATTTATTAGTAGCCTATATAATGCAGCATGTGATGTGTCCAATGCCATGCCTGATCTTATTCGTTTTTTTATAAGCTAGTTTGTCATAGTAACGTACTGTTTTAGTGTTGTTGTACTTTTTAATTAATAATAATAATGAATCCATCTTTTGTTTTAGTCTTAAAAAGTGAAAGGTGTATAGATATAAGCAAACAAATAATACTGATGAAAAAGAAAAGGTTGAATGTTGAACACTTCCGATACCATATAACTATAAACTATGATAAAAGTTCATCAGCATGCGTTGATTAAGCAAATGTTTGTAGCAAAAAAAAAAATTGCAACCAAATTATGTGCTCATGCAACCAACTGAGAAAGTTAGTTGCAAAAGTGCGACCAGTGGGAAGAATGAGTCTAAAGTCCTGACCATGATTCCTTAGTTTTCATGCTTCATGATTTTTCTAAAATATGTCAAATAATTTTGATTTAATGAGGCTTTTCAGGATGTGTTTAGCTCCCATGCTGCACTGCTGCAGTACTGACTGCATGAATACTACTGGTCTCATTCGGAGGCCTAATCAGCTCCTTACTCTTCCTCCTCCGCTGTATCTGAGGCGTGTGTGTCTAACTAAAGCAGATGGCTCTCCTGTTCCACTGAGGCCATTGGCTGTTTTAATAAGCATAACATGCTATATTGATCTGCAGCCAAGATCAATTGGCAAAGTGTTTGGCTTTGAAATTTACACCACACCAGAAAAAAATCAAGAAAATGCTGAGATGGATTCCCAAGTTAATCCATCCAATATGACTGTAATACCAAGTGTTTTGGAGGAATTAAATATGTTGGACTGACCATCATTATGCCAATCTCTTCATATTTACTTTCGTCAGCATCCTTCACTGTTGTTTTCTTCGAACTTCAATCTGCTCAAATGGATGTGTGCTTCTTCAGTCAGTAATGAATATTCTATTCTATTATATTATGTTATGTTATATTATATTATATTTAGTGCTGTCAAAATTTGTGCGTTAACACATGCAATACATTTTTCCAGTTTATCGGTGTTAAAAATATTTAACGCAGGGGCGGAGCTAGGGTTGGCCACCTCACTCACAAAAATTGTGTTTTTTAGTGTTATTTAGACGCACAGAACGTCTTTACCACCACATCAAATAGGATTATTTTCAGATGTGCACTCCACCTCGCCTTATTGACAGAAAGTGGTACAGGACACGAGGATCTTCAGTAGAGCATCAGTGAACTGCGCTCAGATGAGATGTTGTCAGGCCATATATCAGTAAAAACAGATTTTCCTCTCCTGTCTGCCATTATACTGTGCTTGTAAAATGTGCTCTTCAGTTGCATGCACAAATGCACCGGCATGCTGTAAAATTTCATATTAAAGTGCAATTATATATAAAAGCTTGTGAGAAAACACAACGAGTGTCAGATCCGTGTCACGTTCAGCAGCGGCAGCTCTTAAAGTAATTGCAGCCAAATAACCTAATAACCCAGCTGCTGTGATGTCTGTTATTCAAAGAACAAAAGAAAAAAAGAGGAAATCAATAACTTTTGTAGCTTTAAGGATTAGTCTATATTTAATTTAGAATTTAGTGTTTGATAACTTTATTAAATTTCTGTATATTTCCTACACGCTGAAGGGAACAGGTAGCTAAATATTACATTTATTATAATGGATTTATACAGACATGGCCAAAAATATCGGCACCCTTGGTAAATATGATCAAATAAGGCTGTGAAAATTAATCTGCATTGTTAATCCTTTTGATCTTTTATTTTAAAAAATCACAAAAATCTAACCTTTCATTGGATAATAAAAATTTAAAATGGGGGAAATATCATTATGAAATAAATGTTTTTTCTCAAATACACATTGGACACAATTATTGGCATCCCTAGAATTCTTATTCACAATTTTGAGCACTCCAGGGTGATTATGAACATGAAATTATCCAGCCATGGCTTCCTGTTTCACAGAAATATAAATAGGAGGGAAAACAAAGCCCAAATTCCCTTAATCATCCATCACAATGAGAAAAGCCAAAGAATATATTTCTGATGTGCAGCAAAAGATAATTGAGCTTCACAAATTAGTGAAGTGGCTTTAAGAAAAGAGCTAGAGCAGTGAAAATTCCCATTTCCACCATCAGGGCAATAATTAAGAATTTCCAATCAACATAAAATGTTACGAAACTGCCTGGAAGAGGACATGTGTCTATATCGTCCTAATGCACGGTGAGAAGGAGAGTTTGAGTGGCTAAAGACTCTTCAAGGACCACAGCTGGAGAATTGCAGAAAATAGTTGAGTTTCGGGGTCAGAAAACCTAAAAAAAAACAGCCCCTACATCACCACATGTTGTTTGGGAGGGTTTCAAGAAAAATTATCCTAGCTCATCCAAAAACAAACTCCAGTATATTCAGTTATCAGACACGCCTGGAATTTCAAATGGGACTGGCTTCTATGGTCAGATGTAACTAAAAAATGAGCTTTTTAGCTGCAAACACTCAAGATGGGTTTGGTGAACACGGGATAAAAAGTACCCCATGTGTACAATGAAATATACTGCTGTATTTTTAATGTTGTGGGCCTATATTTCTGCTGGAGGTCCTGGACATCTTGTTAAGATACATGGCATCATGGATTCTATGAAATACCAACAGATAAAAAATCAATAAGTGACTGACTCTGTTAGAAATCTTATAGTGGGCCATGTTTGGATCTTCCAACCGTAAATTAATCCAAACACAAACCTCAAAAACAACACAAAAATGGGTCACTAGGCACAAAACCAAGCTTCTGCTATGGCCATTCCAGTCCTCTGACCTGAACCCTGTAGAAAATGAGTGAGGTGAACTGAAGAGAAGAAGTACAGTCATGGAGCTGTGAATCTAAAGGGTCTGGAGTGATTCTGGATGAAGGAATGGTCTCTGATCTCTTGTCAGGTGTTCTCTAACCTCATCAGGCATTATAGGAGAAAATTTCGAGCTGTTAAACTGGCAAATGGAGGTTTCAAAAAGTATTGAATAAAAGAGTGCCGTTAATTGTGGCCAATGTGTATTAGAGAAAAACATTTATTTCATAATATCTCCTCCAATTTTAAATTCTTATTATCCAATGAAAGGTTGGATTTTTTTAAATAAAAAATCTAAAGGATTAACAATGCAGATTAATTTTCACAGCCGTATTTGATCATATTTACCAAGTGTGCCGATATTTTTGCCCATGACTGAATAAAGAATAAGTTAAATTAAAAGTTATTTTTTTAAAGCCTAATAGATGTTAAAATGGATAGCTCTCTTTTATACCGTAATGTTGAAACGGTAAATTTCATAGAGACATCAGTATTGGTATAAGTGATACCCTCCGGTTAAAAAAAAGATGCCACTAAACAAATATAAAAAAATATACTGTCTTTGTTGTTAGTACATTAATTTGAAGATTGCATGTGAGATTATTGCAATATTAAAGTATGTTTAAAAACTTTAATGTTAGGTAAGATTAATTGCGATCAATTTCAAAGAAAATGATTTGCAAATAATTAGATAAAAAAAAATAATCGATTGTGTTTTTCTTTTCTATTCTTTGTAGAGTTACTGTATTTTATTTTTCACCTTTTTAATAGATGAAATAGAACAGGAAATGATGAAGAGAAAGCCAGGGATCGAAAAATGTCGCTGGACCTGAACTGCATCTTCCACATGTACACAACAACACATCATGTTAAGCATATGCACTAAGCATTCTAATATGCTTTGAATCACAAAATGTAACACAGCTTGCTTTTTTTGTTTATTTGTGAAAAGTGCAGCTTCTCCTGTTAAGGACAAACAAGCTGCCTGCCCTTACCTGTCAAATCTCATCTTACCTTTTCCGTTACTTTTACTTTCCCACTATAATGGTATTTCCGTCTGGACCCACCCCTCCTTTCTCAATTTCTTCTCTCAGCACCAGTAGAAAAATTTGCATACCTCTATTCTTGGAAAGAAGGAGCAGGAGAGAGAGAAAGAATAATGACAGCAATTTCTTCCCTTTCTCCACTCGCTGGCTTGCGAGAGTGTCGTTTAGCGGCACCTGTGTTAGCGACAGGCGCGTGGATGAGAAGCGAAAGAGAGCAGTTGATTAAATCATCAAGTCGCAGCGCAGAAAGTCAATTCTGCTCACTGTCTACAATGATATCCTTTTATCCTGATGTAATGAGCCATGGCACTTCTGCATTGGGTAATGCGATGAGTTCTATTAGCGCGTTCCATTTGCTTCACAAGCAAGGCCGAGTCATTTCGTTCCTCTCATATCTCCACAATCAAAGCGCTACGCTGGCCACGGGGAGCACTGACACGCCAGTGGAGATGCCAACGGTGTTTTTATGGATCACAACACACTGGAAAAATACATTTTGCTCATTATTTTAACTCTTCACGAACCTTGGCTAGGCCAAATGAGGGGGAGCCCCGGGCCTTTTGGAAAGCTCCATGCAGTTGTGCATGTTAAATCGACCATTATGGCCCAGGATGGGAACAGTTAAATTCAGTTACATTCAGAAAGCTTCAATTATATAATGCCGATTTTGTTTCATAGCATTTTTACTATAATGCTAAAAGTAGTAGCATGCTGGCACACACCAGAACAGTAGGTTATGAACATCTGGTATTTGTGTGTTTATCGGTAATGTATAATACATGAGCCCCGTATGTCTTGAATCCCATTGGACTAGGGCTCTAAATTGGAAACAACTGTAGGGCTGAAATTGCTGCTCACCAGGCCCTGTATCAGGTCAGACGGGACGAGTTGTGCCAGAATATATACCCCTCTCTCTCTCTTTCGGTGTCCCGGCCTCACACTTTCTGTCCCTAGCACTCAGTCTTTGCAGGAATACGGTTCCCAGAACTGTCAATCATTCAGGGCTGCCACAGGGTTAAGCTCCGCTTGGTGTAATTGGCCCCGAAGACCTTAGGGCCCCGCCTCCTAGCAGGCCTTCATTAGGGAGTCCAAGCTCAAACCCTGAATGCATCTCCCCCAGCCAAGTCATCTGTGTGCTCCTTGCTAATTAGCAGATAAAGAATTAAGTGGACCTTGAAATTGAAATTGATCAGAAAGGCTTAAATTCAGCATTTTAATATCATGCTATGTTTATTAATTTTTTCCAATTATTCATTGGCTTATTTTGCATTGAGACACCAATGCCCTCTGTTGTTTTGTCTTGCAGTTGTTTGTTTTTTTTCTATTCTTTCTGTATAACGTCTGTAATATTACATGTGGTTCTTTTTAGTGAATCAAAAACATAGTGCGATCAGTGTAGCCCACTTCTGAATACAAATGACACTTATTGATAGTTTCTTTTTAGTGAATCAATAACATTCAGTGCTTCCAGAGTAGTTTGATTCTGAAATTGAATGAATCTTATGAACGTTTTAGTGAATCCAATTTATATTCTAGAGCACCTCCAGTGTAGTCTGATACATGAAATAATCACTCATATGAGCCAGTTCTTTTTAGTGGGTCAAAAACATACAGTGTGACCAATGTAGACCAATTCTGACAATAAATGACTCGTATGAACTGGTTCTTTTAATGAATCAGAAACATACAGTGTGACCAGTGTAGCCCAGTTCTGAGAATAAATGACTCTTATGGACTGGTTCTTTTTAGTGAATCCAATTTATATTCTAGAACACCCCCAATGTAGTCTGTTTTATGAACAAATCACTCATATGTTTCTTTTTAGTGAATCAAAAATATACAGAGCATCCAGTGTAGCCTGATTCACGAACAAATTATTCTTATTAGCTCTTTGTAGTGATCTAAACATGACCAATGTAGTTGAAATATCAAAATAAATTTCAGTTTTGAGCTAGTTCTTATATAATAGTTAAAAATATGCTTTGAATTAATCTGAAACTGACCTGTATAATTTACAACATTAGCAGAAAAGGTTTGAAATATGCTCACATGAATCAGAATCAAATCAGGAATCTGAATCAGAAACTCAGCATACCAAATCCTAACAAAAACTGAATCCATTAATGTTCGCTATTTTTGACCAAAGTAACCAATTCACTGGATTTAAGGATTGATTTCATGAGGAAAATGCTATGTTATTTCTGTAAACAGTCAATTTCTGGTCACAGAAGATGATTAAGCATCTGACTGACAGCTGTATTTAGCTGCAGTGTGTCTGTGGCCTATGAGACGTGAAGATAGTTGGACTCGCACTCTAGTTGGTGTCGGGGAGAAAAAACCCTGCTGGTGGTAATAGGCAGATGTAATGAGGCCTGGCCACTGAGTGAGATAAGAACAGCCTTTTCCTGCTTAGACTTTTATTACTCTGCTGATGAGCTGTGCAGTGCGAGACTGCCGGAATCAGATTGCCACTTCATAATAGCTTTATATTTAAAAGCAAGAAAAAAGTGTTTCAGCTCCATCACATCTAGCAGATTCTGCACTGTTCTAATGTCTCCTTTTTCTTTGTCTTACAGTGTGACAGCGAGAGTGACCAAGAAGACAAGGTAAGACTGGGCCTTATTATTTTTGTTACAAGACCAGCACTGTATTGAAATCTATATTTTTTTAACTTTACACGTAGGAATTCTCAATATTGAAATGTGTCATAATACTTCCTCTTATCCCAACATAATATGCAGAGACAACTACAAAAACCCTGTTTTAACAGCGATTATATCACTGGAGATCACGCACTTACTGTGTAGTTCGTTTCTGGTAATCGTTGCTGTTTTTAGGTAGCAGATCAACTCTCCCATTGTCTTGCATAAATCATTTGTTGCATTGCCTCTGGTTGCTTTGATGGAAATGTATTTTTACAGTGCTCTTTAGTTATACATGCAGTACAAAAATTGCATAAGTGTATGTACATTAAAAATAAAAAAAATAATATAAAAAATGTATTGCTATTATTATTAATTAATTAATTAATTAATTAATATACTTATTTATTCATTAATTTAAATCTCCAACTGACTGATAGAATGTATGTAATAATATTTTAAATAAATTATTAATCATTTTAATTATTGTTTAAATGTTTATTTATTATTATTATTATCATATAACATTTATTTAAAAAATTAACAAAAAAACTAATTGTAATTAATTCCAAGAACTGTTAGGAAATGCAAAGCTAGTTAGTAGTAGCAGCTGAATTAATACCATGTTACATCATATAGCACTTCTAAAATGATCTTTATTCTTTTTTAATCAAACTTGAATCAATGAGAATCCAATATTAGACTCTACTTAAAAGTGTGTTTCTTTTTAATTAGAATTACCATCTTGTTAATGACTGTGAGAAGGCCTTAATTAACTCCGCATTAATTATGAACGACTAAATGGTGTGCGAAATTTGAAAAGAACCATTACGAGCTTCACAAGTTACATTTTACACATATTACTGTGTAACAATTCCTACAGATTTATTTAAGGTACAACCCACAGGGCATAGGGTATGATGATTTAAATTAGGTGGAGCTGAACTATTATATCAGTCATATTTATAGTGTAATTATAACGAAATGAGGCTATTATTTAAATGCATGAATTTAATGTAACACTAGGCTCTAGGCTAACTTTGATGCAAGCTATGAAAAGCTTGACAAGACACATCGCACCACTTATATACTGTCTGCCGAACATCAGCATGATTACACGAAAATGTTGTTTTGTTCGCTCTTTTTGAATGTTCCTCATTTGTTGTTTTAAACCAGTGGTTGTTTGATGACGACGAGTCGAATTAGCCATGTCAGTCAAAGCCCTTTTGTTGTGGCACGGCAGAGATGTGCGGCGTAAGACATTAATCGCTGTTTTGCTCGCTGCGTTCCTGCTTCTCATTATTCCTCTAATGATTTTCACAATGTCATGTCATTCTCTCTGCCTTTGATTAATTATGTGTCAAAACAATGGAAGGGTTTAGTAGGCAAACAAAGAAACAAGAGCGCTCTCTTTCAAACGCACACACATTCGCAAACACTTCAGAGGGATCTCTTTCTGTCAATAGCTCTTAAAATGTGTTTACAAAACCGTGAGCATGTTGAGCTGCGTTAGCAATAAACGACAGATCCGTGATATTTTCACATGCTTTTTCTCTCTGGGAATGAATTCAGTAGCTCTTTCCCCTGCAATAGCGGATACGGTACAGTATATATTCAGCAGCCGTAGGGGAGGACGACTTGTCACATTAATGGGTCAGTTCTATTCATCCACAGACAAACTGTCTCTTTTTATTCTCCTCCGGCCCAAATCAGGAAATGAAAAAAGACACTCTGGAGAAATCACTTTCTGGCTTCAAGAATGTTGAGAACAAGGCTTTTTTTTCCTCCCTTCATCCCTTAAATGACAGTGCATGTTCATATTTCTTAACCCAGTTATCAAAATGCCCCACAGGAAGTGATGTCATAATTCTATTTCCTGTGACACAGCTACAGTCAACATTCCATCACCAGTTCAATTGGCAAACCTCCAAGTAATGCATAATTTTAACAGAGCGAAACCATATATTTACTGTAATGTTTTATGAATGTAAAATATATTAATACTGTAATTATTTTAATTTTGACTTTTAGATGTATGAATATATTTTAGTAGTTAATATATTCATACACCCAAATTAAAATTTTTATATGATTAAAATCATTACTAAATTTATTTTAGTAATATTAGTATAAAATGTATATTTAACAAGCTTTACATCGAGGTTTAACTCTTACAGTTGTTTTATTTTATTTGATAGTTTTATTTTATTTTATAATTATTTATTAAATAGTATAACAATTGCTTACGTTTATTATAATCAAATATTGAATTAGTCATTTTAATGACAAATTAATTTTAATAATAATAATAATTATATTAATTAATATGAGTTATCTTATAAATTATATTATTTTATATAATTTTAAATAATTTTTATTATATTATATATTATTATATTATTTATAAAATATTTTAAAATGGAGGCTTACTGTAAAAACATTATGTCAGCAATTATTCCTTCCTATTAAGTAGTTTACTTTAATAATGATGCATTACATGCAGGTTTGATTAATAAGTATAATTGATGGAATGGTGTTTTAATAATGTTATTATAAATAATTCTGTTAACATTAAATGCTAATGAATCTACCAAATAGCTGTTTTTCTTAAAAGGGTATTTTTAATATTAATGGGAAGCTGTGTGTGTGTGTGTGTGTGTGTGTGTGTGTGTGTGTGTGTGTGTGTGGACGTGTTGCATGAAGTGTGAGAGTGTTTAATGGCCTTTTGACATCTCGTTTGTGTTAGCTGGAGCAGAGCGAGAGATTTATTAAATGGTACAGTCTGTACACTGTTCATCATGTGGGCCAGGCCTATTCCAACTGGAACACGGCCCTAGTCCTGCTGTCTGCCCTCTCTGGCTCCCTCTCCTTTTGCTCTCCCTCTCCTGCTGCTGGATGAATTGGCAGCATGCAGGCCGAACAGCGTCCAGAATGCTCTGAAAGCGTTTGGCTGGCCCTGGCAACTGTGGCTGGCCTCCACCTTCCAGGCTTTTGGCTCCGCTTCAGTCCCTGAATTCCCCTGTTACTTTCGTTCTCTCTCTCTTTCTCTCTCTCTCCTTCCCTCAGTGTGCCAGGGATCTTGTTCTCGCTTCTCCCCACAACCTGCTCACCCCCCAAACCCCAGGCCCCTGCCCCCTGCCCTGATTTGTGTGCAGAAGAAGTGTCTGTTATTAGAGAGAGCAGGTAGGACCCTGTCTTCTCATTACCAGCCGCTCAAGGGGGATTATTATGTCTGCTGTGGCTGGCAGAGAGCAAGCGAGAGAGATTCCACCGCCTGACGGCTGTTTGATGTTCCGCAGCTGCCCGGATCCAATAACGTCCCCTTTTCATGGCGCAGTTAACACTAACAGGTCTGCGCCATCTGAGAGCGTTTAAAGACCGTTGAGGCTCAAGTGAATCTGTGCCGACTTTAGCCAGCAACAAATCAGCACATGTGCACAGGCTTAGTGCCTCTCTACCCTCAGAATCCCTCTTTATGTCTGAGCCATGGTGCAGTGGGTTACACGTGCTATTGACACATAAGCCATTGTAGGTTCAGGCTTAAGTATGACGAGTGTAATGTCTCTGTCTCCCTGTCTCATTTTACTAATCTGAAAATGTAAAGCTTAATTTTTAAATCAATATTAAGATGTGTGTGTGTGTTTACATAGATATTTATAATTTTTATTAACAGTTTTCTTTACTTTTTTATTCATGGAGAGATGAGTGGATATAGATCTAGAAACAACAATTATAATTTTCATTACAAGTTTTCTTTACTTTTTACTCATAGATGGATAGATGTTTTCTAGAAATAATATTTATAATTTTCATTAAATATTTTCTTACTTTTTTATTCATGGATGGATGGGTGAATGGATAGATATGTACTAGAAATAATATTTATAAGTTTAATTAAATGTTTATTTTCACTTTCTTATTCATGGATGGATGGGTGAATGAGTAGATATTTACTAAAATTAAGTTTTAATTTTATATTTTCTTTATATTTATTTTTTATTCACAAACCATAGATAGATAGATAGATAGATATTTACCATCTCTTTTTTTTACTCCTTTCCACAGTTCTCATCATATGTGGTGCATTATGTGATTATGAACATTTATTAATAAACATATTGCCTTTCACTACGAATAATGCTTTTAAACCACTTTATAATCCCAGCATAAGCATTACAATCTTGAAGCGACATCTTTAATGCTAAAAACCATTAAGTACACCACTGAAACTGTTGAGAGCACAAAGCGTGCTGAAAAATGGTTTTATGTGTACTAATCAATTATCAGCCCATTACCTTTAAGAGGTAGATGGAGATGACAAATCGCACAAGCATGGACAGATTAATCTTAAGTACCTTTAAAGCACCCCACCTTTGGCTCCAAATGAACGTCCTCTCGCGTTTTAATGCACTTGATGAGGCCTTAAAAGGGAAAATAAGAGGACCTTTATCGCTGAACTCTTTTAACACCCTCGCCCCCTCGCTGTTCTCACAGGCCTGCGTATCTTCCCCCCCGTCTGTGTGTGGCCAAGGGCAGAGGACGCCATTTGAAAGCAGTTGCAGATTTATCAGCGGCGAAGTGCTGTTATTTCACTTGCTCGCCTCTCATTCGAGACCTGAGCTTTTAAGAAACCATGTACGTCCTTGACACAAAACCATGATCGTACATATGGGCCATTCTATAGAATTGTAAACGTCTTGAAAAATATATATTTTTCCAAAAAATGTGTATGTATGCAAATTGTATAATATCCAAGGTACACATTTCTAGTAATTGTGCAGTTAATTTTCATATTGTATTTTCAGAAAGTTTTGGAATATTTGTCCTCTCCCCAAATTTGTCACTACCAAAACACAGTAATAATAATTTAATTACAAAGGTTATGTTGACCAATTAAGATTTTGCCTACATCTATTATTGTAATTTGTTTGCTATTTTATAAAACATTTTCAGAGGCAAATCCTTAACAATTACATTTTTAACAATATTTCAAGTGTAATTTGTGAGATTTGTTGCATTTTGAATCCAAATTTTCTTTATAAAAGGCAAAAAAGTTGATTATACTGATTTCAAAGTTAAGGATTCATTAGTTTGAAAATACATTGAACCATAACATCTTAGTTGATAATTCAGAATACTTTATTTTTGACAAAACATTCCATATTTCGGTAGTGACAGTAATGCTTTGGTAGAATCACATCACATAGAATTTTAACTTGCATACTAAAACATACTAAAATACAAAAAAACAAAATTGCATGACTGTACTAAAATTTAGTTTATTTCCCCCAAATATGAGGATTATGTGTTTCCTTTTGTCACTACTGAAACGATGACATGTTTCAGTAGTGACAATTCTATGGGATAACACCCAAAAAAAAGAAAGATGTCACTACTGAAACTCCACCAATTCTATAGAATGGCCCATATATGTAAACGCCCCAGCTACCTATTCTCTGCTTTTCCCCCTCATCCGCCACATCTCTTTTCGTCTTCTGACGATGTTTGCCCTGAGGCGGTTGGAGGAGGAGGAGGAGAGGCACATTAGTTTCTCCATCACTCAGCTGGAGCACTGGCACATAAAACGTTTTTTTTTTTTTTTTTTTATCTCGTCGCCACACTTCCGTGCGGTGAAACGGGGCGGGTAATAAAGCTCCGCGAGCGAGTTGTCAGCAGTAAAAGATTATGTGTTTTGCCCTCCCTGCATCTGAAATAAGCGAGCAGAGGGCTGTTTACAGGCTTGAGTGGGCGCTCGTGAGGCCGAGACATAGGCTGATTGCTGTAGAGTGGTCTGTCAGCCCATGATTTGTCACATACTTCATCATCTCCGTCACTCCGCCGAGCGTTGTCATAGCTAACGTATCGCCCTGCATTTGTACCGACCCGTGTAGGAAATTTGTATTTACTTTGAGGTTTGGAGGAAGCGGCGGGGGGAGTGGTGTAATTTGTTCCTCGTGGATAATGTGACCCTCAGTGGAGCCAGATCATGGGTTAGTTCAAGTGATATTTTCCGGTAATGGTAGTCGTACATCACGGCTGTCAGACAGAGTTAGGAGGCATGCACGTAACAGCTCCATTTCAGCCACTGCAAGCATCTGGGATTATTTTCCATAACCAAGTATGACATGACCGCTCTGCGGAGTGCATTAAATTTTTACTGGCTTTTCTTCCTTTGCTCCGTCTTTCCCTCCCTCTCTTTGCTCCCCAGCCGGGTCAGCGGCGTTTCCCCTGAGGGCTCCAGGCTGGCAGGGTGATTGATGCTCAGGAGACTCGGCGTCCCCCGCTGCAGCACTGACACGTCTCCATCATTTTATTTCTAATGACGTGTTTATTTCTTTAATTTCTTTCTTATGGTCGCCGGCTATTTTGATCCTTGTTATTTCCAGGCAAGGTCAGCGTAAATGCCAGAGCTGTGGGAGACAGATCACGTGTGTGTTGAAGGCTAATCGCTGAGATCATGGGGGCGGGTGGGCAGGCAGCTCTCATGATAGGGGCCTACCGCCAAAATTATGTGACGACCTTACAGGCCCTCTGACTTACCAGACAGCAGAAGGATTTAGAGGGAGAGAGATCGGGGTGATGCATGCTGCTTGATGGATGGGTTGGCCGTCCCTCTCATTCTTGTCTGCCGCAGAAGTGCATTATGGGAGAAAGAGTGTAGTGCTATTATTTGATTTTGATCTTCTTATTTTTGAATAATATTTGAGAAAAATAAAAAAGTAATTTATTTATTTTTATTTCCCCTGATTATATGCAGGTTCTAATTAATTATAATTATATTAAATATATAACTAATTATATTACTAAATACATAAGTTAAAATTAGTCTGATTAGACCTATGTTAGATGCAGATGATATTACTGCATTTTATTTGTTTGTTTAATAACTATGATTTAAAATTATTATAATTTTTTTTCCTGAGCTATTATAGGTAAGTAAAACTAAAACAATAACATTTGTTACCTGAAATAAAATAAACATTAACTAAAATTAATAAAATTTAAATTTAAAATATGAAACTTATTTTTATTTGAGATTTTAATTTATTTTAATTCATTTCTCATTTTCATTTACAGTAATTTAACAGTAGTTTAATGGTAGTAAAATAACTAAAACTGAAAGAGAAATAATAAACTATATAGAAATAAACTATATAGACTTATAAAAATAATATATATATTTCTTATTAAAAAAGACACATCTATTTATTTTTATTTTTATTTTTTCTTTCCCCTTATTATAGGCAGGTTATAATTAGTTTATTAATTATATAAATACTTATATATTTATATAACTAAATACATTAGTTTATCATCAGTATTAGATGCAGATAATATTAAGGTTGTTTATTTATTTATTTATTTGTTAATAATAGTAATAACTTTTTTTTCCAGAGGAAGGACTAACACCATAAACATTGTTGCCTGAAATAAAATGAACATTAACTGAAATCAATAAAATTTAAACATAAAATATGAAGCTTATTTTAATTAATTTCTCATTTTTATTTACAGTGTTTTAACAGTAGTTTAGCTGCAAAATAATTAAAATAACTACTACTAAAATATTATATATATATAGACATATCCTTTTTTTTTAACTAATAAAAATGACAAAAACAAAACAATGTTACTACAACTAACTAAAATTGAAAAATAAAAAGGAAAATAAATTATTTTTAAAAAGCTAGTTTAAAAAAAAACTGTATCTCAGGGGTACTAAGATAACACTGCTATGCATTATCTATTCAGGAATTCTTATTACATTATAAATACTTTATTAATGTATAATTTGATAATCGTGTCTGTATAATATTAATATTACTATTTGAAAAAATTCTATATCAGCGCATTCCTATGAAATATTTAATGTATACAACAAAGCAATTAGCATTATATCACTAATCAATAGATAGAAAACTCAACAGTTTGTTTGTTTGTATGCGTGTCTGTGTGCGTGCTTGTTTTCTAGTGGAAATGGTGACTTGCAGCTATTGTTTGTGCTGAGCATAAGCAGAGAGGCATCAGAGTGCCTCAAGGCAGTCAGTAATGACCCCCACCGACCCTTACTTGCTAACACAATCACACTCACACACACATTTACACACTCTCTCTCCTTTGCTCCCCCAGCAGGCAGAGCCTCATTCTGTCATGCTGTATATCTAGGCGCTAACGCTCGCCTCTAACGTGTGGACAACGATCAACTTGTTAGTGTGGATTCAGCATCTTCCTTTTCCCTTAGGCCATGATGAGCCTTGCTGATGCCTCCAGATTCCTTACACACACTCCTGACGGCTCTTTAGTCCCAGAGGAGAGCTCAGTGTGCTGGGAGGTTGAGTGGTTGGGGTTTGTATCCAGGACCGAGACTAACACTGTGTGCTCTTGCCATAAGGGACACAACCTCACAGCAGGGGCCCTATGAATGCAATACTCTTTTTTTTGGGGGGGGGGGGGGGGGGGGGGGGGGGGGGGGGGGGGGGGGGGGGCTGTACTTTCCTGTCTGACCTCTTATGGATAGGGATGGACAGTAGCCCTGCCACAACATCACATGTGGTCTGGTGCTTTATTCTTGTCTCATAAACTGACTTTTATCCATCTAGTCAGGCACTTGGAGATGGAAAAAGAGTCAAGATCATTCTTGATTAGTTGTGTAGCAACCCACTCAGTGAAAAGGCATGAATTGCTTTTCCCCTCTGAGCAAACACTATTATTTCCAGCATAGCATAGAGAGGCTGTATGGAATGAAAGCGCACACAAAAGAAAGGTTAACCTGGAGAAATAGTTCAATGACGTCTTTGATTTTAGGTTTTTATGTTGACTTCCAACCCAAGGCATGAGATATTTTACACTTTCCATTAACAGAGGTTCCCGAGAGTCCTCAACCTCAGCATTCATTTGCACAAGCCAATAAAAGGCAATAATGCACCTGTATGAATCAGACAAGGTTGCCAAGTCCTTGAAATGGAATTGAAGGGAAACATCCCTTGTGAATTATGATAAAGTGGCAAAGCTTTAGGTGAAAAGGATTCGATCAAACCTTTGCAAACTGCAAACAACATAAGTAAAATATAATACAAGTAAACAGGCAAATTAATTATCAGGATATATAATATAATGTAATATAATTAGTGCTGTCAAAATAAGTGCGTTAACGCAGGTGATTCATTTTTCCAGTTAATGGCATTAAAAATATTTAACGCAGGGTCGGAGCTAGTTGGTCACCCCACTCACAACCTCTGCTTTTGTCTCTTTTTTCTTGACAAGAATTGTGTTTATTTAGACGCAGAACGTCTTTGCGACCACATCAAATGGGAGAGTTTTCAGACTTGCTGGAGGCTGTATTATTTCATATTAAAGCGCAAATTAAACTACGAGCATGCGTGTCAGATCCGCGTCAGGTTCAGCAGCGGCAGCTCTTAAAGTAATAGCAGCCAAATAACCTAATAACCCAGCTGCTGTCATGTCTGTTAATCAAAGAACAAAAGAAAGAAGAGGAAATCAATAAGCTTTAAAGATTTATCATTATTTCATTTAGATTTTAGTGTTGATAACTTTATTCAATTTCTGTATATTTCCTACTTGCTGAAGAGCACAGGTAAATATGACATGTATTATAATGGGTGTAAGGTAATGTGTAATGTATGGGAAACAGGTAAATTTAGCTCAAAGGGAATCATTTATAATTTTATAGGAAATTTGAACAGACTCACTGTTCCACGCTGATCACGGAGTCGGCAGCGATTCACTGAACGAGCCGCATAACATCAACTCTGCACTGGATATTAAAATCCAAAATATAGTGAAAACACTATTAAATAGAACAGTAACAAGATCGGCAGTTTAAGACATTAACTTGTAAGCACAAAACACAAGATACTTTTAAATATAAATAAGAATGAAAATGTGAAATCCCAAGTTTACAGAAATATGTGCTATTGCATAGACCTGAACAGCCATCAATCACTTAATTAACCCTCGCATTGAGTTTCTCAATGAGGCTAAAATTTGTATTAAATGCACCAGCTCCGCAAAAATCTGGAAGTTACTTGCTTGTGTTGCCTTTGTTTTAAGGGATTCCCTTTTGTCATTGTCGTTGCAGAAAGGGGGTTCTCCGGGGTTGCTGATTGGCTGACAGTTCAGTGGTCGTTTGTAGTGATGTCTTGGGAAGCCAATCTTGGGCGTTGGCTGGAGATGGTTTCAGAGTCAGTTGCTAGTTGAAGTTTGAAGCGGGTGCAGTGGAAATGGACTTTGTGGCAAACTTAACTTTTGAACACGAAACTCAGTGGAAAGAAAAGAAACTAATGTAAAAGAATAAAATGATGTAACGAGACTAGGTGGTTTGCGTGCAGGCCGAAGCACGATGGAATGGCGCTCAAAGAACACAAAGAAATGACAAAAAGCATGACTAAAAGTTAGAAGAGCAGAGAAGGGCGGAAGAAGGTGTCCTGAGTTTTAAACTCTGCTTTTTGACACCTCCCAATGGTTGTCTTGACCACTTAGATAGTATCCTGGCTCGGGGTGTTGCTTTGTTTCTCCACCCAATCAATAAATCAACATGTCGTGGTCAGTCACATTGTCCGAATTTTCCAAAGTATTGCAAAATATACTTTTGGATGTGATTTCTATAACCAGAATATGATTTATTTGACAAACAATTGATTGGAAGAAACGTTTAAAGCATGATTTTTCAAACTCATACATACCAAACACGAATATGAACTCTTAGGCCGTTCAATTAAAAAGACATACATAATATGCAATTAAAACATAGTAGTCTAATGTGTGGGTTACATACATAAAAGGAAGTTATGCATAGAAATCATTAGTTGCTCATAAGTCCTTTTAAGATGATTTTTGGTGGATAAGACAGTCTCTGTGAAGTTCTGTGTAGGACATAGGGACATGTTCTGTGAACAAAGGAATTTCAGTCTGGTCTGTGTCTTCAATGTGGGGGAAAAGTCAATCTAAGGAAGCTCGTGATTTCTATAGTGGAACACATGTGATGGCCATCTCTTTGACCATCAGTCTTGGTTACTTTCCCCAAATTTGACAGTCTCCTTCTTAAGTTGGACTTATCAATAGGTATTCTTTTGTCTCAATGTTGCAAGCTGTTTTGTGAAAGAGGTTTGCTGGTTAGGCTGGAGCTAGGAATCTGATTTATGACGTCCTGTTGGGCCTCTCTGGAATTTCGGCTCCTCGTGTTTCGATGTTCTGATCGAATCTTAAATTTGTCTAATTCGGTCTCTGATATCCTACATGTTTATATGAAGATAGTTTTAAGTTCACTTCAATTAGAAGATATTTGTTAAAGTTTAAAAAATGTTCAAATTGATAGCTCTCAATTATAATGTAATGTTGAATGGCCATAGTGAATGGTTAAATATTAGGGGGAAAAAATAACAATTTCTTAGAGACATCAGTAGAATTGGTATCAGTGATACTCACCTTCAGTCATAAAAAAGATGCCATTAAATAAATATTAAAAATATACTGTCTTTGTGTTGTTTCTGCTTTAATTTGAAGATTGAATGTGAAATTATTGCAATATAAAAGTATTTTTAAAAACTTTAATGCTAGGTGGGATTAATCACGATTAATTTCAGAAAAGTATGATTAATTAGTCAATATTTTTTAATCAATTAATAGTACAAAATATAATATAATATAATTTAATATTTTTTACTTTTCCCTCCTAACTAACTACATAGTTTAGTGAAAGATCTGCGTGTGACTTGTCAGCGTGTACCTGTAAAGTGCTCTAGAATATTCCATTCCATGTGAGAGTGGTGGTTGTGTGATGGATCTCACCTGGTCTGAGATGTGTCTAGCTATCTGTGCTCATGAATATAAACGAGAACAGGTTGGCTGTTATCTAGTTTAAATAATGTATGCAGTCAGACCTCCTAACAGACCTTTATCCTCACACATGGTATAGTAGAACATGTTACTTCACGTCCATCTCTTTGTTCTTCACCCTTCACTCTGTCTCTGCCTTCGCATCCTCCGCAGGCTGATTGCTGTTCCCAGACAGTCCAAGGTTAAACTGAGGCCATATGCATGGTGGATGTCTGTCATGGTCTTCACACAGACCATTAGCCGCTGCACTGTGACTCATATAGAAACATATGCAGTCATAGTGTTGTTGTCCATCGGCATTTTGCTTTTGTGACACAAATGTCCGTAAACTTTGTTTTGAACAGCAATTATTGACTTCAGAAAAGACAAGTTTATGGATTTTTTTTCTGTTCTTTCTTTACTGAGCCCACAAAAAGAACCTCGCTGCAGATTTGTTTTTATATAAGTTTATTTTGTTATATTTGACATGCCTTTATTTTAATGTTTTTATTTTTTGCTTTAAATAATGGTTTTAATTTTTTTGTCATATTTGTTAGTCTTTATCTTCATATATTGTAATCTTATATTGTATTATTTTTTTCAACTTTTTTATTTTATTTATTTTTAATTGTATGTATTTTATATTTTTATTATTTCGTTTTTTTCTATTTATTTGCATTTTAGCTTCTTTTTTTTTTTTTTTTTTACCATTTTATTTTTTCCCATTTATATTTTTGTTATAAATTATTATTTTCTTATTTTTTATTAAGCTTTGAGTTAGTTAAGGTCTCCCAACATTTTAACTTGGTTTGCACTCGGAAATCACAAAAAAATTAAATAAAATTTAAAATAGAGAATAGATAGATAGATATCATAATAATACAGTTATAAACATGCACGTTGTTATTTTATTTTTTTAGGTCTTTATATTCTTGTTTTTATTTTATTTTTTAAATAATAGCTTTATTTTATTTTGTTATATTTTGATTTTGTTATATTTTGATTTTGTCTCTTTTGTCTCTAAGAAGTCTCTATTTTTCATTTTTGTATTTTTTATTTTATTTTTGCCAATTTATTCTTCTTTTATATTTTTTGTCATTATACAAAATAATGTGTGTGTGTGTGTTTGTGTATATATATATATATATACCGGTCAAAAGTTTTAGAACAGTAAGTGACAGTACTTTAGAACAGTAAGTATGTTTTTTTAAAGAAGTCTCTTCTGCTCACCAAGCCTGCATTTATTTGATCCGAAGTCCAGGAGAAAAAAAAACTGTAAAATTTTGAAATATTTTTACAATTTAAAAATACCCGTTTTCTATTTGAATATATTTTAAAATGTAATTTATTCCTGTGATTTCAAAGCTGAATTTTTAGCATCATTACTCCAGTCACATGATCCTTCAGAAACCATTCTAATATTCTGATTTGCTGCTCAAAAAAGTTTTTTTATTATTATGTATGTGTGTGTTATTTCTTTTTTATTATTATTATAGGCTTTGAGCTAGTTACGATTTCCCACAATATACTTTGTTACTCAGTATGTTCTCAAAAAACAGCAACAAACATTTGAAATAAAAATGATTACCTGTTTGTATTGTTATTAGACTTGCAGTTAATTATTTCAGTGTTGTGCTGACTGTAATGTTTCTCCAGAGCATTTTCTGCATCTATGGATTTCAACAAAATGAACCTAATGACAAGTATTCCGGCACATACGCTGAGCGCACCGGACACGCAGACTCATGTGTAGACACATCCTTAGTCTCCCGTCCCAAGTGTTCACCAACACGCTTGTTACAGCAGAATAATTGGAGAGTGTTCAGCTTTGCAAAAACAGGTCAGGTCAGGAAAATCGTGTCCGTCTGTGTCCTGATTAACCCCAAGAGAATGATCGACAAAAGAGCTCGACCTGTTGTGCGTGAGGCTACAATTATGTGTACAAGACATCGCCGGCCTGAGGGAAATTAAATGGAATCCCCCAGCTGGATGTGCAACCGAGGCCTCATGGGAGACATTTTGGCTCTTATTAAAACAGCCCCATTGTCTAGGCTTAAGGGTCCTGTGTGTCAAGCTGCAAATATGTAAATATAATGCCAATAAGGACTTCGCCTTACATCCGTGTGTGTGTGTGTGTGTTCATCCACACCCTACGTCTTTTGTGACAGCCAGTATTGACTGGGAATAATGAGGCTGCCCTGTTGATGTCCTGCATTGTGACTGAAGCTCATTTCTGTATGGATGTCTTGACAGCAGCGTGATGCAATGGTTGTGGTATTCTCTCCACTGTCTTTCTGCTGTTATCAGGGCCTATTTAAACACCTCAGCAATGGTCCCTCGGGCTCAGAGAGCAGGAGAGCCATTGATTGTGTCCAGTCTGTGTAAGTGAGGGTGTAAGCGGCTCCGATTCAGGACAGATCACCGACACTAAGTGGCCCTCTGGAGAGAAATGAAGATTAATGAACCTCAGAGGATGGTTAGTTTGTTGGTTTTTTTGGTTAGAAACTAATGATTCACTCTAGGTTATTTAAACCCAATGTCACATTAGTGTACAGACACTTATTTTAAAGGCTAATGTAAATGTACTGTCTTACAAATAGGACTGATATGAGGTCATTTAATATTCCAGATCTTAAAATTGATTGGGACCCAGTGTATTACAATTGAGGTCAATAACAAATGATGCTTAAGTTATTTTGGAAAACAAATTTAAATTCATCCATGCAATGAAAGTCAATAAGGTCCAGTGTTGTTTTGGACCCCACTGACTTTCATTGTGTGGACAAAAGCAAAAAGGTAAGGAAGAATGTCACACAGGTGTGGATCAACTGGGTGAGTGAATTTGGAATTTTGCATGTTTTTTACATAATTGGTTTGAAAAAAACTTCTAAAAATAATTGAAAAATACCTGCATGTAATTACATCTGTAATTATGTAATTACATTTATAATTACACTAATGAACCATCCATTAAACCTTAACCCACCCTTAAAATTACCCATACCACCAAACCTGTGCCTCGCACCTCAATAGCAGCAAAAGTGTTTTGGGTTACACTTTATTTTAAGGTGTCCTTGTTACAGTGTAATTATATATTTAAGTACTGAGTAATTAAATACATTACTATGTGGTTAGGGTTCGGATTAGGGTTTGCCTTAGGGTTACTTGCATGTAATTATGCATAATTTATTGTTATTGTAATAGCAAGTGCATGTAACTTGTAACAAGGACACCTTAAAATAAAGTTTAATCGTATTTTGCAATACAATATGAACACAATAAGTACATTGCAATTATTTTTGATGCAAGTACATAGTTAAAGCCACCTAATATAAAGTAGGACTGAATATCCTTATCCATTGGCTTATCCATTCAATCAGTCTAAAACAGTCTAAAGCATAAAAACAGATTTTGTTATTAAATCAAAAGGAATGTTGTAATAAATGTAGTTGTAGTAATGTTTTAGCTCGTTTTAGGGTGGGGCGAGGTGGTTGGATGATAAAAACGTTTCACCCATAAGCACACAAACATATCAGTCCCATCTCTTTTAATTATTCAGTACTGTGGTCCTTCAAGATGCATTTTTCTTCCTTTCAATCTGCCCTTCCTTGGCTTTTAAAAGCCTCAGGCAATTTGTAAAGGTCTGTAAACTGAAGAAGCTATTCTCTGCACATTTTTATATTCTCGCAAACGTAAATCATGAGAAAACATCCTCTCTGCACAGACGAGACCCCTACTGAGACATATGACAACAAACGCTGTGACAGAAGAAAGCAGTGCTGTGTGTGCATGTGTTTATCTGTAACAAGGTAATTAGTACCCAGAATCCTGTGTTTCCACAAAAAGAAAGCAGTAGAGTGCTCTCATTTCTCACATTTACTTTTAACCACTTCTATTGATTTTTATTTTTTTATGGTTTTGAGTTTTACAATTCTTTAAATGCAGTTTTATGCTAAAAAGCTGATAAATGTGTTGCATTTTCTATGAAGTTTCCCATTTTTCATTCGACGTGTTTTTAAATTGATCAAAGACAGTAATGAATCCAGCACTCTGGTTTGCTTCGGAATCAAATGAAGCAAGAAAACGTAAAACACAATTGACTATGCAAATTAATGGCATCCATTCACTGTTACAAAGCATCATAAGAGGTGACTGTAAAATATGGATGTCTTACCATCATTCTCGTGAGTATAGAGCAATTTTATCACCAATTTACCTTTCAGTGCTCATTAAACACGATGCAGACTTGGCATGTGCAGCTGCAGACACGTTATTACGCACACACTCGCTCTATTACGTGCACAGCGGGCTAAATAACAAAGCCTGCAATGTGCCCTTTGGTGGGTAGATAGCTCATTTCTAAAGAGAGACCTTCCATCTGTGCTGATGGCAGCCGAGGGAACCGTTATGATCATGATGGAAATCTCAGCTGCCATTATGGGACGGCAACACAGGGCGCACTGCACATGCACTAATGGACTCATTTGTAATTGGGGGAGAGGGAGATGATGTGTTCTTGCATGTGGGTATGTGTGACATACAGGAAGGAATGGAACAGAAAGAAGGTATAGATATAAGTGTGACGTCAAAAAACATGTTTGTGTTTGCCTTTTGTCATGCAACTTTCAGTGATGATCTGTTTAGAATTATATCCTGACATATACTAGCTCAAATTTTTTTTTTTTAAGGGCTCAAGCACCGCGGTGCAAGAACCATGTTGGAATTGCTCCAGTTATTTTATTTCATTTATTTATTTATTATAAGTTATGCTCACCAAGGCTGCATTTGTTTTTACTAAAAAATATAATAATAATTGTAATATTGTAAAAAATTGTTTTCAGTTTGAATATATTTTAAAATTAGTGCTGGGAAATGATTGTTCGCGATGAATCGCATCCAAAATAAAGGTTTTTGTGTACATATGGTATGTACTGTGTATATTTATTATGTATATATATAAATACACACACATGCATGTATATATTTAAGAAAAATATGTTATGTTTATATATTAAATATATTTATATATAATATAAATTATATGAATATAAATATATACATGTAAATATTTTCAAAATATACACTGTACGTTTCTTTATATATATATAATAAATATACACAGTAAAATAAATATATAAAAAATAATAAATATACACACACATATATCAACTAAAACTTTGCAAATAATCGCTGCCCAGCTCTATTTAAAATGTAATTTATTCCTGAGATTCCAGAGCTAACTTTTCATCAGCCATTACTCCAGTCTTCAGTGTCTCATGATCCTTCAGAAATCATTCTAATGTGCTGATTTGCTGCTATGCTGAAAACAATTGTTTGCTTGTTATAGATGTAATATTGTTAGATGGTTGCTAATAATAATTCCTTTGACATTGCACCTCAGAAATCTGGACTTTTGTTGAACTGACTGGTAAAACAAACTAAAGAGCAGCTAAAAACAGGTGTGAGGCTACATAAAACAAATGTGAGACCACAATAAACAGGAGAGAGAGACCAATACGAGAAAATTCAGTCAATTAGACATAATTAGATACATGAAATAAACCACCGGAGCTCGCTGCTGGTTTCCCACTCATTAAAGGAGCCCAAACTGTTTAAGAAAATAGGATCAATGAGATTATGTGGCAGTACTCGGCTGTGGGGTGCAAGCATGTGGAGTTTGAGAGGGGAGAGCAATGTGTGGTCTGGTTTTTAAAGAGTTCAAAAAACATTCAGCCTTAGCATAGCCCCTGTTTGTGTATGTGTCTGTGAGTATGCGTGTGTGTGTGTGTGTGTGTGACTGTCGAATTGCTGCATCAAAGTAGTAGCTTAAGGCATTTGTAGGCGGATAAGTGAGTTTGGGTACAGCATGGGAGAAGAGAGTTAGCGGGAGACAGGAAGCAAACACTGATACTAATCACTGAGCTCCAGGGCGACAACTGTCCCAAACCCCAAACTAATTCACACAATTAACACTTTTTAAACACTTATCTATCTCTCCAGCACTAAAATCTTTCACGCACGCCATTTCAAAGAATCACAGCAGGGGTCTGGAACGCAATAACACCACCATTATCCATTATGTTTCTATTGAATCTGCTATAGAATAAATTACAGTTAATAAATAATCAGGCACTCCTGAAAATAGCTGTTTTATATTAGCCATTCATTGAAGCTGAGCTGAAAATGACCTAAACTTACACATACGCAACAAATTAAAGAAGTTTTACTCGTTGTTCAAAAACAAACAAATATATTTTTACTTTTAGTTAAGATTCGTTGTGTACAATTTAGTTCATGTCCAGAATGTCATTTTGTTTTCTTTGCGCACAAAGCTTCTTAAGCACATAGCTTCGTAAAATTATGGTTGAACCACATGAACTTTATTTTAACAATGTCCTTACTACCTCTCTGGGCCTTGAACGTGGTAGTTACATTGCTGTCTATGCAGGGTCAGAAAGCTCTCGGATTTCATCAAAAATATCTTAATTTGTGTTCCGAAGATGAACAAAGGTCTTACGGGTTTGGAATGACATGAGTGTGAGTAATTAATAACAGAATTTTCATTTTTGGGTGAATTATCCCTTTAAGATATCAAAGTATAACACCTAGGGATGTGTGTGTAGATATGTTAAAAATGTGAGTTGTTCTATATTCTTGGCTAGGGACATGATATACATTATTCATGGTCATGGAGTTATCTCAACACCTCTCCTGCTCTCTCATTCTCAGATTTGTATCCTCATTTCAGGTCAGCCAGTGTTTTCACACACATTTGATAGGAGGCCACAAGTGAACGTGTAATTTATAGCAGACATCAGTCACTGTGGCATTGCGGGAACTGGGGTGATGCTGTGTTATCAATCAGCTGTATTATTTCGCAGTAAACAGCGAAGGACGCTGTGCAGTAATTGGTAACCAAACGCCAGTTGACTCCTGTCTGCTTGCACGAATAGTTATTAGTTATTCTCTAACAGCTGCTGCTGTGGTGAAGTCATGTGTGTTTGTGTGTGTCTGTACCACAGTAATGCCCTAAAGCCTTGGTAATGAATTTAGTAGAGGGAAATACAGAAAATCAATTCTAGCTGCAGTGTGTGATGAGTGTGTTTTATACTTTAAAATCAAATCTTAAATGATTTTATTTAATATGGTATATTCTAAGATATTTAACTCGTGTAGTAGTGTTCCTTGGGGCAAAATAAAAAAACAGACTAGCAAATGACGAAAGCCTTTTTAAAATTACCCATGCTGCTCGTTTTAAAACTTGTTTACCATTTTGGTGCAAATGGATTCATTGTATTCAAACAAAATGGAGGATTTTTGTGTCAGCCAATCATGACAAAACAGTGTTTCCTTTTTCTATCCATTCAATTCACACTGTACAACAATTTATTTTGTTGCGACACCATAGATTCAGCAGGATTCCCAGGAAACACTGGAATAGGCAGCGATATTGATAGGACATAATCAAGTGTCATTTAAGACATACCCTAGAGTTTACCCACTATGAATTTGAATTTGATTTTAATTCTCGCGGATGTCACACAAACAGCAAAAAAAAAAAAAAACTACCAAAACACAAGTGCCTTGTTGCAGCCTTTCCCTGTCATCTGCCACGAGACCGCCTCTCTATTTCCTGTCCCCTTGTTTCCTTCTTTCAATTTTTTATCTGCTTTTTCATTTTTCCACTTTGTCTTTTTCTACCTGTATCTTTTGTGTTTTCTCTGTCTCTCCCCCTCTCTCCGGGGATGGTGTGATGAGTGGGATGAGTGCAAGCATATGTGTGGAGTGTATGATGGGTTGTTGACAGGCAGGTCTTATCTCCTCTGCTCCGCACCAGTAGTCCTCTGATTACAGCTGACAGCTTGAATCCTCGATAAAAGAGCCGACATAAAAGAATACAGCAGTCCTCCTCTCTCTCATCACTCCTGTGACTCGTACGCATGTCAGTGCTGTCGGGGGAGGAAGTGACATCAGAAGATTCCTCTGACAGTCTCAGGCCCGTCAAGAAAGACTAAGGCAGTTTTGTGGCAGGCTTCCCTTAGGCAAGCTGTGATACCATATTTCTCCCCACACATCAAGCCATGACCGCACTTTCTCTTGCATAACTCTCTTTTGTCTCTCTCTTTCACCAGAATTAACAGAATCCTCCTGTATCGTGCACTGACAGCATTGTTCACCTTGTGAAAGAGCGATAGAGTTTGAGATTCAGTCTCTGATTGGTGTTTGGGAGAGCGGAAGGCCGACAAGTGGGGGAGGGACTGGGGATTTCCATGCAGAGGTCTTATCAGAGGAGTCTGATGGAGCTTTGGTCCAGATGACATCCCAGCGCAGAGCTCAGAAGGTCTGAAGAGAAGCTCAAGCATCCTATCATTGAGACAGAGAGGAGAGACATACAGAACCTGCCGAAGCTGTAGCCTAACGGTTAGCGCACATACTCCAACATGTTGAGCCTTGGTGCTCATGCAGGAAGCCACGGTCAATTCTAAACAATTCTAAAAAAAAATGTTTACAAAAAAAATCTAAAGAGGGAAAAAGGAAACATGAGAAATCGGCACACTATTAATCAGGTTTTTTTTATTTGTCCAATTTCTGAAATCTTTGGGATTAGACATTTTATGTTTAAGATACACCAATATTAATATATTGGCTAATATGATAAATATTTCAATTTTATGGCCAATATTAAATTTCTTTACTATTTTGTCTAAATAAAATGAAACACTAAACTATACTAAAGTTTTAAAAATATTTTTTGTTTTTATCCATTAACTTTTAAGTGCGAGTTACATAACAGCAAAGATAATCAAAAAAGAAAGTTAGTGGACTTGATTAAATATTGAATATTGGTGATATTCACATTGGTTGTGCTTACCAAGGCTGCTTTTACAGTATTTGTTCAAAAATATACTAAAAACAGTAATATTCTGAAATATTACTACTATTTAAAAATAGCTGCTTTTTTAAAGGTCACCTGAAATGCTTTGAAACATGCAGCGTTATTCTACGTGTTGACGTCATTTTAACTGAAACAGGAAGACAGGGCAGGATATATCAAGCAGCCCTGCCCCTTTTTTAAATAGCCAATAGCGTTCGTTTATATCACAGCTTGGACCCGTACAGAGCCGTTGAGCTCCGTAAAGCCACATTTGACAGGGTATGACAGCCACAATCTCATCCATATTGCTATAAAATATAGCATTCTGTGTAGAATTCAAATAGGTCCGATACGTTTTGTGGTCTGCGTTAACTCGCGCATGTGATCCGCTCCATGCTATCTCTGGACCGGAGCAGAGTATGTGTGCGGTGCAGTGGTTAGCGTGACAGCGCGAAGCCAGACTTCTTTTTTCCTCAATGGAAAGCATATTTACACTGTCTGAATTGTTCCATGTCCCCTATATAGTGCACTACGTGCCATTCACCGTACAGGAAATACTAATTCTGTGAACAAGTGACCGATCTCAGCCACGCTTCAGCGTCTATTTATAATGTAGGCGCTTCGGATTCTAGAGAGCATTTGATTGGACAGAAAGTTTGATGAGAAGCTGAAGTATGAGGTGACGTCAAAAAAATTGTTGATCCATTTTGGCGGAAGTGACAAACTGCAAGCTTTGAATGCATATATCTTCTAAATGCTAATTTTGTCACTGTTTTGGAGCACACTGGCTTATAGATAACCTTAAGACTAACATATTGATACTAACACCCAAAAAACTTCAATTTTAATTTCATGGGACCTTTAAATATATGTATATGTATGAAAATGTAATTTATTTCTGTGATTGCAAAGCTGAATTTTCAGCATCATTACTCCAGTCTTCAGTGCCACATGATCCTTAAGAAATCATTTTAGTAGACTGATTTGCTGCCCAATATTTGTGTGCAAATATAAAAAATAAAAATAGCAATAAATTAGTATTAGCCAATAACTGATACTGTGCCGATATATTATGCATCCCTGTTGTTATTTTATTTAATTTTTTGGGACAATATATAAATGTTAGTATGGCAAGTGTATGTTTGTATGTGTTAAAGTGTGTTGTCTGTGCCCAAATGTTATATCCAGTGAGAGATTTCCCCTAGCCACTGGCAGTGCTACACACACACACACACACACACACAGACTCATCTCTCCACAGCCAACTCCCATCTCACCCGTCTGGCCCAGACTCAACTCATTTGGCCTGAGCCAGGGAATTTCGGCAAAGCGTTCTTTTCATTCTGCTCTCATTTATTTTAACTGATATACTCTGATTAAGAGCTTTGTGTCTGTCTCTCTCTCTATCCTCAGAGCATCAGGGAGTTAGGAAGGGAGGGATGGATGTAGGGAAGGAATCTGCTGCCAAAATATGTGAATAATTAGGGCGAAGGCAGTGGGCTGGTGCCAGGCCGAGGGGAGGCATTTGCCCGGCTTATTAGATCCACTAAAGCACAGCTGTAAATCAGCGTCAAATCCAAACCCAGCAGCGCTCAAGAAACTTCCTGAGCCAGGACGTGTCAGTTAGCCAGGCTGAATACGGCTAAGAAATTAAATTATAGCTGGGCGGCTTGATTTGAACTCTATTTAGTACTGTCATCCTTTTTGTTGTTGTTTTTGTTTTGGTTTGCTCTTTCTTCAAATCACTCTTCGGATGAAATTAAAATCACAAATTTGTCTTTAAAACGTGAATTTACCTAATCTGGTCACATCCAAATACATCTAAAGAATTACTTTCAAGTTTTATCTTCCACATTCAATGTATTTTTTTAACGCCATTTCTTCTGTTTCAACATTAACACTGCAGCTGGATGGGGTTTGTTTCCATTGTTGGAAATGTGATTTAAAACAGTGGAAAGCTGATTACTTCAGCATCTGAGAGTTGGCGGTGCTGATTTAGTGTTCGCCTGATGAAGGCCAGTTAAAGATGGGCTTCCTCTGCCAGAGTGTTTAGAGAGTGACACATCATCATTACTGAACCGTTTATGGCCCTTTGGATCACAGTCCAGAGAGCTGCTCTATTGTTCAGCGCAGAATTAAAGAGTGAGAGAGAAGAACAAATGAGAAAGAAAATGAGCTGCACAGAGCGCAAGGGATTGAGACCCAGTGGACGATTGGCATACGCGGATTCGATGAAGTCTGCCCTCCATGCCTGAGGAAGTCCAATCAGCTTCTCTATTCAGCTCATTGACAGGCTGCAAGAGGGTGAAATCAGAACACATTGTTC
The DNA here is from genome assembly GCF_936440315.1 of Barbus barbus. NCBI lineage: Eukaryota > Metazoa > Chordata > Actinopteri > Cypriniformes > Cyprinidae > Barbus > Barbus barbus. The sequence continues at coordinate 11,226,558 of NC_136723.1, forward strand.
CTGAGCTGAAGATAATAAGGACCTCGGCAGTGGCGACAATCTATTCTTTATGCCCCTCATCATGAGAGACTCACCGTTGTGCTCTCAAACGCAAAGACCTTTTAGACATGTATCTTCTTGGGGGCTGTGACTCTGAGATGGATCATGTCTTTCATTTTTAGCGTTTTATTGTCACGTTTAATGAAGCGGGCATCATCTGTAGCATACGTGAAGGTCGGGAAGCACTAGAGGTTGCTAGAATCTTTGAAGTTTTTTTTTACTGACAATATTTTATGTAGGACTGGAATTGCCAACTGGAATTCTGTGAAATCAGTTTCAGTCTCTCTTGTGCAGTTAACCTCACTTTTGTACTCCAATGCGATGCCTCATAGCAGCTTTGATTGCATTTACTCTACATAGATTGCAGAGAGAATTCAGAGGTAACTCTTATTAACTAGTGGAACTCTGAGAAATTATGTGAATTTATGCTTTAAGAATGTGTCAGCCAGTTTAACTTAAAGTTAATCATACCATACAAGTTAAAGAGACCATACACATTGCAGATAGACATCTTTTTCCACTGTGTTGCATCTGAAGGTGTGTTATGCGCATTGCATATTTAAGATGTTAGAAGCGTGTTAGTTACAGAAGCCACGTTTTAAGTAATTTTAAGTAAATTAGGTGGATGAATTAATACAACATGGCCATGATTTACTTAAAATGAGGGAACTAATTAATAAAATGTTGTCATATTTTTTTGGCCACATTATCTGTTTTATTTTTCCTGCATGTCATCTGCAGGGCTCTGTAAAAAAGTAAGAATGGGAGTCTTTAGGTAGCGATCTGCTTCTCATCCTGGAAACTTCTAAAGCGATTCTTGATATACATTTTCTTATTATTATTAATGAATTAGTTTACTGTGAAAATTAGAGCTGTCAAATGATTAATCGCGATTAATCTCATCCAAAATATTGTTTACATTATATATGTATGTGTGCTGTGTATATTTACACACACATACAGTATATATTTTGAAAATATTTACATTTTTATACATTTATATATGCATATTCTTATATTTATATTATAAATATGTTTAATATATAAACAACATATTTGTTTTAAATATATACGTGCATATGTTTGTATTTATATATACATAATAAATATACACAGTATGCACACATATTATGTAAACAAAAACTTTTATTTTGGATGCGATTAATTGCAATTAATTGTTTGACAGCATTAGTGAATATCAAATTTTTATGTGCATTTTTATTAAAATGCTTATATAATTATGAATATTTTTACAATTATTTTAAAAAGCATCTTAGTCCAAAAAAAATTAAACACTAGTAAAAGTTGGTTTAAAAAGTCTCTCACAACCTCTGTATTCTGTTACTTTCTGTTGCACTCGCTCACTTATTAAAAGCAAGAACGTTTCTTATGGAAGCACCCCTCAAGAATGTGTCCAATCTGGGTCAGGTGAGCCTGAAATGATTAAGACAATTCATCAGCAACCCACCAACTAGTCAATTTGGAAAATGTGTAGTTTACCCTTACGTTCCTTTAATCTTTCTTTCCGTCATCGTTTGTCTTTCCTCCCTTTGTCTTTCTCTTGCATTCTTCACCTCTTCTACTTAAATGCAGTGGCATAGTCAGCCAAAGATGGATGGGTATGATACGCCTGTGCCAAATAGTAAGGAAGGTATGTGTGTGTGATGAGGTGCTTTCGCAGGGCTGAGCTGCAGGCGCAGGAGGGGAAGATGTATGAGCCTCAGGTTTCTGGGCAGTGGAAAACAGTGCTCTAAACTAATGATCCACAGCCTGATCGTTAGAGCCCTTACAACAGCTCGCAGCAGCACGAGGTGCCGTCCCTGGGAAATCAATTCTGGAGACGAGTCCTGGAGGAGACCCAGAAAGAGGGGGGAGAGAGAGAGATGAACTGCGGACGAGGGGAGGATGGGTGGGCAGTGGTGAAGAAGAATGCTCTTTTGATCATAAAAGCCTGCAGGCGGAATGAATCTAGGTCCCCTAGAAAGCGGTTCCAATGATAGGCTTGTTCCGGCTCCGTGCCCTCACGTCTCTCACAGCCAGCCCCAGCCGAGCGCAGAACGCTTTGGAGGGTGCTCTGGGCTTGATTAATCTCCCCTAGCTGCAGTGCCATCAATCCTAATACTGCAGTGATGAAATGGTCGGGGGGAGGGGAGTTTCATAAGTCACTTTCGTAACATATCATGATAAAAAAGGCATCGATCAGGGCGTGCGGAATGATGACGGATGCCGTCGCGCTGGAGAAGACGGAGAGGGCGAGAGATGACGTTGTGTTTGAGGGCTTTTAAAGCTGAATGAGTTTGAAATGAGATCTGGATACGAATCTGTCATATGCCAGAGATGAATATTTTATTTTGTGGTTGACAGTGAGTTTAGGTTTTAAGCCATTGCTCTTTATTAAACCACACACTCAAGCATAGGAACACACGCACCAGTGGCTGTACAACAAAACACACCATTTCCTGGTTTTAATTCATTTAATTCATTCTCTAACACATTTTTTGTGGTTCACCATCTTTTTTCAGCTCTGTCTACACTGTAAAAAAAAAAAAAAAGGTAAAAAGACTGGGAGCGGGGCTTCCAGACATATTCCATTAAATTACAGAAAATAACCATTTCACAAAATTACAAGCAAAAACTGTAAAAATACAGAAAAGACTTTACGGTCAAAATTCATTAAATTACCATATATTACTGTTGATAATTGTTTTTAAACTATGGAAGTACTGATAACGTATGTCAAATTACATAGAAAAACAACTAACTTTCAGGTTAATCGCCATAAATTTAAGGTTTTAACAAGTTATTTTATAAAACTGCTCTGTCACTCTACAGAAAATTACTTTTAAAGTACAGTTTTTCCGTGTACAATAAATAACAAACACATTTTTTTTTTTTTTTTTTTTAAAGCTTGTATATTTACAGGATTAATCCTTCTTTTTACAGAAACAATCTCACAACTTCAACCAATCTCTGTAAATTAAAAGGTATTTAGAAGTTACTACTAATACTAATACTAATTACCATTGTAAAATTAACAATGTATTCTGTACCTATTAAAAGTAACCTGCACATTCACAGTATTAGTCATTGTACAGAACCATTGTATGTCAAGTTAAATGAATAAAAAATGACAGGAAATGCATTTAGTACATAGTTTTGAACATACAAAAATACCTACATTAAAAGGTAATTGCTGTATACCTTTATACATTTACAATGACACTTTATACAAAGCAACATACAAAGTACCAGTTAGTCTAACACAGTAGACATAGCAGGGGTTTTTTATAAATGGAAAGAGTTAGTATTATAGGGATAGTTTACCAAAAAAAAAAATTGCCCTATGATTTACTCACCCTCAAGCCATCCTCGATGTGCAGTATATTACTTTTTTCTTTCAGATGAACACAATCCGAGTTATATCAATAAACATCCTGGCTCTTCCAGGCTTTGTAATGGCAGTGAATGGCTGCCATGAGTTTGAAGCTCAAAAAAGTGCATCCATCCGGCAAAACAGTAGGTCATGACATACAAAGTTACATCCTACTAGGGGTGGGAATCTTTAGTCACCTCACAATCCGATCCGATTCTGATTCTGGAGTCACGATCCGATTCCAGAACGATTCTTGATCTACCCCAACCCCCCCCCCCCCCCCCCCCCCCCCCCCCTCTCTCTCTCTCTCTCTTATTAATTAATTAGTTTGCCAACTTGAGAATTTTAAAATCCTCACATTTACATATCCTTACATAAGTAATTAAGTACTTTTTTAAATAATTACAAAAAAATTTAAATAATTAAAACAATTGTATGTTAAGAATTTTAAACTAATATAACTTCAAAACATACAAGCAAGTAGCAAATAATAAAGAGGAGCATAGAAACATATAACAAACAACAAACAAAGAGTGCTTTCAGTATTTAAGTTTATCTGAACGTTTTCCATTCAAGAACTATGACATCATAGACAGCAGTAGATCTAAGCTGCATTCACGCATGGATCTCTTTTGAAATATAAGAAGTAATGTGGTTTGTTCTGTCCGTTTAATCCCTTAAGACATAACTGGCTGTGTTTACATTAATTTTGCATCATAAAACCATTTTGAGACGCAAGTACATTAAACCACTTACACGGAGTCGCGCACAGCCGCATGCGCGAGCAGTCTACACAAACAAAGCTGTTTCTGTTAGTGAGGTTCATATTTTAAATATATAAGTCCACTGCATTCCAAACAACATAAATGATGACTTCGTAGAGCATTTGTAAGGAAAATACCGACGCGCGAGACCGCACACTTCAAGTATATCATCAAACAAAGCGCGCATCTCTCACAGCGCATCCTGTGCAATGAAGCCTGTTGTAATTTGCTTCAACCTTTCCGAACTTTATGAAATATTATTTTACGGAAGGTTCGAGTGGTGTATGTGTGTGAGGATTTGGAAGCAAGCAGAATACGGGCGTTTCTAAAGCAGCGACTCAGCACCATCGCACATCTGGTTAAAAACTAAACTCAGAATCGATCCAGAATCGTTGGAGAGAGAATCGTGATGCATTGATGGTTCGATTTTTTTCTCCCACCCCTACATCCGACATCGAGCAAGTTATGCTTATCTCAAATCTGTATGGCTGTTTTACCTGAAAGTTAGTTATTTTACTTTATAAAGTGTAAAATATGCTTTGCTTCAGAAGGCCTTTAAAAAACCCACTGGAGCAATGTTGAGTACGTTTATGATGGATGGATGCACTTTTTTGAGCTTCAAAGTCATGGCAGGCATTCACTGCTATTATAAAGCCTGGAAGAGCCCGGAAGTCATATACACATACAATGGCTTGAGAGTGAGTAAATCATGGGGTCATTTTCATTTTTGGGTGATCTAGCCCTTTAATGTGTTAAGTGTTCATGAAAAAAAAAAGCATTTTTAGCCATTTCTTGAAAATGGGCAGAGTTAGGCAGTTTATTACAACAGCAACAAACGGTCAAAGTAAAGGTCTGTGAAAGTGAATTTATACCTCTTTGGGATGTGATATAATCGGCTACTAGCAACCAGAGCAAAGTGATGAGGTGAGTGACGTGCACTCTCTTCAGCTTGTTAAAGACCACTCTCAGTGCCACATGCTGGATTAGTTAGTTAGTTAGTTATGCTGGAAGATCTGCCAAGAGAGCAGTACAATAGTCCAGTCTGTAGAGAACAAGAGCTTGGACAAGGAGTTCTGTAGCATGCCCTGTAAGGAAGGGTCTGATCTTCCTAATGTTGTACAGGGCAAATCTGCAGGATTGCCAGTGCAATGTGGTCAGTGAAGTTTACATGTGTCAACTGTAACATTAAGGTTAGGTTGACTGAAAACTTGCGCAATTCTGTCTTGGCCAGGTTGAGTTGATGGTCGTTCAACATACAGCAAGACATTTCTGTCCAGGAGGTAGAGATGAGAGCAGCATCCATCGAAACATCCAGCTGGAATGAAAGGGAGAGATGTGTGTCATTAGAATAGCAGTAATATGAAAAGCCATGTTTCTGAATGACAGAGCCATTGTCATGATATGTACATGGAGAGTAGAACTGTTCCAAGCACTGAGCCCTGAGGCACACCAGAAACAAGATGTTGTGACACCCTGAAGGACCTATCTGAGAGTTAAGACTTGAACTACTGTAGTGCGGCTCATGAGAAAGACTAGTTACTCAAAGATGAAAGTTTTACTCACCCCAATGCCTTCCGAGATGTTTTTCTTTCTTCTGCAGATCACTTTTAGAGTTTTTATTTTTTTTAGAAAGTTGTCCAATATCTGTTGAGGCATAACATGCATCTGAGTGGGTAAACCAACATTTTGATTATCTAAAAATTGTATGTAGAAAGCATAAAGGTAATCCATATGGTTAGAGTTAATGAAACAAAGCACTATGGTTTAACTATAAACTTTTGATTCTGCTTAAAATGACAATGATTTTACATAATTACAATGTAGATTTCTTTAAAAGTGCTTTCCCTCATACAATTAAATTCACAAGCATTTTTTCATGCAGCTGTTTTACACTGATTTTGGTTTTAAATGGTCCTTGGTTTATTTATTTACCTCTTACCACATAGGAACTGAAAATTATACACAAAGAAGAACCATTTAATAAAAGAAAAAACGAAAGAAAAAACAGTTGCATGAAAAGAAAATACAGAATTTGTTGTATTATCATATGGCACTTGTCTATGCTGATTACAGATTTAATTATTAATAATAATAATAAAAGTTGACTTGTTCCACACCTGAATTGCCATGCTTATATGCTGTAGATCTCCACAGTCTTTCCACACGAAGTAAAAAACAAAAAAAAATTAATACTATGTATTTACATTCACACATCACAGCCTATGTTCAACTGAGACAATGATCTGGAAGCTGAGCAGGAAAGGTTAACAGTGATGTTTGCTAAATGTGATTTTAGCTAAATTTAGAAAGTAAATTTACATTATTTACTTTGACTTAGCTGCATCATATTACTACCTAGGGGTGTAAAAGTCCAGGATAGATGCAATTTTCATAATCAACGATCCAATATGTTATGACAGTTTACTCACAACCTCAGGCCTCAAGATGTATGTTTCACTTTTCATCAGAACACAAAGATGATATCAGTTATTATTACTTATAAGATTAACATAGGCACTTATACATGCATAATATAAGCATAGGCGAGCAAATGCGCCCAGAATTTTTAATTTCAAGTTAAGACAGTGACAATGGTGGACCAGTTTCTATACTTCTTAATAAAATATACGTTAAATGTATACATGTACAGGAGAATATGAAAGGGGGAAAAAGTTGAGTTTGCAGAGTTATGTGACTGAACACCAATTATAAATGCTAATTTTAGCTTCGAAACTAAGTTACACTTAACAACACAAATGTGCAGCTACACAATATAAAATATGTTGTATGAAAGACTTACCTCAGTCGGTTGGCATGATGTTTGCTGTAGTATCGTCAGAATTTGTTGTAGTTGGCGAAACAGGCTTGCACTGAAGAAAGAGAGCGTTATTTTCTCATATTCAAATCATTAGCTAGCGGTTCCGCTGTCGTGCAGAACAGCCAATCATCGTGGGCGGCGCTAAATTGGCGGCAAATTTGCGAATTTGCGTGCGCGCACACACACACTACACTAAACCTACTATCACGGAAAACAATACCAAATAATGATTAAAATTTGCATTTATTTGCAAGACAAGGTTTAAAGAGTAGTAAAAGAAACAATACATAATTTACAGTACATGTACTGTATGTACAAATACTATTATTTGACCTTAAAAACTTCACTTTAACCCTCACATGATTAACGATCTTCAACGGTAATAAAAATCCTTTGACTGAATGATTTGTGGTTAAAAAAAATCCCCTATTTTTACAGGAATTATCTGTAATATTAAATAGCATTTTATGTAAAATTACACATTACTCTGTGAAAATACAGAAAATTTCAGTTTAAAAAACAGAAAATGTATGTAATACTGGAATACAAGCAATCATCTGTAAATTTATTGGTGGAACTTTAAAATACAGGAAATATCTGCATAACAACGGTATTTCATCGTATAATGAAAATTGTGTAAAAAAACCCAGACAATTACCTGTAAAAAAAAAATAATAATAATTTTAACAGTGTATGTGTTTCCCTGAAGCACTGATCCTTAATCAGATTTTTATACCCAAATCCTGATCTCAACCATCACACAACTGATTTGAAACCAATAGTTACCGACACCTCCCCCCTTCCTCGCTCTTTCCTCATTATACAGGCAGTCAGGCTGGCCGAGGCTATCACACTGAAAGCCGCTATCTCTGTGGCCCAGCTGTGGGCGATCTCACTATCGCTTTGGGCTGAGCCCGGCCTTAGACAACCAGGAGATTCACATAGCACTCAGGAAATTAGTCCACTATCTAGATAGGCAGCCATATTGTCTTGCCAGGACTCTCTCTCTCTGTGTGTGTGTGTGTGTGTGTGTCAGAACATTACCCAACCAGCATTGCTGATTTCAGAAAACAAGGTGTAGCTTCTTTGAAACTAACATGAATTAATTTAAAAACAAAAATTATTTAATTGAGTCGAAAACATGGTGTAACACTGTAAGTTGTTTCTCTTATTGTGGCATTTAAATACAAAAGCTGTTGTCTTGATTTTGATTATGAATGACTGAATAATTTAATTTAATTTAATGTAATAATTTAGCCAAAACAAAGGTTCATCACTGATCGAATTTACAAAAACATTCTGGTCTGCACAGCAGTTGATTATTTCATGCAAAGAGCCTCATTGGAGGAAGAAAACCATTATTATTGTCCTGTTAATAAGCTTGTGACTATGTTCAAATCTCCTCGCCATCTCTCCGGAGACCCACAGCAAGCCTTAAATTAGCACAATAACACCGAAACATGCAAACAAACAAAAGGATTACAGCACAGAGCTTTCAAAAATAAAAAAAATTAAAGTAAGGCTTGAGGTTCTGGAGCATGTTGTGTGTTGCGTTGCATGGATAATTTGTAGGTTAATTTGATAGGAAGCTTATTTATTTGGGTTAATCTGTGGTGTGGTTTATTGTAGAACAGCAAACATGAGAATACCAACAAAGAACAGGCTGTTTTCTGGCAGCGAGAGATTTGTGTGTTTAGTTTCTCTCAGCACTTCGGGGAATTGTTAAAAGCTTTAGCTCACAAACACACACGAGCGGAAGTTATTTTTAGTAGAAATGAAATCTAAATGGAAAACTACCTTGTTTCGCACTGCAGTGGTAAAAACATTCCAGGAAAGGCGACCCATTTTCTTGTTTCTTATTTCCTAAAAACATATTAATTCTTTCTAAGGATGTCTATTAATATGTATCTTACATGATTGTTTTCCATTATTTTCTTTAATCTAATAAATAGATGGATTTTCTTCATAGAGGTCTGACATAAAAGGTTCAAACTGAGTTTAATGTCACATCATGTCCATGACATCACATTTTGTCTGCAGTGACACTTCCTTTGACTGTAAAGGCCCATTCACCACAAGAACGATAATTATAAAAGTAACTATATTTGCGTCCACACCAATGCACAAAAATGCTCCGTTTCTTCTAAGCGTGGTTGTATTCTGATTAGTTGTCTATGTTTTTGTCATTCATCAGCTGGGAAAAAATTGATTTGAGAGGGATTCCAACTATATCATTCTTCTGTGTCATTACTCTTATAGCTGTGGTGTGGAAGTCTCTTTTCTAAAGGGAATAGAATGATTATTTAAACTTTATTGATATCATTATAGTTAATGTCTTTGGTGTTTACAGGTCTTAAAGGTATAGTTCACCCAAAAATAATTAATTAATCAAGTCATTAATTGCTCACCCTCATGTCGTTCCAAACCCGTAATACCTTCGTTCATCTTCGGAACACAAATTAAGATATTTTTGATGAAATACGAGAGCTTTTTGCTGTCTACATAGACAGCAAAATATTTTCGTAGTTTCCAAAATTAAGGTTGAACTGATGTCACATGAAATATTTTAACAATGTCCTTACTACCTTTCTGGGCCTTGAACGTGGTAGGTGCTTTGCTGTCTATGCAGGGTCAGAAAGCTCTCGGATTTCATCAAAAAAATCTTAATTTGTGTCTTAAATACATAACCTATCAGTATCTGTGCTAATACTGTAACATCTATTTTTTTAAACCTGTTTAATTGTCTTCGATGACAGTACTTTCCGCCCTTCAGGTCCTGTTTCCTATGTTCTTCTGTTTCCGTCGCCCCCAGAGATGCTTTTGCTAAAAGCCGTCGGTTGTTAGCGACAATCAGAAGCCGCCTGACTTTCTCTCTCTCTCTTTCTGTCTGTCTCCGAACAGCCGGTTTGATTTCATCTGCATCCTGTCGTTTATTATTCCGTCCCAGCACTGGGCCGAACTCCTCTGAGAGACCACGGCCTGATCAAACGCTCTCTCCCAGGAGCTCCTTTTCCCTCTCTCCCCATCGCTCTCCCCCGTTATGTCTAAATCCTCCATACAAATCGCTGAATTTCTGCTCTCCCAGTGGGGCCTATTACTGCCTGTGGGGCATTAAAGATCATTAATAGTTCTGTCAGAATGGAAGAGGGAGAACGAGAGGAGAGAGAGATAGAGGGAGAGGTGGAGGAGAGTTGCTTAGCTGCTCATAAAGGGAAATTAATACATCTGCCTCATTAATGCTGCCTGGTTTTTGATGTTTGTTAGCTAGCAACTTTAATGATGTACGTAGGTCTGAGCCAACAGGGTGCTTGACTAAATTTGATTCCTCCAATTAAGTAGTCAGAGTTCTTTTCTTTTGGGAGGAAAAAAAAGAGAGGCGCAGAGGGTGAAGAAAGAAAATTGGACTCCCCCAACATTCAGTCTTTATTTCTCTCTTGCTCTTTTTAGCACCTCCGAGTTGTTGTTTTTTTTTTTTTTTTTTCCTGTCGCAGCTTGATTGCAGCGCCACGTTCATCAACCTTGGTCTTCAGGAAGTTGTTTACCGTTGGCAAATCAAGGGGAAATATTTTAATCAGTGTCTGCCTCTGTCTTAATCACTAACATTAGCAAGCCATGTATGTTAATTGCCGTGTAGGAAGGTGATCGTCGTCAATCTCGAGTGCAAATGATGGAATCTAACACCCTGACATGAGCAAACAAGCTGAAGGCGTCAACTGGAAGAATGATGCATGTAAAGAACATAAGGCTTTGTCTCCAATGTCATTTTTTGTGTAATGTGTGTTGTCTAGAGAAAAAAGCTTGATGACTCTAATTAAGTACGTTACATGTAGCATGTAGTCAATTGAATTTTGTTTAGAGATGAAGTACAGCTAAGGCCTTAAAAATACAAACATTTCAAGCTATGAAATCTCGATTTGTAATCCTACAACCCAGAACAAGAAATAACATTGGTGGTTAACGCTCCTGTTGTGTTCAGGTCAGTTTGACATGCATTAAGTGTTGAAAATTTATAGTCTGTTTTGGTTGTTCTTGGGAAGTCATGTTGCAGTTTGCTCTGGCAGTTATCGTACATAATAACGACTAAACATTGTTGGTTTCGCCTGCAGACGGCCGATCTGCAGGGCCTTCACTTTAACTTCCAGTACGTGTGGAGCTGCAGACAGGCATTATGGGAGAAGGCTGAAACAGAATTCTAAATCAGCTTAGCCTGCTAGCCCTCAAAAGGATTATTCATCTTCAAAAGAGTGTGATTCATGCCTGCAAGACCCACCGCTTCATCTTTCACCTCCACTTTCCTTTCTCTCTCCCTTTCTTTCTGTCTCTCTCTTATTTAAAACGACCCCTTGACAAGCTGAATGAAGAAGAATGAGTGAACAGATGCATTGTTAATGTACTGGTCGTGTTGCGATTTGAGGCAGTGTCGCTTTACGTTTACAAGTTTCATCTCTGACGTGGAAGGAACTGTCTTGGATACAGGAGGTGTGTAGCCAAAATCAGTAATGCTGCATTTATTTGATCAAAAATACTGAAAAAGTAGTATAGTTAATGTTTTTGAATATATTTTAAACTGTAATTGAATCCACAGCTGACTATATATATATATATATATATATATATATATATATATATATAGTGCTGTCAAACAATTAATCGCATCCAAAATAAAAGTTTTTGTTTACATAATATATGTATGTGTACTGTGTATATTTATTATGTATATATAAATACACACACATGCAGTATATATTTTGAAAATATTTTCATGTATATGCATATATATTTATATTCTTAAATTGTATATTATATATACATATATTTAATGTATAAACATAACATATTTTTCTTAAATGCACACATGAATGTGTTTGTATTTTATATACATAAGAAATATACACAGTACACATATTATGTAAACAAAAACTTTTATTTTAGATGCAGTTAATCGCGATTAATCATTTGACAGCATATATATATACAGGTGCATCTCAAAAAATTTGAATATCATGAAAAAGTTCCATTTGTTTGGTAACTTATTTCAAAAAGTGAAACTTTCATATATTCTAGATTCATTACATGTAAAACATTTAAAAAGTTTTTTGTTTTAATTTTGATGATTAGAGCTTACAGCTCATGATATTAGAATATTAGAATATTTACATTTGAGTTTCAATTAATGACCATCCCTACAGTATAAATTCCGGGTATATCTTGTTCTTTGAAACCACAATACTGGAGAAGACTGCTGACTTGGCAATGATCCAGAAGACGATCATTGACACCCTCCACAAAGAGGGTAAGTCACAGAAGGTCATTCCTGAAAGTGGTGGCTGTTCACAGAGTGCTGTATCAAAGCATATTAAATGCAAAGTTGACCGGAAGGAAGAAATTGGATAACAAAATGTGCACAAGCAACAGGGATGACCGCAAGCTTGAGAATACTGTCAAGCAAAGCTGATTCACACACTTGGGAGAGCTTCACAAGGAGTGGACTGAAGCAGGAGTCAGCGCATCAAGAGTCACCACGCTCAGACGTCTTGAGGAAAAGGGCTACCAAGCCACTTCTGAACCAGAGACAACGTCAGAAGCATTTTACCTGGGCTAAAGAGAAAAAGATCTGGACTGTTGCTCAGTGGTCCAAAGTCCTCTTTTCAGATAAAAGTAAATTTTGCATTTCATTTGGAAATCGAGGTCTGGAGTCTGGAGGAAGACTGGAGAGGCACAGAATCCAAGCTGCTTGAAGTCCAGTGTGAAGTTTCTGAAGTCAGTGATGATTTGGGTGCCGTGACGTCTGCTGGTGTTGATCCATTGTGTTTTATCAAGTCCAAAGTCAATGTAGCTGTCTACCAGGAGATTTTTGAGCACTTTATGCTTCCATCTGCTGACAAGCTTTATGGAGATGCTGATTTCCTTTTCCAGCAGGACTTTAGCACCTGCCCACAGTGCAAAAACACTTCCAAGTGGTTTGCTGATCATCATATTACTGTGCTTGATCGGCCAGCCAACATGCCTGACCTGAACCCCATATGGAGTCTATGGTATATTTTCAAGAGAAAGATGAGAAACAGTTGATCCAACAATACAGACGAGCTGAAGGCTCAATAGTGCCTCAGCAGAGCCACAGGCTGATCGTTTCCACGCCACACCTCACTGATGCTGGAGTTTGTGCTAAAGTAGCCCCGACCAAGTATTGAGTGCAAAAATCAACATACTTTAATGAACTTGAAGTTTTCTGTTTTGCAAATCCTTTTTTTTTGATTGATCTTAGGAAGTATTCTAATATTTTGAGATACTGGATTTTTTACTTTTATGAGCTGTAAGCTCTAATCACCTAAATTAAAACAAAAAAACTTTGAAATGTTTTACTTTACATGCAATGAATCTAAAATATATGAAAATTTCACTTTTTGAAATGTTACCAAAAAAAAAAAAACTTTTTCATGATATTCTAATTTTTTGAGATGCACCTGTATGTGTCACAGTGTCACGAGGTTGTCATCCTACATATAAATGCCTTATAGTTGCTGTCAATAAACCAGGCTTAACACCGCATTCAGTTCTGGGTGTCAGCTGTGCATGTCGTTGCATTACCTGTTTCTCAGCTGGTAGAATAAAGAAAGAGATTGAGAGAGACGAGACAGGAGGACAGGAAGCTGTACTAGTGGAGGTCTTTCTGAGTGTCAGTCCTCACTGGGCATTAATAATGCATCTCTGCAATTGTCACTGCTGTTAAGATGCATAAAGTGGCTTGTTGGAAAGAAAGCACAGTTGAATGAATGGGCCTGTTGGTGCAGGACTGACATAACCCTGACAGTAGCATATCATGGGGGCATATTCTCTTGCATTTAGAAGCAAGAATAAGGAGTTTTTCATCAACTTCAGAAGTCCACATTTTCATAAGAAGCTCACATTTTTAACATCAGTTTGCCTGTTTTTTTATATTTATAAACTACTTTTCAAAAGTTTCAGTAAAACGTCTTTAAATAAATAAATATATATATATATATATATATATATATATATATATACATACATATATATACATACATATATTGTGAGTCTGTGTGTTTTTTTTTTTTTAATTCAGCAAGGATGCATTAAATTTATTGAAATCTACAATACAGTAAATTTCTATTTAAAATAAATGTTGTTAAATGTTGTGAAAATTCAGCTTTGCCATCACGGGAATAAATTACACTTTAAAATATGGTATAATAGAAAACAGATATTTCAAATTGTAATAGTGTTTTCACATTATTGCAGTTTTTATTGTATTTTTTTCAAATAAATGCAGCCTTGGTGAGGAGAAGAGTCTTCTTTAAACAACATTTAAAAAGTATTACTGACCTACTGATTTGCAAAATTTGCATATTTTCTTTGAAATGATACAGCATTTATGAAATGTTTATACCAAAGCTGAATCTCTGAGGCTGTACTTTCTGTTATGAAAGAGGATTTAGCACACATTATATGTTTTTTGCTATGAGAAAGCTGTCGTGCTGTGCTGTATTTCTGGCTCCTTCTGCCACAGAGTAATCTACAACACCATTACAGGCAAATGATTAGCCACAAACACCCAATTAGGGTGTAAATGTTTTAAAGGGGTGACAGGTTGATCAGTGATAATGTTGGCCATGTGGCTGAACTAGCAGGAATAAATCACAGTGCACTTACTGGGGCAGCCCTTGTGAAATGTTTTAGTTATGCTAATGAGAATTACCATAATTCAAAGTGAGCCAACTCCTAGTTGAGCTTGCATTTCATTTAGACACACACACACAGGAGAAACATCAAATGAGTTGCCTGATATTCTGTGTTATTTTTGTTTTCAGTAGTATTACAGGCCTCAAACAATGTTCTCATTCGCCCCAAACCATGTTTTGTACATTTTTCTTATTATTTCTCTTTTTTTTTTTGCTTGGCTGAATTTGTGAAGTAGGATCAGCGTGTGTATAAAAAGCTCAGCAGAACTACATTTTTATTTGTTTACCAGTCGACGACTCTTCATCCTTCCTAAAGCTCCTGTCACCTTTGTCTGGTTCCTCTTCTTCTCTTTGTTGTTCTCTGTTCTCTTGCTCGCTCGCTCCCAAACAGCACTCGCCGCCATCTGGCAGGACCTGTTGGCTTGTTTGTTTTTCAGAGCAAACAGCAAATCATTCCCTTCCTCTTTCTGCCTTTTACCATATGCCGCAGCCTGCGTATTAGAGGATGTCATGTTTATTAATGAAGCTTTTCAAAGACACTCACACACACTCCAACCTGCTGGATGGGCTTCAACGACGAAGCTTCTTGGGAAGTTGTCTTAACTGTTCTCTCAATATAATTGGCTACTTTTAAAGACTCACATGTAAGTGCAGTTTTCTTTATTGGAGTATTTCCTATTGAAACAGCTTTTTTATATCACATCCATGAAAGAAGAATTTCCAAAATTATATTTATAAAAAAAAGAGAAAAATTTACGTTAAAACAGAGCAGCTCAATAATCCTTAGTGTGTTTTATATTGTTCTAATTAGTAGTAGAATTCGTAGTAGTTTTATCTTATCAGTATTCTTTGTAATTTTTTTCCCTCCTTTTTTTATAGAAACACTAAATGACAAACAATATCTTAAGCACCACCACCAGACCTAAGTTCAGTCAACATGACAAATATGCATTCAATTGTTATTCTAATTACTAAAGTTCTATCATCATTTAATGCTAAATTATCATAATATCATAAATATCACAAATAGATTATTTTCCAAGATCGTTCAGTCCTAATATATATATATATATATATATATATATATATATATATATAGCTACACACACACATATAGTGTTTAGTCTCTACTTGAACCACTGCACTAGCATATTAGATCAAAGACATGGACTAAAAGCCAAAAAACTTTAATTTTGGTTTCATGAGGTCCCTCACCTGAATACACATGACATAAAAAATTAAAGCCACCTTTTTGAGGCCATTTAAGAGGCTAGAAATGCAGGGAGAAGGAAGTGAGTGAAAGAGAGATCAGCTAAATGAGCGAGACCTCAGGGTGTGCTGGGAGGTAGGTAGACCTGGAGGAGCCCGGAGGGCCATTACCATAGCGTTAATGCTAATCAGTGGCTGAGCAAGCTAAATAATGCATCAGCCACAGATGGCAGGCACCGGGCAGGACTGTGCTCCAGTATACTACCGCCACTACTCTCAGGACTCAAGGGCCTTAGGAGACAATTAAGATGGAATTATTGTTGTCAGATCTGCTTAGCGTGAAATGATCCTTGATCAGCATTTGAATTTATCTGCAAAGTCTGGTCAGTTAGGAGGTATGAACTAGGGTGCCACTGAACAGTAGACATTGAGGTCTGACATGTCCATTGGGGCCCAAGTGGATGGTCCACATTTGCTAGCACATATATATATATATATATATAAATATATATATACTGTGTGTGTATATATATATATATATATATATATATATATATATATATATATATATATACTGTGTATATATATATATATATATGTATGTGTATATATATATATATATATATATATATATATATATATATATATATATATATATATATATGTATATGTGTGTGTGTGCTTCAAGGAATTGTCTCAGCTTTTTGCATGTTGACATATATACAGTATACGAAATATAAGGAGATATTACTTGTTTACATTTGCAAAACTCAGCTAAGCTTTAGATGCTTGTCAGTAGTATCATTACGAAGCAAATGGGATTCCTGCAGCAAAATGTTGCAGCTCAGTGCTGCTTTCATCTCGCTTTTGTTTTTGAGACGTCACAGGCTAATCCTAATCTATGAGATTAAGACATTTTGTGCTCTTAAAAATGACAGAATAGTATATTTGTGCGCATTCGTATGTATGCATCACCTACTGCTTTTCTGCATGAATTAATCTGCAGGATTAATGGAGTATAATGCCGTTAGCTGAGGAAGTGTATCATTGCCGTGGTGTATGTGTCAACAATATTTTAATGACAGTTAAATCCTGTTGAGCGCTGGCTCTCTCACAGTTGTGTATTCTTAATATGTCATGTTCAACTACTGATCAAACTGAATATGTTTATTCCTTTCAGCTCATAATTCTTTCACAAAATGAGGTCATCTCATTGCATGTTTCTGAAACAGCATTTGTGTATGGCGTTATTTTACTGCCAAATGTCGAGAGCGCATTTTGTAGCGCGAAAGTAGATTAATATAATGCGCGAGCGCGAATCTCCCCGCTCACACGCGGATTTCCTTTGCTAATATTCCTTCGCTAGATATTAATTATTTTCACACCTGGATTAAACATAAAAAGTTATAACAATCAGATTTTTCTATGACTAACTCGATGAAAATACTAGGCCTACGTGAAGAGGGAACTGATTCTGGAATTTATCTACAATTTAATAATATTTAGTCATATCAAATGTATATTAGAAATGGCTAGGAATCGGGTGCTTGGATGATTTATAAAAAAAAAAAAAAAACTAGTTTGTCTAATCATTTGGTCAAACCCCTCTGAGCGATTTATCTAAACAAACAAACAAACAAAAAAGTATATGATTCTTAAAGTTCATGTGGCCATACATGTATTGTGTACTTGGGATGGAATATATATATATATATATATATATATATATATATATCTCTTCTGATTTAAGACAGAACTATGGTCAGATGCACTATTCCCTAAATAGCCTACTTAAGATGTGGAGACCAAATATAACACTAATGAATTTATCATATTTGTGATAACATCACTACATTATATTCTATGGGTTTAATGCATTTACAGACAGTGTCATTACCTATAACTGTCATATAACTTTATATTCACTGTTTAGAGGAGAGTGCCATTGAATGTGTTGCTAATATGTAGTGAATTTTCATGAAAAGAAAATCTAACTAAAATCAGAACTGAAAACAAAAACTGGATTTAAAAAAATAAATAGATAAATAAAAAAACTCCCAATAAATGTCCAAACAGCAATTCTATCAGAGCATTTAGTGTGTTATGATATCATCGTTTACAACTATTTTTGCATTTGATGTTGTTTGATAGGAATTGTTACTTACTGTTGCCAACAACTGAGAATATATTGCAATTATTTTAAATTCAGTTGAGATATCTGACATATGACATAACATTGACCTTTTATATGAAGTCTTTAGAGCCATGGGCTGTTTTTAGATAAATCGAGGGGTTTGACTAACCATAGTTGGACAGAGGTTATTTATATGTACAAATCATCCAAGCACCTAATTTCTAGTCATTTCAAATATACATTTGATTAACATTTCTAAATATTATTAAACTGGAAAGATCCGTCTTTGATTGTCAAAATATTTCACAGAAAAGAACAAAATACAAACATAAAAGATATAAAGTAAAACAAATTAGCCTACAATAACAAGTGTTAAAAAAAATGCAACAATAAAAAAAAATCAAGGAAAGGCCCTAATGAAGAAATCTGTTTCAAGACATTTTTTAAAAGTGCATAATGATGGAGGATTCACGTGACATCGCACTTGAGTAGAGCTCCGTACGTTTGGCCTCTTTTTGCTGATTTTTTCGTTTTGTTTTAAGTTTTATTCATTGGTGGTGCTTTACCTGATGGCATGCAGTCGTAAACAGCAGGAGTTGTCTCCATCGGCTTCTCCGATTAAGAAGAAATCCAAGCCACCGACCGCGCGCGGTATGATGGACAAGATGGCGAACACTGTTACACACTTTGAGGACATTCTAAGAACTGAGTTGACGGCGATGCGGAACGAGTTCGCTTCTCACATGTCAGTTGTTCAGTCGCTATGCTCTAAACGGGATCTTCTTACAGGGGAGATGAGAGAACAAAAGAAAGTTGTTGCAGATCACGATAGGCGAGTAGCTGCGCTCGAGCAACAGGTTGTGGACTTGTAGGATCACAATAGGCGCAGCAATCTGTGTCTGGTTGGATTGCCTGAAGATTCCAAAAAGGACGACCCTATGGGCTTTTTAAAAAGATCGCTACCGACGTGGCTCCCATCTCTGGCGGGCAAAGAGATTGAAGTTCACGTGTACACAAGGCTCTCCTCAGATCGTGCTAAACCATGGGTTTTCATCTTTAAACTGCTGCGGTCCATGGACAGGGAGCTCATTCTGCGGGCCGCCAGACTTCATGCCCCGGTGAAAACTTCCGACGGAGCAACACTGTCTGTCTTTCCAGATTTTTCTCCGGTCACCGCAAAAAAAGAAGTGCATTTGTGCCAATTAGGAAGGAGATGAGAGACGCTGGCATCCAGAATTTTCTCCTTTATCCTGCAACGCTGAAGGTCATTCTCAATCAAGGTGAACCTAAAATGCTGTATTCCCCAGAAGAAGCAAGAGTTTTTCTTAGATACCTTTCATCCACCAACTCTTAGTGAACTTCAGCTGGACATTTGCTGTCTAATTGGAGAAGAGATATATATATATATTTTTAAATATAAATACTACCTAGTCAATATGTGACTATGGGGCCAAATGTTGGTGCTACAGTAATGTGCAGGGTTTTGTTGATGCCACGGACCATATTAAGGGGTGCTGGCAGATCAAGGTTTGTTCTTGGTTTGATCTGCGATAGTTCATGGGAACATGTTTATGTTTTTTTAAATGGTAACGGGGAGGGTGGGGGGTGGTTTAATGGTGGACTCAACTGCTTTTATTCTCAAACTTGTATTTTGTCTTATTATGCAGTAATTCTGTTTGACATCTATGACTGACCTTAATATTCTCTGAGTTGTAATATTAATGTGTTAAATGTCCCTCACAAACATACAGGTTTTCTGGAGTTTTTGCGAAGAAGAAAGATTGATATAGTGTTAGTTCAAGAATCCCATTTGAAAGAGGAGGATATATGCAGGTGTGATAAGTTTTATGAAGTGGTCTCTCACTTGTCTTCGGATACTAAAACAAAGGTTGTCCTAATACTGGTGCGGAAGACTTTAAATATGACTATTTTCGAGAAAGGTTGTGATACAAATGGTAGAATAACACGCATAAAAACAATAGTGGAGAATAGGAATATTGTATTTCTCTCAGTTTATGCCCCTTGTACTCCTGACCCTACTTTTTTCTCTGTTTTGTCAAACTATCTCTTGAAGTTTTCAGATTTTGAAATTGTATTGGGTGCAGATACAAATTCTGTAATGTCACATATCCTAGATAGATCTGGACCAAAGGAATCACACTCTCAAGCTTTGTGTTCTGATAAATTTCAGCAATGTGTAATCTCATCCTCATTGGTGGACAGTTGACGTTTATTAAACCCTTCTGCTAAGTCTTTCACTTTCTTTTCTGCTACTCATAAATCCTATTCGCGAATTGACTATATTTTCATTTCCACTTCTTTATCTTCAGCTGTTCGTGATGCTGATATCTGTTCCTTATCTCTGTCAGATCATGATGGAAATTTGTGCAGATTATCTTTGATCCCTCGGCCATCTCGTGCCACTAGATGGCGATTTAACCCTAAATTGTTACAGGATGAAAACTTTTGCAGTCAATTCAGAAATAAATTTGCTGATTTTATTGAAATTAACCAAGGTTCAGTGGATGATCCTCGAACACTTTGGAATGCAATTAAAGGATTTATAAGGAATAACTCAATTTCATATGCCTCTTTCCTTCGGAAAAACTGACACAAAAAGATAGTTGAACTGGAATCACAGCTCTAGAATCTGACTAGAGATAATCAGCGTTGTTTCTCAGACAATACACTCAGTAAAATCATGGCAGTTAGATCCGAACTCAATTCATTACTGAGATCCAGGGCAGAATTCCTGATCCAAAGATCCAGGCAGAATTACTATTTTCAAGGGAGTAGACCAAGCCACCTTTTAGCCCGAAGATTACGCAACAATGAAAAGTTTGCTAATATTTCAGCAGTGAAATTCCAATCTGGGCTCATTATGACAGACCCAAAAGACATTAATATTGCCTTTCACTCTTTTTACTCTAACCTCTATACTTCTTCTGCTGATGGTGACCCTGACTCTTTTGCATCTTTTCTGTCCAACCTTGATTTACCTAGGCTGTCAGATTTCGGATTCGGAATACCTGGCTGAACCGATCTCTCTTTAGGAGCTGGAGTCAGCAATTCGATCTATGAACAAAGGGAAACCCCCGAGCATAGATGGCATTCCAATCAAATTGTATACTAGTTTTTGGTCGGATTTAGGCCCCCTCATGTTAGATATGATACATTTTTCAGTTACTCAAGGCTCATTTCACCCATCCATTAATATAGCTGTTATTTCTCTCTTGTTAAAAAAAGATAAAGATCCGACTTCCTGTTCTAGTTACCGGCCACTTTCTTTCATAGGGACTGATGTTAAATTATATGCTAAAGTACTATCTCGTCGTCTAGAGGAATTTATGAATAGGCTCTCCTATCATGACCAAACAGGATTCATTAAATCTCGTTCAGCTTCGGATAACTTACGCAGGTTATATCATATTATTAATTCAAAGAATAGTTTGCTCTCTCCTTGCGCAGTATTATCTCTAGATGCGATGAAAGCTTTTGACCAGCTAGAATGGAACTATTTATGGGCGGTTCTACAACATCTGGGTCTAGGATCGAGTTTCATAAATATGATAAAAGTTCTGTATGTCAATCCAGCAGCCACTGTTCTCACAGGTGCTGTTCACTCTAACCCATTCTTTATACATCGAGGTTTAAAATTAATTGAAGTCATGTTTACATCCCCTCAATTCTAAAATTGATTCCTTTCTATATCTATTCAATTGGTTCAAATCTTTACTTGGGGATAGATGTTTTTCCTTCCCTGCAGGAAATCGTCTCAAAAAACTATAATGGTATTCTAGCCAAAGTATCCTCAGATTTGGAAAATTGGTCTCGTCTTCCTACTTCTTTTACATTTACATTTACATTTATTCATTTAGCTGACGCTTTTATCCAAAGCGACTTACAATTGCTATATATGTCAGAGGTCGCACGCCTCTGGAGCAACTAGGGGTTAAGTGTCTTGCTCAGGGACACATTGGTGTCTCACAGTGGATTCGAACCCGGGTCTCTCACACCAAAGGCATGTGTCTTATCCACTGCGCCATCACCACCGCCGTATTCAGGTCCGTATATCGGTGATTAAAATGAATGTTCTCCCACGTATCAATTTCTTTTCTTCCATGATTCGTCTCGCTCCACCGGTTGGCTACTGGAACAAACTAGATGCACGTGTTTCACGGTATGTATGGGATGGGAAACGTCCTCGTATTAAACTGACTACCTTAGAATGATGTAGATTACATGGAGGTCTTTCTTTCCCTAATTTTAGACTGTATGCTCAAGCCTTTTCCCTCCACCCTTTAGCAGTTTGGTTTGATCCTGACTCTGCTGTGTCTTGGAGAGCAATTGAGGAATCTATTGTTTATCCATATAAATTGATGCATCTTGTTTTTTCGGGAGTTCCGCTTAGGCAGTGTAAATCTCGGTTTGGTCCCATTGTAACCCACCTCCTCTCCACATGGAGGGATGTTGAAAGACGTTCACAACTAGTTACAAAATGGCATAGGCATTCGCCTATTTTCCACAATAATAACCTTTTGTCAGGCAGTAATCCATTTCATTGTCCGCAATGTACTAAACTTAAACTAAAAGTAAACACTCTGGGAGATATTTATGATGATAGTGGCTTAAAATCCTTCCAGAATCTTAAAACTCAATATAATCTGCCAGGCACCTCCTTCTTTATGTATTTGCTCATTAGATTGACTCCGCGCCATTTTTTCATGAATGACTTTTGGGACTTCACATTGTCCGTCCAACCAAAATCTTTACTGTTAGCTGCTCTCACAGCAGCAAAAAAATGGCTAGTCAACCTTTGGAATCCTCCTCACACAATGGACAGATGAACCTGGACTGTGTATTTGTTGGACATTATCTCAATGGAACTCTCTACTTCTCGTATACATGGATCTAACGTGAAAACTGTTCATTCATGGCATTCAGCTTTTAATGTTGTCAACTTTAAGAATCATATACTTTTTTGTTTGTTTGTTTGTTTAGATAAATCGCTCAGAGGGGTATGACCAAACGATTAGACAAACTAGGTTTTTTTAATTTTTTATAAATCATCCAAGCACCCGATTCCTAGCCATTTCTAATATACATTTGATATGACTAAATATTATTAAATTGTAGATAAATTCCAGAATCAGTTCCCTCTTCACGTAGGCCTAGTATTTTCATCGAGTTAGTCATAGAAAAATCTGATTGTTGATAACTTTTTATGTTTAATCCAGATGTGAAAATAATTAATATCTAGCACAAGAGCACAGAGAGATGTGCGAGTGCACAGGACAAAGTTTGAGCGCGCACACGCACACTTGAGTGAGAGGAGAGACACGTTTTAAGCGTCCGGTTTTGTGCGAGAGCAAAGGAAATCCGTGTGTGAGCGGGGAGATTCGCGCTTGCGCATTATATTAATCTACTTTTGCGCTACAAAAATGCGCTCTCGACATTTGGCAGTAAAATAACACCATACATTTGCAAAGGATTGTGGTCACTCTCTGAGCTGACATAATCAACTTTAATCAGCATGTCATATTTTAAAGACTCAAAATTGGATTTTTGTAGCATTTAGTTCATGTCTCTCTGCTGGTATACAAACAAAAATGTAACCAAAATTAGAAGATATACAATTGACAGTCTTTCTCTTCTAAAAAAACTGGAAGCCCATTTTGGTCTTGGAATAAAAAAA
Source organism: Barbus barbus (assembly GCF_936440315.1). Lineage (NCBI taxonomy): Eukaryota > Metazoa > Chordata > Actinopteri > Cypriniformes > Cyprinidae > Barbus > Barbus barbus. The sequence continues at coordinate 11,250,290 of NC_136723.1, forward strand.
AAAATTAATATAATTATTACATTTTATCTCACAAATTTGGCTTTTTTTCTCAGAATTCTGAATTTATATCTTATATTTTGGACTGTTTTTCTCTCAGTTCTTGAATTGTGAGATATAAACTCGCTATTCTGGGAAGAAAAGTCTAAATTGTGAGATATAAATTCACAGTTGCAAGAAAAAGAGTCTGAAATGTAAGATAAAAAGTCACAATTACCTTTCTTTTTTTTTACAAAAATCGGTAGTAAGGTATAAATTTTTAATTTCCAGAAAAAAAAAGGAATTCTGAGTTTAAATCTCACAATTCCTTTTTTTGAGTGTACTTCCATCGTTCACACTGATGTTCTTTAGTTTAAATATTTAGATTAAATATGGCACCTATTTTTTACTAGGACTTTTTCATATCTAGAGTGTCAGTGGGAATGTGTTTCTATATACAGCTCCAACATTTTGCACCAAACCTGACAGAAATGAAATAGTTGAACTGGAGGTTAGCCTGGCCTTCTCTCCTCCATGTCAGTGTTTGAGTGGTAGACACTGTGGTTCACTTTCAGCCTGGCAGGATGGGTCCAGTCTGTTTGTAGGCTCCGACACCTGCATGCATGATTTAACATGCTCTGTAACTGCCAGCAGCGGTGCCTGTCGGGAGCTTCACCCCATCCACCCTCACGGCTCAGTTTAAAACTCTTCGTGCCCATGTTCGGCTTTCTCAAGGCCACCTCCAAGGCTCGGCGTGATGATTCACTACGAGGCGGAAGGTGTAGCCAGGAGCAAAGTTTATCCACAACATAAAAAAACATGATCTGCTTCAGTAGAGGAAATCCAGGAGGGGAAAGTTGGAGGAGCAGTGTAGCTGAAGGGCTTTTTCTGATCACATTTCACCAGGGCAGAGTTTGCTGGCAGGATTTCTGCGAGAAACACCTCCACAAGCTTTTCTCTCTTTTTTTAGCTAGCTAGTTATCATTCTTGGTACCTTGCAAAGCATGCCAGATTTGTTTACCGCTGATGAGTTTGATTTTACAAGCACTTTTAATGATGAGCTGAGAACATGCAGTGTTAGTGGTTTGTCTTTTGTCTTATGGAAAGCTGTAAAATGACAAATGTGGTAATTCTAGACCACAGCATATTTATATGTAGGTATTATACACACACAAACGTAAAGCCTGAAGATATTTGAATGCAAGCACATTTAGCTACAAAAGCTTGAGTTCAAATGCTGTTGTGTTTGCAGTTAGGCATCTGGCTGACCTGTTAACCAATAATTATTTTCATGTTATGTCTGGTAACCAATAAATGGTGATATTAAAATTTTAAGGGATAATTCACCCACAAGTGAAAATTCTGTCATTTACTCACCTTCATATTGTTCCATTGTAAGGACAAATAACACTTAGTGATTTCTCAGAATATCTTTTTTTATGCTTCACGGAGGAAAGAAAGTCAGACAGGCTTGGAAAAAAAAAAAAAAAGACCATTAAGAACTAAATTCTAGTTTTAAATGCTACTTGTTTCAAATGCTAAAGTGAGTTTAGACCAAAAATTTTATTGTACAGCATTAAAAATGATTTGCTAAAGACTACGCTCATCAGCATTATTATATTAACTTTAAATGAGTGTTAGATGATGGCAGAAGTGATCTAAATGTAAGAATAGAGAAAATTACCTTGCAAATGGGAGTGCACATTTGTTTATTGTACATACTTGCATAGAGTATATTTATATCTACTGTCTGCCTCTCTTTGTCACCATGGTTCACTGCTAGTCAGAGATAATGGTGATCTTAATGAATCTGGTGTTGATCCCTCTTTCTCTTTTTCTTTCTGGCCTTATCTGTTCTGCCTTTATCTGGCCCTGTCTCTCACACAGCACCACATGACTGATCACCTCACGGTCAACAGAAGACATGGCCACCGCTTAAACACACAAACACACTAAATACACATCTAAGTCATGCCACCTCGACTGGACTGACATGCACAACAAACATCTCTGGGATGACAAGCAGCGTTTGATGAGACAGTTGCGTTTTCTTTCATTTCTGCCATGTTGAGCTATTTTTACATATTTATATATATTTTTTTAAAGATAATTGATGATTGGTTGAGCTTCGTTTGAAGCCATTGTAAATTACTCTAGCAACATATACCTGTGACCTCGTTACATCAGTGCTGCTGCATCTGTGTGTTGCTTTGCCCATTTTATAATGGGGTTTTTCAATTTATGAGTAAAGCCTGTAAATATAACTTGACAATACTTTGACGGTTTGTTTTATGGCCTAACCTGCACACACTCACACCCCAAACTGTCTTATCTGGTTATTATAAACATAAGCTTTCAAAAATAAACATAACTGCTTCGAAATTAGCTTTTTTGGTATGCGTGTGCAGTTTACGTTGTAGAACTAAACAAATTAGTCTTCCAGGTTCTGATGTCATACCTGCACCACTCTATACTGTGCCAAAGAAATTGTTTCATAATGTCAGATGTTGTAGTGAATTTTGAGTTCATGGGTGAATAATGCCTAACAACGACTTGTAGTTCTTCTAAATTCTCTGGAAACCACAGCTCCTTGGAGCTTATTCTTTATTTCTCAGCAAAAAAATGGTTAAAAAAAAAACGTATGTAAAAAAAAAAAGTATGTCACTTTGTTATACATATATTTTATTTAGTTTAAAAAATAATCGTCCAATATACATTTCTGCTCATAAGTTTACATACCCCTTGCAGGATACTGCAAAATTTTATTCTGTCCTGAAAAAAACAAAAATAGATGTTCACATATAGTCAAAAATACAAATTACATTTAACCAATTAACCAGTTCAAAAGTGTACATACAGTACTCTTGAATCTTAATACTGTTTGTTGTGTATGACTGTTGTGTTTGACTGATTTTTGTGTTTAGTGATAGTTTTTCATGAGTCCTTTGTTTGTCCCGAGCAGTAAAACTGCCCACTGTTCTTTAGAAAAATCCTCCAGGTCCTAAACAGTCTGGTTTTCTAACATCTTATACAGATTTGAACCCATTGCATTCCTTTTCACACTAAGGACAGTTTTGGGACTCCTACACAACTGTTACAAAAGGTGAAAACATTCAGTGTATTCATAGACAGTGTGTTGTTGAATAAACACGAAATCCAGCCAAACCATAACTTGCAACAACAATGCCCCACAGTAAAAAGCTTCATAAAAAGCACTTCATAAAGCTTGTCGTAATATAACAGCGGGGTGCAGCGAATGGCCGGTATCTCGGTTGGATTTCCTGCCGGTGCCCGTGGCAAGACATGTTTCCTTGTAGCACCATTAACATTGTCATCATCATCATCGTTTTCATAAATGAACTTGGGCTCTGACCGCCTCACTGAAGCCCATTAGACAGCACAGATGGCCCTCTCTAGAGGCACGGCTATAATAATGTGCAGTTTAGTTATGATCTGACTTTAGGGCTTCGGGGTGCTAAGCCTCCGTCTTTGTCCCCAGCAACGCCCCTCCCCCTGTGGACTGAATCCAGCAATATCCAGCTGAGACTTGATCCATGGGATTGACCTCTGACCTCCTGCCATCGTTAGTGCCTGTTTACATTGAGCAGATTGAAGCTGTTCGAGTGCTTGATTTGTCTGGCAGTCTCTCTCACACACACACACACACTACATGAGGGTCTCTGATAAAGAAAGGTGAAGGCGGTTAGGGAGGAGCATGTTGGTATGCCGTGTCTGTCTACACACATATGGGTATCAAAGTGCAAATATGAATCTGGCAGTTCTCATAATGAGAGAGGGGGGAACATATTATAAAATAACTAGAAGTGACCGACAGCAAGAGACAAGACACATTCTCCTTTGAATACTAATTACCGGCCGAAGAGAAAAATGCAGAGAGGAGGGGGAAAATATAAGTAAACCAGAATAGAGAGAAATATATAACCTTTTATAGCTTTTAAGATGTTGTTTATCTTCTATAATGATGATGTTTCTGAACTGGTGGCCCAAAGCTGGTGTTTTTTTTTTGTTTTTCTTAGCAGTTGTTTCAGGTGGAAGCTCCTTAGAAACATTTATAGACACAGATCAACAGCATAATGTGTAACACTTCATTTATTGAGTCTTGAGGTACTTTGTAGAGTTTAATGGTTTAATGAATGCTTTTTTTTGCTTTTTTTGTGCTTTTTTATGTATTTGAACATTTAATGTATTCCTTTGATGTTGAAGTTGAATTTTCAGCAGCCATTACTCCAGTCTTCAGTGTCACATGATCCTTCAGACAATATTTTTAACATTCTAATTTGGTGCTCAAGAAACATTTCTTAATTTTTATCATTGCTGAAAACAGTGCTGCTTAATATTTTTGTTTTGGGATTTTTTGGTGATTTAAAAAAAAAAAAACATTTATTTGAAAGAGAGTTATCTTTGGTAACAATGTAACTTTTGATCAATTTCCAGAGTCCTTGCTGAATAAAAGTATTCATTTTTAAAAAGAAACAAAATAGGTATATTATTTATTTTAAATTTCAAAATCCTTTCTTATTCAACAGTTTTAAAATCGAGTGTTTGAGTTATATCTCACTCTGTGTTAAAATTGAAAATTAAATAGATTGTTGATTGTTGATGTTGATGTTGTTGATGTTCGAAAGCCTGAAATAATCATTTAAAGACAGTTTTAGATCAGTATACACAGGAAAAGTGTGCTCCAAATCTGTCTTAGGGCCTCCTGGCCACCACCAGACTGCATTCTGGGTCTTGCTCACCTAGAGGAAGTGCTTCTAGTCAATGCAGTCAAGCAAATAAACTGATCTATGCTGCAGCTACGGATGGTCTAAGATCAGGTCCCTCAAGTCATAAAACTGAATCTTAGATGACAGCTCCGGTGCACATCACAAACACAAGCTCTTAAGATTCCGGTGAAGGACAGCGAGCCGCCATCACGCACCCTCCCGTATGCATCATCCATGGAGGGGAAATCAATTAGAGAGAGGGAGGAGATGCTCTGCCCGCTTCGCCATTGAACCGACAGCGCTATTTAGTTTTCATGATGGGCTTTGACTGGGATGAGAGATCAGAGGTAATACTGATAGTCCTGCTGCACTCTGAACACATTATCTGCTGTATACAATGGAAAACACTTCATCAAACCAGAGAGGCGCTGTAGGTCTATTGATAGACGGGTTTTGTGCACGCAGGGAGGCAGAGCGAGGTAAAGGGAGGGGCAAGAGAGAGAGAGTTTGTCACAGATGTCCAGCCCTTTGAAAGAAAATTAAACAAGTACCTCATTAGCAAGCGCTGGGCTGCTCCCGTGAGGAGAGCACTGAGCCAGGCCTTTTAATAAGCTGGGAACTTAATCGCTGCCAAAGTCTCCACCCTGCAGTTTCTGCTCACCCCGGCGACTCCAACTTTAACACCCCTGCCCTCCCCTTTTTGGACCTCCTCTTCCCGTTGAAGTCCTCCCCTCTGACCCCCTGAGAGGCCGTCCCGTCTCTCAGCCTCTTCTATTGACTGCGGCTGATGCAGAGGCCCAGGGAGCGATACCACGCTGGTTCCCTTCTTTTCAGCTCCGGAGAGAGGGGATAATGCCTTTTTTGTGTCACGCATCTAGCTGAATTATGTGCGCTAATTTGATTAGGCAGAGATTTGATTAACTGGAAAATGAGGGCTTTGCGTAGACTTTCACACACTTAATTTCTTCCTTGCAAAGCAGACGCAACATTGTGTCATGAAACTCTGAGGGCATATGGGAACCCCTTTCACAGGCTAGAAGGGCCTTTCAGGCCTTACAATATCCAGGACTGCCACGGTTTATACTGGGATAATCAGTTTAGGGCTCTTTGCCGGGCCGCAGAATACAAATTGCATTTGGCATCAGCGGTGAAAAGGTTCAAAGGATAATGAGATTAATGTAGTAGAGAACTAAGCTAAGCAAAAAAAAAAAAAGGAAAGGAAAGAAAAAATGAAAAGGTTACAAAGTGAAGAAGCATTTTAAGTGATGCATGGACATTTCTAAGTATTAATTTATGATCAATTCTGACAGTCACCTATGCACTTTTTTATTTGCTTTTACATAATTTACATTTAGCATGTATGTGTTTTTTTTAAGAACATAACATATTTCACTTTTGAAATAATTTACCTTATTAAATATCACTGTACAATGAATTTTTTAAAGCTGCTAACAAGATGATGTGAAATCTATGAATGCTGTACCAGCCGCTAAATGGAGCAGTACAGAATCTGTATGTTTTTCACATTATCTGCACTGATTTTGAGGGGAAAACTACAGAATTCTGCTGAATGTATTTAAATGTTTTTGAAATGTATTAATGGGGCCACAACTCTGCATTTGAAGTTGAATTCATTACATTACAATTACATCAAAAATATATTTTGTCCCCTTGATTCTTAATTTCAATTGACAGAATTTCTAAATGTGTATTTTTGTAAACGGATCATTGTGACACAGCAGGTGTATAAATGGATTGCTATAGTCAACACTTTCCTGAATGATTTAATTGCAGCAATCATAATCAAAATCTTGAATTTGTTCAGTCAATTACAAGGGCTGAAGGATGTGTTGAATTGTATGAATGCATTCTGCAGATTTCTATGGACAGAGATTCTATACAGGCTGTGTTTAGATCTCTGTCTTTCATTACCCTGACCTCATAATTTTTTCTCGGGTTTGCTCATTGTAAACTTCAGCAACAAGGTTGTTACTTCAAATCTAATTAAAGGTAATTAAATGTGAAAGTGAGACAAAACCCTAGTAAATAAAAGCAAACAAACATTACAAACAGACAGTACTCAGCACTCACTCCCCGTGTTGTCTAAAGATATCATTGTAATTATATAATCTAATTATAATTCTATAAGTCTAAAGGTATAATTCACCCAGAAATGAAGACACTGTAATCATTTTCTCACCCTCATGTCATTTCAAATGTGTATGACCTTTCTCAAATGCAAAAGAAGATATTTTGAAGAATGTTTCGTTTTTTCAGTGGGGTCCAAAACAACACTGGTCTCCATTGATTTTCACTGTTTGGGCAACAAAACAGATTTTTCAGATATCTTCTTGTGTCTTCCACTAAAGAAAGAATGTCTGGAACAACATGAGTGCAACTAAATGATGACTTTTTGCCTGAACTTTCCCTTTAAATAGGCCTGGTTTCTCCAAAGTTTTTTTTTCTCCGTTTCTGTCACCTATAATGGAATTTGGGCTCCTTGCTTAGTTGGGGTCTGAAAGGCACTTTGTTCATTATTTATTTGTATTCAGTAATATCAGCGATTTGACGGCAGTGACACTTTCGGATGAGAAAATGAATTGAGCTGAATAATGACACTATTGTCTTCTGCTTTATAGCTGAATCAGGTGTGTTGATAATGCATGAATTGTGAAACCTCAACACTGTAATTGAAAAGAAATGAATCAACATTGAACTGACTCGAGCTGAATAACGAGACTCCTGTCCAAAGTAGTGCTGCTTATCGCTGAATTAAATTTGTTTCACATAATGAATGAACTTTGCACAGATTATTGAACTAAACTTAACCAACACTAAACTGATTGGAGCTGAATAATGGCACTATTGTCTTGTTACATCTGCTTTATAGCAGAGCTATGGATCTGCCTCGTTTTTTAAGTTTGCATCAATTCTGTGAAGCTGCTATGAAACAAACTGTATTGCATAAAATGGTATAAAAATACATTTTAAATATATAGTCACCTGTAAGTAAGCCATTTGTATTAGATATTAAATTTGGACTGTAAAAAATAATTTTTGTCCAGCTCAACAAGCCTGAGCAAACCTGGTTCCATACACTAATTACCTACCACAGTCAGATACACACACACACACACACACACATTCTTGTTGATCTGGACTGGCCGTCTGTCATCCGTCCAGAGTGGAAGCTTTAAATTGGGAGGTTATAGAAAGCCAAGGATTCATTAAAAAAGGAGAGAGAGAAACAAGATAGGGAACTGAGAGAGAGAAGGAGAAATGGGGGGGGAAACGAGTGTGGCTCAGACAGATGAGCTGTCTCCTGTTGGACTTCCTTCCATCTCCCCCCATCTGCTCACCCCAGTTTTAATTAAATCTACTGAGATGAGGACTATCTCTCCCACTCTTCTCTCTCTTTATCACGTCCTCCATTTCTATCCACTTCTTTGTGTGTGAGTGTATGACAGCGAGTAAGCGAGTAATGCCATTCTGTGCCAGTGTCCACTCATCTCTCATGTGGTGTTGCCAGCTGCTAATGAGAGCCAAGCAGAGAGAGAGACAGGCAGGGCTCGAGCAGTCATTTGCCAACCCGAATGAGCTGTTAATGAGGGGGATTGTGGGAAGCCCGGCACACAACGGCACGCACACACACACACACACACGCACACACACTCTCGTACATGCCCACACAATCAGATTCACTCCACCATGCCAAAGTTTGCACACACTTTCGTACACATACAGAAGAACCGTGGTTGCATGCAGACAAACAGATGGATAAACAACAAAATATCCACATTTCAACATTTTGAAAAAGTTCTCTGTTGTTGTTCATGACTGGGACTGTGTAGATACAAGCACCACAGAATATTCCTCTGTGGACTGAGAAGGACTATATTTTGTTCTGGATGGTGGTTCCAGTGAATTAATAGTGTTGTACTTGGCTTTATGTGAAACATAAGGGTATTCTCTAATCATAATTAAGCATCTGTAGTCAAGCATTTCATGATTAATTAAGCATTGTTCCTACATTATTGATGTAGAATTCATCTACAACTGTATCCCACTGTTCAGAAGATTTTTTTTTTTCTGTATTTTTGAAAGAAGACTCACCAAGGCTGCATTTATTTGATCCTATGTATATATATATATATTATGAAATATTATGAAATAGCTATTATTGCAAATTATAATAATTGTTGTGTATTTGAACATATTTGAAAATTTAATTTATTCCTGTGGTGGCAAAGCTGAATTTTCAACAGCCATTTCTCCAGTCTTCGGTGTCACATGATCTTTCAGAAATCTTAATTTCTAAATAGATAGACACACAGACAGACAGATTATTGACCCCAATTTTTTTGAATGGTTGTATATATCATTCAATTACATGATTAAAGATCATATACAGTGGGGGAAATTTTTTTTTGATCTCCTGCTGATTTTGTACGTTTGCCCACTGACAAAGAAATGATCAGTCTATAATTTTAATGGTAGGTTTATTTGAACAGTGAGAGACAGAAAAACAACAAACAAAAAAATCCAGAAAAGCGCATTTCAAAAAAGTTATAAATTGATTTGCATTTTAATGAGTGAAATAATATTTGACCCCTTTGCAAAACATGACTTAGTACTTGGTGGCAAAACCCTTGTTGGCAATAACAAAGGTCAGAGGTTTCTTACAGTTGGCCACCAGGTTTGCACACATCTCAGGAGGGATTTTGTCCCACTCCTTGCTGCAGATCCTCTCCAAGTCATTAAGGGTTTGAGGCTGACGTTTGACAACTCGAACCTTCAGCTCCCTCCACAGATTTTCTATGGGATTAAGTTCTGGGGACCTTAATGTGCTGCTTCTTGAGCCACTCCTTTGTTGCCTTGGCCGTGTGTTTTGGGTCTTTGTCATGCTGGAATACCCATCCACGACCTATTTTCAATGCCCTGACTGGTTTCAATGTCCTGGCCCTGACGGTACATGGCCCCGTCCATCGTTCCTTTTGATGCGGTGCAGTTGTCCTGTCCCTTTAGTAGAAAAATACCCCTAAAACATAATGTTTCCACCTCCATGTTTGATGGTGGGGATGGTGTTCTTGGGGTCATAGGCAGCATTCCTCCTCCTTCAAACACGGCTAGTGATTTGATGCCAAAGAGCTGGATTTTGGTCTCATCTGACCACAACACTTTCACCCAGTTCTCCTCTGAATCACTGGCAAACGTCAGACGGGCCTGTACATGTGCTTTCCTGAGCAGGGACCTTGCGGGTGCTGCAGGATTTCAGTCCTTCATGGCGTAGTGTGTTACCAATTGTTTTCTTGGTGACTATGGTCCCAGCTGCCGTGAGATCATTGACAAGATCCTCCCGTGTAGTTCTGGGCTGATTCCTAACCGTTCTCATGATCATTGAAACTCCACAAGATGAGATCTTGCATGGAGCCCCAGTCCGAGGGAGATTGACAGTTATTTTGTGTTTCTTCCATTTGCGAGTAATCACACCAACTGTTGTCACCTTCTCACCAAGCTGCTTGGCGATGGTCTTGTTGCCCATTCCAGCCTTGTGTAGGTCTACAATCTTGTCCCTGACATTATTGGACAGCTCTTTGGTCTTGGCCATGGTGGAGAGTTTGGAATCTGATTGATTGATTGCTTCTGTGGACAGGTGTCTTTTATACAAGTAACAAATTGAGATTAGGAGCACTCCCTTTAAGAGGGTGCTCCTAATGTCAGCTCCTTACCTGTATAAAAGACACCTGGGAGCCAAATATCTTGCTGATTGATAGGGGTACAAATACTTATTTGACTCATTAAAATGCAAATCAATTTCTAACTTTTTTGAAATGCGTTTTTCTGATTTTTTTTTTTTTTTATTGTTATTCTGTCTCTCACTGTTCAAATAAACCTACCGGATTAAACTTCCGGCTTTGCTACTGTTCGGACGCTCTTGCTCTGCGCTTTGCTCCCTATTTTTGCACTTTTCTCAGATCTCTCTAAGATTTTAACTTCAGCAGATCAGCACAGTGCTCAGACAACACATTTTTGGGGGAAAATTAAGACTCTTTCCCAGCAGTTTACATTCCAGAGACGGAAAAACACAGCTGTCTACATTCAAACAGACGAGAGAAAATGCCTCTCGTGGAACCTATTTGCTGCAGAAACTGCCACAGACTTCTACAAAGGATTGTGGTTCTTGAAACAAAGTTACTTGCTGGACTTCCAAAACAGGTGGAACACACAGCAGATGGTCATCACGGACTCCCTCAGCCTACAGCCGGTGAGTCCTGTGAATCTAGTGAATCTCAACAGTTTATACAAAGTGTAGAGGAAAAAGCCGAAACAGATCGACAGACAAATCGATGGCACAAACAGGGAGCGAGACCCAAAGGCAATCGAGACATCAGATTATCACGAGTATCTCGTATTGCTGCCGTAGCATCCTCTACCCCAGATACGGCTATGACAAGACTTGTAAACACTGGTATCCTACCACCCCCTATACCAAATCTTGAGAACAGATTTGAAGCATTAATGAATGTGGGTGAGGAATCCGCAAATGTGACTAAACACGGATCAAATCAGCCAGCGGCTAACATCTCTACTAGCAGGCGCTCAAGGTCGAGCAGACAGCGGCTTTCAGCTCAGTTGTTAAGCCCTTTCTGAAAAAGCGCAATCTTGGATATCAAATCTTCCTTTCATAGGTAAGATTATTGAAAAGGTAGTTTTTAATCAGCTGAACAACTACTTAAACTCAAATGGATACCTGGACAATTTTCAATCTGGTTTCCGAGCACATCACAGCAGAGAGACAGCACTCATTAAGATAATAAATGATATTCGCTTCAATTCTGATTCTGGCAAAATATCAGTGCTGGTACTACTAGATCTTAGTGCTGCGTTTGACACTGTCGATCATAACATACTTCTAGAGAGACTGGAAAACTGGGTCGGGCTTTCTGGGATGGCACTCAAATGGTTCAGGTCATACTTAGAAGGGAGAGGTTATTATGTGAGTATAGGAGAGCATAAGTCTAAGTGCCATGACATGTGGAGTCCCACAAGGCTCAATTCTTGCACCGCTCTTGTTTAGCCTGTATATGCTCCCACTAAGTCAGATAATGAGGAAAAACCAAATTGCCTATCACAGCTATGCTGATGATACCAAGATTTACCAAATTACTACAGCCCCATTGACTCCCTTTGCCAATGCATTGATGAAATTAACAGTTGGATGTGCCAGAACTTTCTTCAGTTAAACAAGGAGAAAACTGAAGTCATTGCATTTGGAAACAAAGATGAAGTTCTCAAGGTGAATGCATACCTTGACTCTAGGGGTCAAACAACTAAAAATCAAGTCAGAAATCTTGGGGTGATTCTGGAGACAGATCTTAGTTTCAGTAGTCATGTCAAAGCAGTAACTAAATCAGCATACTATCATCTCAAAATGTATCACCAGCAGGGTGGATTACTGTAATGGTAAATATGAGTCCTGTGAAATACTGTAAATATAATGCTGTAGAAATGGCACACTTCACCTTTAAGATTCAAAGGAAACACATACAAACACAGTCCAGACCGCTGTTTTTTAACATCAATGGGTTTGTGGGAATCTTACTTGGTCCTTGGTTGTTAGTAAAGAGACCTTAATGGACTCATAAAATGTACACTCGCTCATTCATTGCACACAGCTTTCTCCCAGTAAAGCTCATCGGCAGTAGCGTTAAGTGTTGCCTCTCATCTGGAACGCTGGTTTTATCACTTCATCTGTAGGATAAGAGCGAGAGACCTTGCTCTTAACACTAAATCCATGTGTTGTCGGTCTGCGTGTCATTCTGGATGTGTTTATGTATCTGTGTCCCATGCACTCATCTCCACATTTTAATTTTAATTGATCTGTGCAGTCTTCCTGTGTCTGAGCTGTTATGTGGCTTGGCAGCATGCAGGTCTGATAGGTAATTATTACTCTCTTCAACTCTGATAGATATTTGAGCTGTCAGAGTGGAATGAGGTACCTGTCGCCCAGCACTGAGATCAAACACATGTTTTCATATTTTTCTAGACAGAAACCCTCAGGCACGAAAACAGTCCATTACAAATGATCACACTAGTGGAGATTCACACAAGAACGTACGACAGCAGCTCATTTGAATAATGTGGTGCATATTAGTCTATGATAATGAATACTCACAAGATCTGTTTTTAGTCAGATTTTGACAGGAAGGGATTAAGAGCTGCCTATGAATGCAGATCACCAATTCAGACAGCATTTGTATGATTTAATGCAAACATGTTGCTGTTTAGAAATTGCAACTCCAGAGTCACTTGGGAATTAATGAAGACATTTGTTTGTTTGTTTTATCCCAGAGGAGGTAATTGTTGTTGTCTGTGAAGTATTTAACATTTCTGTTTATGATAGCTTTTGCCACAGTTTAGACCTGTTAACGCAGCATGGATAAGTGTTTCAAACATGCTTGGCTCCTAAAATCAATCATTATGAATGTCTGATTCTAAGAGACTGAGAGTAGGCTGAAGTTGGGCTAAAGGCGGCATGCAAACTGTGAAAATCAATACCTGACCCTCTGCAGTTGCCATTAATAACCTCTTGGAAGACACTTTGTTTGAAGGTCAGTTTCATGCTGGCTGAAAAGTGGATTTAGGGTCGTCTCCATGAAATCAACATAATGAAGTTTGAGCCCTCAACATGCAGTATCAATATTACCTTATACACATTGGTTCTCTACCAATGTAGTATCAGGAATTTTTAGGCAAAAATGTAGTAATATATACAGTGGGGCAAATAAGTATTTAATACACTGCTGATTTTTCAAGTTTTCCCACTTACAAAGAATGGAGAGATCTGTAATTTTCATCTTAGGTACACCTCAACTGTGAAAGACAGAATATAATTAAAAAAAAAATACTATAATTAAAATAATTAATAATTAAATAATTAAGATTTTTAAATAATTAACTTCCATTTTATTGCATGAAATAAGTATTTGATCATCTACCAACCAGCAAGAATTCTGGCTCTCACAGACCTGTTAGTTTGTCTTTAAGAAGCCCTCCTATCCTCCACTCATTACCTGTATTAATTGCAACTGTTTGAACTTGTTACCTGTATAAAAGACACCTGTTCACACACTCAATCAATCAGACTCCAACCGCTCCACTATGGGCAAGCTTGGTGAGAAGGCAACAACTGTTGGCGCAATTATTAGAAAATGGAAGAAATTCAAGATGACTGTCAATCTCCCTCGGACTGGGGCTCCATGCGAGATCTCGCCTCGTGGAGTATCAGTGATCCTGAGAAAGGTGAGGGATCAGCCTAGAACTACACGGGAGGACCTGCTCAATGACCTGAAGAGAGCTGGGACCACAGTCTCAACGGTTACCATTAGTAACACACTACACCGTCATGGACATTACATTTATATTTACATTTATTCATTTAGCTGACGCTTTTATCCAAAGCGACTTACAATTGCTATATATGTCAGAGGTCGCACGCCTCTGGAGCAACTAGGGGGTTAAGTGTCTTGCTCAGGGACACATTGGTGTCTCACAGTGGATTCGAACCCGGGTCTCTCACACCAAAGGCATGTGTCTTATCCACTGCGCCATCACCACCCCACATGACATAATCCTGCAGCGTGCGCAATGTCCCCCTGCTCAAGCCAGCACATGTGCTTTTCTGCAAAGTGGACAGGATGACTGCACCGTATTGAGGGGAGGATGGATGGGGCTATGTATTGCGAGATTTTGGGCAACAACCTCCTTCCCTCAGTAAGAGCATTGAAGATGGGTCGTGGCTGGATCTTCCAGCATGACAATGACCCCAAACACACAGCAAGGGCAACTAAGGAGTGGCTCCGTAAGAAGCATTTCAAGGTCCTGGAGTGGCCTAACCAGTCTTCAGACCTGAATCCAATAGAAAATCTATGGAGGGAGCTGAAACTCTGTGTTGCCCAGCGACAGCCCCAAAACCTGAAAGATCTGGAGAAGACCTATATGGAGGAGTGGGCCAAAATCCGTGCTGCAGTGTGTGCAAACCTGGTCAAGAACTACAGGAAACGTCTGACCTCTGTAATTGTAAACAAAGGTTTCTGTACCAAATATTAAGTTCTATTTTTCTATTGTATCAAATACTTATTTCATGCAATAAAATGGAAATTAATTATTCAAAAACCATACAATGTGATTTTCTGGATTTTTTTTTAGATTCTGTCTTTCACAGTTGAGGTGTACCTACGATGAAAATGACAGATCTCTCCATTCTTTGTAAGTAGGAAACTTGAAAAATAGGCAGTGTATCAAATACTTATTTGCCCCACTGTACTTATATAATTGATATAAATATTTTTTAAATCTAACAAACAATATTTGGTCTCATTAATCTATTATTTGCTCCAGAGGGCTGAGGGCAAAGTTCATAACTTTATATTTTTATATAACTTTAATTCTGTTTCAGAGTGCTGTCTTTGTACTTTTGACTGAATTGCTTTGAAACATTTATAATGGCCTTTGTTGTTTATTAAACATTATTGATTTGAAAATAATATTGTATTTAAATGATGATAGTGTTTAATAATAGTATTTGGTATTTTTGAGAAACGTTGTGTGTTAGTGATGGTGATTTTGGCTACTTGTGTGATATTTCTCAGAGATAATAACTGTTTACAACTGTTTTCAACTGATGATAAAAAATGTTTCTTGAGCAACAAATATTAGAATGATTTCTGAAGGATCATGTGCTACTGAAGACTAGAGTAATGATTCAGAAAATTCAGCTTTTGCTATCACAGGAATAAATTACATTTTAAAATATAATAACATAGAAAACAATTATTTTAAGTTGTAGTAATATTTCATAATATTGATATTTTGGGTAAGCATGAGAGACTTGGTTCAGTAAGATTAATCCACCGCAAAAATGGCAGTATTGGGGCAAGCACTACTCACATTTTCTTCATAAAAATCTAATTAGCTGGTAATATTTATAAAGCTCAGATACAGATTGCATTCTATTCCTGGGTGGCTATTTAGTCAAGTGCATCAACAGATTTTATTATTTATTAAGCATTGTTGCTACATTATTAATACATTGAAAACCACATGCAACTGTTTAAAATGAATTAAAAATGAAAACAGTTGTGAATTAATTAATAACAAGATCAGTTTAATCAGTGTTAACATTATTTTAATCATTATTAACAATGTTTTTTCAGACTGCATTTTACTATTGTTGTATGTAGTATATTTTATTAAAGCTCTCATCAAATAACATCTTGCAGTTACAAGTATAACAGAGTCTGAAAGTCTATTCTCAAATTACAAAGATTATCAGTGTAAAATCTTAAATGTTTTAGTATTTGCTATAATACTAAGATTTTCAGTGTGAAACCTGCTATGTAAGAATGGATGAATTAAATAACCACTTCCTCTTTACTAACCTTTACCTATAAGACCCAACATTTTCTAATAATGCAGCTTTTTGCAGTGAATTTCAAACCTTCCCTTGTTGCGTTCTTTGTTTGGCTCTTTTCAGCTCTTGAGCTCTTTTTTTCCCTTCAAAGTGAGTAACTGACAACAACAGGGCCTGATGCGCAGAGGCCTTGAGTCTTTGGCCTATTATCGTGATAGAGCTTCAAAGAGTCTCTGAGCTCTAAAGCAGCTGAGACCCAGAGCTCTGGTGTCATGTTTGGCCTGCTCAAATTCCCCTCACTCCCATTGAAAATCAATGATTCTTTGGTCGATTGTTCCAGCCTGGTCTTTGGGAAAAGCTTAGCCTGCCTGCCAGAGTCGTGCGAGTGTGTGCGTGCGCGTGTGTGTGTAAAAATATTGGCGCTAGCGTGTAAGTGTACAGGTGTGTGTTGGACTGCGCACTCTCTTTGTGCCAGTGTAAATTAGGCTCAGGCAGATTTTCTCGAGCAGTTTTCGGTGCCTGAGTCGAGCCTGAGCCCTGGGCATCGCCAGAACAGGTTGGGTTTCAAAAGGCTTATGGGGGAATTAGTCAAATCCATGGAGTTAAAACGTGGCCTAATTCCGACTGACCTCTCTCTGGCTCCACTTTGACTTTCTGCAGTTATCAGCAACGCTGTAACAAGCTTTTCCGTCTGTGTGGCAGGGGATTACTGAAGCAAAACCCTCTCCCTCCTCAGCCATCTGCAGGGAGAGGGAGGGAAAGGGCTGGGAAGGGAGAAAGAAAGGAGAAGAAAGCAAGAGGGAGGGTGGAGAGAAGGGCTCTGAGGAAAACCAGGGAGAGAAAGGAGGCATTTGCCTGAAGGGCTATTGTCTTGTCTGTGTCCGTTGCTTAAGATTCTTCTTTTGCCAGTGTTCCCTTTGTTGAGATTTTGTCCTGTCTGCAGTTTGAAGTCTTTCCAGCTTAATGTCTTTGAACAGCCAAGGTCACTCTAATCTAGCCCAGGATTCTTCATTCTGCCTAGTAGCTTTGACAGACGTTTGGGATGTTTTCGTGACACTTTTGGATGTCTCGTCTGCTGGATATAGATCGCTTGGAGTTTAATCAAGAGCTTGTGTTTGGATAAGCATCTTCTCATTATTAAATCGCTGCAGAACTGAAGCATTCATTTTGTACATGTGTTTCAAACATACAGTGTGTTTTTAATTGAGCTGCACTGTGTATGTTGAGGGTGTTTCAGGATTTACAGTGCATTCTTACTGTTTACACATCATGCGACCCTGTGACTGATGTACATTTGTTGATTGCTATCTTTGCTATATTTGTTTGCTATATTTGTTTGGTGTCTTATTTAGAAGTTTTTTACTTTAACTTTGGCCATTACAATTCTGCATTTAAACTGGATTGGAGGGTTTAAGCACTTTTGATTGACAGTAAATTAGAACTATAAAGGACTATAACCATTAGCATTCAGGTTTTAAAAAGATGTCAGTATGAAATTGTGTACAAAAGTCCACTACTACTCTCTCTATATATGTATTTATGTAATTCTTTTTTTCTTTCATCTGGCATTAATTGCCAATGATCCAAAGAACATCTGACATTTCGCTCACATAATGCACACCCTTATATTTATTTTTCATTTTAGACCATAAAGTGTCTTTTGTTTCATATTTTAATCAGATTTTAGTCCCACAAACATTTTGAAGACTGCAAACCCATCAGTAATCGATTTATAATCTTACATTTACATTTATGCATTTGTCAGACACTTTCATCCAAAGCTACTTCCATTGCTTTGAAAGCAAACGTTTTTTCATCGATTCATGCATCCCTGGGAATCGAACCTTGACCAATTGTGTGTATTCATTTCCCAATAAAGATGAGAGCTGTAAGGACACACTTTGGGTTGGTTATTCTTACAACCCAGTGTGTGAGTGTTTATGTTATCAGTATTGAATACTTTTGATTCTTTGCACCTGTGGCCTACCGTATGTGTGTCTTTGTGTTTGTGTTCAAAAGCACAATGAAGACATGTTGAAGGACACAGGGCCTCAGTCTGTCAGCATGCCTGCCATCTGTGTGTGTGTGTGTGTGTGTCTTCTCCCTGCGCTCCACTGCATTACCATAAAGAGTGATTTGGAAATGATAGATGCAAATGGCTCTCTTCTCTTCTATCATTAACAGCCTTCTCTTCTCTCTCTTTCTCTCTCTCGACGGCCACAGGCAGTGATTAAAGCTGTCATCTACAGCTACTCATTAAAAGAGAACAGCTATAGAGGATGGAGAGAGAGGAGGCCAGAGGGAGAGAAGATGATGTTGGAGAGAGAGAAAAGCTCTGATTTCCCAGAAAAAAAATCTGTAGAGAGTGAGAGAGCAAAACTACTTCTGCTAGGACAGTACGGGTCTTTTTGATACCACAATATGGCATCATATTCAGTTTTACACACTAAATATTATATATATATATATATATATATATATATATGTATTTGAGTAATCAGATGCTTTTTGGAGGGCATTTGCCATTTGTGATGAGATCAAGTGTTAATTCGCTCAGAGTCCAGGAAATGTCTGATTCATGGATTCACAATGAACCCCTCAAGGACATATTTCTTTCCTATTTCCTTTGCATATCTCCTTTAAGACTCATCAGCTGGTTTCTTTGGAGCAGTGATCCCTCTCTGAGCCGCATCTTTTGTGTGATACATTAGGAGCAATTAGCCACCAGATGAAAGCACTTTAATTACTAGCCGCAGGCAAACATGCACAAATATTTGATGGGAAATTACTGGTGATTTAAAAGCTCTTTTCACTCTTGCTCGCTTTCTGTCTCTCTCTATCTGCTGGCAGCTGACCTGAACACACTGTGATAGAAGAGCTCACAGCTGTGAGAGTCTGAGTTCAGAGATCAGGGTTTCTCTCGCTCGTCTGCTTTAACTCTACATGATAAGAGGTGCTAGCGACTGAAATAACTTGTTGCAGTTTAATTCATGGCACAAAGCCCAAATGTGAAATCATCTCTGACTTTGAACCCCTGGGTACTGTTACCTAAACTGGATTTCTAAAAGACTGATGTAATAAATTCAATAGTCTTCCTAATGAAGTCCAGCTCTCTTCATGTTTCATCATCTCTACTAAACTGAGCTTTCAAGAATTTCAGGGACTAGTGAGCATCACTTAGCAACTGTTTTATTTATTTATTTTTTCCTCAGTGGATCAAAACAACTTTTTCATTCAGTGGGTGGAAATTGAGAAGTTTGTCTCGGATGTCGGAAGTCCAGAACTCCATATGGTGATGCATATGTGGAATATATATTAGGAACAAAATCATGATTTGTCGTCTGCAGTTTTTGAGACTGGTGTGATTTTTCAAGAGATGGCTCATGTATTTTGATGCTGTGAGTAAAACAATGACATGCACTCTTTGTCAGCATCTCTTTTTTTTTTCTTTTCTTTTTTTTGAAAAAGAGTGCAGGTCATTGTTTTACTAAAGAAAAAAATATATATCAGTACAAAAATGAAATATATAATAGTTTTTTATAGTTTATGTAATTATGTAAATTGTATATGTATATTTGTATATAAATATTAGTAAAAAATTAAAATAAAAACAAGCGTGAAATATGTGCACTCTAAAAAATGCTGGGTTAAATACAACCCAGCGCTGCAATGTGGATGAACCCAGCTTTTGGGTTGTTTAGACCCAGTGGTTGGGTTACTGTCCAGAAGGTTGGGTTAAACATTTAACCCAACTGTTGGTTGAAAACAACCCAGCATGTGTTCTGTCCAATATTTACCCAGCACTGGGTTGTATTTAACCCAGCATTTTTTAGAGTGTGAGGATGGCCGTTGGCAAAATGACCTGCCATTCACAAATGTTGCAAAAAAGCAAGTTTTTACATTCATACGTATGCAGACCTAAGACATAACAAGCCACTAAATGCCACGCTTTCTGTGTTCATGGCTCTTTTGAGGTTCATTCCAATGTAAATCGCAATCTCGTGTTTATTGCCGATTAAAGAAACCTTTATTTTATAGCAAGTGTTGCAGTAATTGGCTATTTCTCTGAAGTATTTTGTATCACACATGCACATTTTGAAGAGGAAGCTTCTCTGTTATTTTCTGTTGGAGCCTAATGGTGCAATTAATTTCCCTCCATCTGTTCCAGAGACTTTTAAAGAATTTTTTTTTTCTTTTGCTTGTGCAGCTCTCTAAACGGGCTCTAATGAAGGAGATAGTCCATATCCTTGCTCATCTCAGGGGCTCGATGTGGGAAGTTAGTTTGGAGGTGCAGAAGACTGCTGATCTGGGCCTGTCTGTGATCCCTGCTGTGAATGTATGTGTGTGTGTTTGAAGGTCAGTCCACACACACATCTGTCCACAGGCACCACATTTAGAGAGATTAGCCCTGTTTATTAATGGCAGTGTAATTGGTGCCCGGCACGGGGTGTGTGTCGGTGCCCAGACAGCAGTGGCATCATTACTCTCTCCTTGCTCCCATCTCTCTGTCTTGCTGTTCCTGCCTACCTCATTACTCCAAAAGAACGAAGGATAGCTTGGGTGCACACTCATCTCCCTAGGAGAGAAGGAAAGGTTGATCAGGTCATTACAGCTCCGGCTCCCATCATGCCTTGCAAGTCCACCTCAGAGATAAATGAGCAGATTAGCATTAGCTTTTAGCTCCAAACAACAGAGTTTTAGCATAGCCACAGAGCTCGTATTGATGTGATTGGACGGGGGGCGTGTAAATGAGCATGTTCAAAGCGACCGTGAAAACATGATTGGCTGGCAGAATGAGTTGAGCCTCCTAATTAACACTTCTTTGGTGTTATCAGGCCCTAGCATTAGTGCAGGGGTTTAGCCTTGAGTTAGTAACGCTCTCTCTTTTTGTTCTCGTCGGGTTATATTCCCACGACAATCCTAGTCTTATGAAATCAGCTTCTGCAATCTCTCTACTTTGGTCAATGCTGTGTATTTGATCCCTGCTTCAGTCCGAATAAAAGATGGCTGATCTCAGATCAGGCTCTGCACGCTTTTTTCACTTATCAAAATCCCTGCGCTTTATTTAAACAAACTGAATCAGAAACAGTTAGTAAGTTAAATAACATGATTAGAGAATACTGCCCATGGGCCTTAGCTTGCTTGTGTGTGCTTAATGCCTTTAGTGCAGAATCTGAGACTGGCTTAGTGCAAAAACAGTGTAAATCCCTGTTTAAAAACTCACCGCCAGAGGAGGCGAATCCTAACCTCACCCTGCACGGTACGATAAGAGCTTTTCTTACAGTTTGACTCACAAAAGGGTTTATGGCTCAAAAGAGTGCAATATAAAACCTTGGAAGCTTACAAATATTTAGTTCCAGGTTAATACAGTTTCTTAGTAGCTTATGTTTTATGTCTTATGTAATTTCAATTGGCCATAAATAAAGCTTTTTATCTTATAAAAACCACTCATCATCAATGGCAGAGTAACACCTAGGAAACTAATCACAATCACCACTCAAGTTTTGTTTAGAAAATGTAATGTATTTTAGATTTTGAGAGTGTAACACAAATAGACAGGAAAAGTGTTTACCTGTAACCTCAAACCACCAAGCATTTGGTCTTTTTTTCCTCTCCCGTCATTTTCAGTAAAGTATATCGGTACTGAGAATCCAGCTGTTAATGATTAGAGCTCCACATCATGTTTGGAGGTTCTGTCGACTGTTTGCATCTGATTAGCAATTACCCTCGTTCCCCAAAAAAAACGAGCCGTGATGGGGTCGGACAGAGAAAGAGCATGTTCCTTGTGTGTTTCCATTAGGGCCGGGCTCTGCCAGGGCGTCCAAGGTTTCTCCGGTTCACCGCCAGCCGGTCATGAGTTTGCATGTAATTGGACCCAGTCAGGCCAGCTGGTTCTGTTTTGGTCCGCAGGGAAAATAAATGTTTTGTTTCTCTGTTTTGGGGCTTTCTCATTAGGTACTTATAAAGCAGGACTTTGAAGATTAAAAAGCAACGCTCGCCGAGCCAACCAGACAAAAAAGAGCCCTGCCGTGTTAGCGAGTTCACCAAGCACATCTTTTTCAAATACATTTTGTCTCTCAATTACATCGCACATCTTTACTGTGGCATAGGGGAGGATTAGTTCAAGAGTTCAGCATCTTTCATTGATTAAGCCAGCCCCTCGGGGGGATATCATCTCACGTCACACTCCTGTTCGTGGTTAGGGCGGGAACCACAGCTTGCACAAACTAGTTCCACTGTGTGCTGGTGCAATCTTTGTTGCTGTCATGGTTGTTTTAGATCGGCTAGCCTTGTATAGCCAACTTGAAGTTTGTACTTTGTGTTGCGGTTTCACGTCCCAATGCCAGCAAAAGGCCGCTGAAGGCATTCAGTTCAGCAATGACAATGAGAAGCACTCATAACCCTGATGAAAACAGCTTAAACCACCCTATGATGGTTCATGGTCAACCAGTCTGCCCGAGCTGTTTAGGTTGGTCTGTTTTGGTGGTTTTAGGGAGGTTTTGGACACTTTTCTGCTGGCCAGGCTCCCAGTTCAAGCAGTAGTATATCTTTAAAAGTATATTTTAAGACCCCTGTAATCTGTTCCAATCTGTTATGCGTGATCCAGCTTTTTTTCAGTTCTTTTTCAATTACACTTTAGATATAGTATTGTGAATTACTTTGTTTTTGCTCCACCAAAAAAAAGCAGAATTAATTGTGCAACACAGAGTGGTGGTGCTTCATTCCTGCATTAACTGATTCAATTATTCATTCATTAAGACTGAATGTTTCTGAATTAATCAATGTTTCTGAACAACTGGATGAATCGTTCAATGACTTATTTATAAAGACAGTCATTTGTTTTGTTCCTGAATGAACCAAGGTTTTAGAACAAATCAGTTGTGTTGAGTGAATGAATCATTGACTCATACAGACACATCCAGATACGCATTCCTTCCTTCTATATAGTAGGGAAAATGAGACGAAAAGAGTGATGTGTCTGAATTCATGGTATTCATGAAGCAGAAGCGAATAAAAGTAACTGGATGACACACATTCATGCTGTATAGCATGCATTTTTTTCTAATGGTCGTAGGCTGAGTGAATAATCCATTGAAATGTAGTTTGTAAAGAAATTCACTTCTTTGTTCCCAAATGAATCAATGTTTTTGTATGAATCGATTAGTGAGAATGATTCCCTAACTCATTTATAAAGACAGTCACTTGCTTTGTTCTTGAATAAATCATTTGCAATTTAGTTGATTCAAATCGTTCTGTTGTTTTGAATCAACATTTTTGAATGAATCGATTCTAGTGAGTGATTAATTTGTTGACTCTTTTATAATGTCTGTTAAAAGAATAATATATAAAATATTTGATTGTGTGGTTTATCATTTTTTTCTTTCTCAACTAAAATGTTAATTTCAGACTAAAATGTAATGCAATTGAGTAAAACTGACAAATTAATGAATATGACAATGAAATATTGGCTACATTTAAAGTAAATATTCATAAAAATACAAAAAAAAACGTATAATAAACAGCTGTTAAAATTCACACTGCGTATATAAGATAACATTTTTAGCTGAACAGCCTGAATAGCTGATTCCCAGCCGTATTTCTTTAAAGGCCAAACCATGCAACATATATCTTAAAGTAGGGCTTGACATTAAGCATTCTAATGTGGTTGTCCTTCGGACAAGTAAATTTGTCATTTACTTGTCCGAGTATAAAAGTTACTTGCCCAGAAAGAAAAAAAAAAGAAATTTTAATTGAGTTATAAATATAATTATTTATTGTAGCTATACAAAACACATTTAGTTTATTTAGTTATTTAGTTTAGTTTTTCTTTTTAAATAAAATAATGAAAAAAAAACTTTAAAATAATAGTATGATAATACTGTTATATTTTTAAATAAAAAGGGAGTATTAATTACAAATACAATTATTTTATATTAAACTTAAAAATAAAATCCTTATATTTTTTATATATATATTAATTTTCAAACTTAAATGTTTATTTTTTTTAATTAGAGTTCAATTTAATCAGACAATTAGTATAATAAGACATTTGGGCTGTTACCAAACAAATGAAATCAGTATCAACAAAATTCATCTTTGCAATGTAGAGGAAACACAGAAACGGCATCTGAAGTGGAATAGATATATTTACTCACTGTTAATGCAGCTCTGAAGGACATGGAATGCTTTAATCTGCAGTTACAAATGAATAAATAATGTTTTGATTCATAAAACGATGAAAACTGGTATTTTTAATTATTTTAAAAATGTAAAAATACTGTAAATGTGAAATTTAAAGTAGGTGTAGGTGTCATCAAGGTGGCATCAAGTCACTGTTAAGAAGTGAATCATTGCGATTGAACCGAATCATTTAAACGGTTGATTGGTTCATTCATTCAGGAACGAAACACCGTCATGTTGCTCAGAGATGCAGAACAGTGCTGTGGCTGTGTTTGGAATTATTTTTGTTGTTGAAATAGTGCAAAAACACTAAATATGGTGTCTAAAACGTAAGTCTCTTAATGTTAACTTCTTGTTTATTGAACTGTTCACATTTGTAATCATGATGGTTTTTAGAACAAAAAAAAAAAATGGCACTCGATCTTCGTGTGAAACTATATGAAATTATATAAATAAATACATTTTCTTCTCCCATATCTTGAATTTTCTGATCATTCTTCATGCATGGTAATACTGAATCATGAAAGAATGCACCCGCACGTGAGCTAGTCTAACCTAGATGACTTTACATAATGTATGCGTGTGTTTTGATTCTTGCAGTACACTCAATAAAACAACAATTACGAAATTATCTCAAACGATATATATCGCACACCCCTATAACAAAGGCTATATCATAAATAAAGGCAGTTATTATTGTTTTTGGTATTGACTTTTTCAAGTTACTTGTCCGATTGGGCAAGTACATTTCTCTTTCTCTTGCCCGACCAAAACATTCACTTGTCCCGGACAAGCGGACAAGCGTTAATGTCGAGCCCTGCTTAAAGGGATCATCGGATGCAAAATTCACTTTTGAAGTTGTTTGAACATAAATGTGTGTTGGAAGTGTGTGTACACATCCATCCATCCACCATCCATTTGTTGTTGGATGTAATAATGAATATAGCAGTCGTCATTTACTCCCGACATCTGAGCCGCTGAAGATGCAGAGGATTAACATTTATTTTGCTTTGAAGTGAATGCGCCAATCCCCGATCTACATAAATGCGTCTATGTTTGCGCAAATCATTCGTGATCCAGCTTCATCTACAGAAGAAGTGAGTTTAAGGGTTTTTATGAATCTTTGCAAATGGCCTTTCCTAATAATGTACTAGTTAGCCAGTTTCGAAGCTAAAGTAAACAGTACTGCTCGTCACCCCATGGAAGAGAGGGGCGGGGTCAGCAGAGCTCATTAGCATTGAAAGCAACATGGACTAAAAAACGGCTTGCTGAAAACAGAGCTGATTTTGACAGGGTAAAAAATTTGTTTTTTACACTACCATTGTGAAATTTTAACCAAAGTATGTTATAGACTTTTAATTAAGACCTTAAAGAATCATATCAACTTGTGCAAAATGGGCATCCGATGACCCCTTTAAGATGTGTGTAAAATCACTCACTCGCAGATGAAAGTATGTGGTAGGTATCGTTCCTTACACCAGTGTTGTGCTGCCCTGCTTGAGAGAGACAAAGTATACAGCCAGGGGAGAAAACAGTGGTGAATGTGTCTTTTTCTTCTGTGTGTGTGTTTGAGAGAAAGAAAAGAGGCAGAAGCCACACACCAGAAGTAATAGTGTGTGTGACCACAGGCCAGAATCTAATAGCGAGGCTGCTATCATGCTGAGCAGCAGGTGTTATTGGCCTCTCTTCCCGACTGCCGTGCCCTCTTGCACCCCGGATGACTCTCCTGACCGTAGGGGGTTCAGAGGAGCCAAACACTGGGTCAGCCAGCATAGCAGGCACGGGTGAGTGGCCAAACATATGCTTGAAGAGAAAACGAGGGGGGAGGGAGAGAGATCTGTTTGAACAGAAACAGCTTGAGAACGCCCCCATCTTCTTTTTGCTTTGGATTGGCGTTCTTGTACCGTTCCAAATAATAGATATCTCTCTCTAAGCCGGCAGCTTTACGACAGGCTCTGTTGCTTTGATTTAGGGCTTTTTCTGCAGCAAAACTTTGCACCTCTCAGGGAAGATGTTTGATGAATGTGGTGCGATTTATTTGTTCTTTTTTATTTGATGTGAAAGAGTAAAAGAGAAAACGCCCGCCTTTTCTCTCGGATCATGCTTTAAAACTTACAGCAGGGGTCGGCAAGTAAGTTTGGCATCGGGCCAAAAAACATTTCGCCACTAGATGGTGGGCCAGAACATAGTCAAAGGATGATTTAAGAAATTAATTGATGAAAAATGCAACTAGAATTGCCTGTGACATACTGTTACAGTGTCTTGTAACTGTGAGCTGTTACTCTGTGTTAAATCCTGTGGTACAGTGGAGTCATTAACAAAATGTCACATTTGTGTGGCGGTGACAGGCAGAGTAGGCTATGTGAGCGGAGTGGAGCGTCAACAATTTCCCCTCCGCGCTCCGGGTATTTAATAACTCTGCTCCAGGTTCACCATTTCCAGCTCCCGCTCCACTCGGCGCTCACTGAAATCAGAAACACCACTCTGCCTTCGCTCCGCTGCTAAAGTATTTCAGTATCACAGTTCTGTTCATAGGCCTATATTAAAAAATAAAATAAATAAAAGATTGTTTCAACGTGGCTTATTGGAACACTAGTGTGCAAACTTTTTTTCCTACCACATGACAAGCTAATTACATGGTTGTCAGCATTAGAAGGCATAATTGCTGCTTTTTGCAGTGCAATTTTTTATTTATTTTTTTGTGATGATAAATAGTACGTTTTCGTTAGTTATTTTACATACAGATCGATGCATTTCTTACAGATTTCTGCTCATTCGAAATCGGATACAGATGAAAGATTACATTTGTTTGAATGCATTATTGAGAGAGCGATTGCGTGTGAATAAGTTTTGTAGTAGTTGTTTAAATCATGCTTTCAGCTCAAAATATTCAGTATCTAGAAGGAACAAACAAATTCCTTAAACTATTATAACTTCCTGCTCATGTCCATTGCTGTCATTCACATTCTTTCTGATTTGAGTGATCCTTCTCTATCAAGCTAGCTAAATATTTTAAACTTGTGAATTCTTGCTAAATATGCAGTTATATTATGGCCGGGTCGTTGGTATGAATTGTACTCGTGGTGGAGCAGTGATGGAGCGCTCTTGAAGCGAGTGAAAACCACACCGCTCTGACTTTTAAAAAATCCGCTCCTCGCTCCATTGAAAATCACACCGCTCCACTCGCGCTCCGCTCACATAGCCTACTCTGTTTGTGAGTAGGCTAACTGTTGCTGTCATGACAGATCTATTTCAGAACCAGCCGCAATCAAAATAATTTGGCTGCGGGTTGCCTTACAGATTCGAGCTTTGTTGCCATGGATATGTATATGATGGAATATAAGGAAAAACGGCATCAATGAATAGGCCATACTGTGCCATGTATATGATCGTGTGTGCATGAGATTTTTGTCAAAGAATGTACTGCTTATTTCAATCAAGGGTAGTTGAAAATCAGCATCTCACCACGTTCTTTTGTTTTCCCTCAAGGGCAATGAGTCGGATGAACGTATAATTATTATTTATATTATAGAAATACAGTGTTGGGAAGGTTATTTTGGAAATGTAATATGTTACAGATTACAAATCAGATTACAGATTAAAATGTAATAAATTGTGCAACTTTATAAATTACTTTATTAAAGTAATGTAACTGTTACATTTGGTTACTTTTTGATTAATTTTCAAAACGGTTATTCTTTTTCAAATATTTAAACCAGGCAGGGTTAATCGTCCAGTAGTGCTCAGCCACCACAAAATCAGGCTTTAGCACCTCTTTTTATTTTGAGATCGTTCTAAGGTTAAATACTGATTTTAAATCATAACAAAATATAGTTTAATAGCTATGATACTGTTTTTGAAATCAAATTTTTCACAGCTATGACAGGAAACACTGGCATCCTTGTAATTGTTCATTTGTAATGTAATTTATTTATTTTTTCTAAGTAATTGTAACAGATTACAGTTACATTTATTGGTTACACTTTATTTTAAGGTGTCCTTGTTACAGTGTCATTATACATTTAAGTACTGAGTAATATTAGTTAACTACATGAACTTACTATATGGTTAGGGTTAGGAATAGGGTTTGGCTTAGGGTTACTTGCATGTAATTATGCATCATTAATTGTTATTAAAATAGTAAGTACATGTAATATGTGTAACAAGGACACCTTCAAATAAAATGCTACAAAATTAAATTACGTAACTCCGTTACATGGAACTAGTTACTCCCCAACACTGTTTATATAGCATATACTAGAGTAGATATTTATCTGCTGGTCTTGGAGTAAAAAGCACTTTTGTCATGATTTTGACACTATAAATGTCAGTTTTGTGCACCTTAGGAAACTCATGATTCGCACTTTCCACTTTGTCTGCCATGTCTTACATCATCAAGACTGTTGTTGTTCTAAACTGTGGCTTTGATGCTCTTTAATTTGTCTTTCTCAGAGTGAAAAGGTCTTCGGAGAGATACAGAGACAGGCGGGGAGATGCTGCGTCTTCATTAGCTGTCCTATAATTGGTTTTGATACAAATAACTTCCCATTTTAATCGAGCCGCATGGCAGACAGGCTGAGTGCCAGCATCTTTGCGTCTGTCAAGACGTCAACGGCGTCTCGGAATAGAAAGCTGCTCGGCCCGTGTACGCTGTGTACAAACATAGGGAGAAACAGCTCTGTCAGGCAGATGATGCCTACAAACAGAGGAGACACCTGCCTCGGTGCCTGCTCGCGTGTTGACGCTGAAGTGTTAGAAGTAAATAGACTTTAACATTAAGATCACTGAGCATGATGTTTGCTTACAAATCCAACGGATGCACTCTGTTCAAAAAGACATTCAAAAAGACTGCATTTTTCTTCAGAATAAATATTTAGTTTCAAATGGAAGACACAGAGGCCATTAGTAAGCTTGCAAATACAGGGATTGTTATGGTTACACTTTAAATATATATATGCTTTTAATGCATTCCAAATTTTGTTGAAGTGAAGTGACATGTGGCCACACTAAGTGCACACACACAGCAGTGAACACACACCCGGAGCAGTGGGCAGCCATTTATGCTGCGGCGCCAGGGAAGTAGTTGGGGGTTCGGTGCCTTGCTCAGGTCACCATTTTGGCTCCGACTCTTTTTATGTTATATATATATATATATATATAGATTACCTTTGGGGTTGATTTTCAAGAAATATGGCATCTCTTTCCATGTATATGCTGATGATATACAGTTGTATCTTTCTTTTATACCAAATGGAGTAAATGCACTAGGAGATCTGTGTGCATGTATTTAGGAACTAAAAATATGGCTTATAGACAATTTTCTGATGTTAACTGAAGGTAAAACCGAAGTAATTTTGTTTGGACCCAGTGATGCTTTTAAGACTAGTAATTATAACCTTGGTGGGTTACTCAAAATTAGGCTTTTGGTTTGACTTGGGCCTAAATGTTGACAAACAGATAAATGGTGTAGTTAAGTCGTGTTTTTTTCATCTTCGTCCCCTGGCTAAAGTGAAATTGTTCTTATCAACAAAGAATTTTTAAAAAGTAATTCATGCATTTGTTATTACTCGTTTGGACTAATTCTCTTAATTATGGGATTAATTGTTCATCTATGGAGCGGTTACAATTGGTCCAAAATGCAGCAGCCAGGCTCCTGACTGGAATTCTTAAATATCAGCATATCTCTCCTAATTTGATCTCATTGCAGTGGTTGCCGATAAAATTGAGAGTTGAATTTAAAATACTAATTCTGGTTTTTAAATCACTAAATAATCTTGCACCGGTTTATCTTACTGAGTTGTTGCTTTCACACAAACCAGTGAGATCACTAAGGTCGGAGTATTTAAAAATGCTATCCGTTCCTAGGTTCAGACTGAAACATTGTGGTGATCGAGCTTTTGCTGTTGCCAGGCCAACTCTTTGGAACAATCTCCCTGTAGCTATCCGAACAGCACCTTCTCTATACACTTTTAAATCTATGCTTAAATCTTATTTATTTGACAAATGTATGATGGATTAAAAATTATTTTTTATTGTGCTGTGTTTTTAATATATTTTGATTGCTGTTTTGTTTCAATTTCCTGTACAGCACTTTGGTCAAATACTTGGTTGTATTAAAATGTGCTTTATAAAGAAAGAAAGAAAGAAAGAGAGAAAGAGAGAAAGAGAATTATCTAGCTGCTTATTAGCATGCATATTACTAGCATATTGGCTGTTTATTAATATTTATATAGCGCATATTAATGCCTTATTCTGCATGACCTTATTGTAGATCCCTTAACACAAACCAATACCTAAACTGAACAACTACATTATAAGCAGCAAATGATGAGTTTATTAAGGGAAAACTCTTATTTAATAGTGTAATAGTTATTTAATAGTGAATATGTGTCCCTATTCTAAAGTGTTACCAGTAGTAAAGTGTAACAGTTTCTCATTCTAAGATTTTCGCTGTACACTCCCCCATAATACATGGTCAGGAAGTGAAGCAGTCACACTAAGGCTTGTATGTGTGTGTTCTCCAGTCTAGTATACTCAACTCTGTTGAAAAGCTCAGAGGTGTCAGAATGGCTGACCTCCCTCGACGTTTTGACTGAGTGACATTTCCCATGATGGTTCTGCAGTCAGAGGCGGTCCGGCAGCAAAACAAAGGCTATTGCAGGGTACGTGCGTGAGGGCTGGGGGGAATGTGTGCGTGTGTGTCCTGCGTCCCGCTGTGTTACTCTGACTATGGGTGACAGGTTGACAGCCTGTGACATTTGATGGCTCTGTCTCCTGATATTTTCTGAGGCTCGGGTTGTATGTTGTGTCCCTCACTGGAGGGCCTCAGACATGCTGATCCCCTGAGGGAAGCCCTTTTAATTTACCCATTTAGCATTGAAGCATCATGCTGCCCACTGTATGCATATATAATATGGTGAATCAGGGTTGAATGAGCCTAGTTTACATTTCAAATAATTGTTACATTTTCAAAACTACTTTTTGGCAAAAATATATTTTGGCAACTACTTTTTTTTTAGGGTGCAACAGTGTGATAGACTAGAAACCTTTTTTTAAATATTGCTTGTAATTGAAATGATATATAATATATTAAATATTACTTTTATTCCATCTAGTTTCTAAGGATTTTCTCATTTTTATTTTGTTTTATAGTATCATAGAGATACTGTTATAGTTTTTATTAATAAGTTAAATTATTGTTTTAATTTTTTTATTTTATTTAAATGACATTTTAGTAAATTTTTATTATTATTATTATTATTATTATTTTTAATATGACTATAGTTTTGTATTCATTTTTAGTAATTAATTTTTTTTACTTTTAGTAATTTGTATTTCATTTTTAACTATTTTAGTGCGTCAGGCTGATCTAAATTAAAATGAGAAATGTTGTTTTGGCAACTAGATGAAATGTATTTAGTTTATTTCACCCTTTGATATTAAATGATACAGGCTACAGCATGCGCCAGTGCCTTTGTGCATGCAATTAAAGAGCACGCGCTACGAGCACCGTTTCCGCACACGTTTGTCTCGCGCCTAGTGCTGACATGAAGTTGGAGTGTGCATCTGAAACGTCTCCCGTTTGATGTGGTCTTAAAGACGTTCTGCGACTAAATAAATGCACTTCTTGTTAAGAAAAAAAGAGACAGAGGCAGCAGTTGTGAGTGGGGTGACCAACTCTAGCTCCGCCCCGCGTTAATTGTGTAAAATATTTTTAATGCGTTAAACTGAAAAAATTTATCGCCTGCATTAACGCGCTAATTGTGACAGCACTAATATATATAACTTCATCTAGTTGCTAAAACAACGAAAACTTTAATCTCATTTTTCAAATTTTTAATACAGTTGAAGTTAATTTTATTTCAAGTAATAACTATAATAAACCTTGTTTTAGTTGAAGAGGTAAAATAACTAAAACTAAAGATTTTATTAAAAAACTATATAGACATATTAAAAAAAATTATTTTTAAAAAAATCATAAAACCACACAACAAAATTACTAAAACTTGAACTAAAATTTAAATAAAAACAGTATAGAATAATTGAAAATATTAACAAAATTATAAATGTATATTAGCATATTAGTATCAATGATACTAAATTAACAATGCCAGATTCATGAATAAATATTAGAACTCTAAAGGACTTCATACTTTTAAACAAACAATTGATTGACATGATTTCACGTTAGTAGGCTGTCTTTTTTGCTTTGAAAATGAAAATTTCTAATTAGAATGCAAACACTAGATATTTTGGTATGGAGTAAATGAAGGCGTTTGATTTTAGTACAGCAGCCTCTAGTCTTGACAGAGGTCGGCAGAAAGTGTTCTGGTCTCAATAAGCCCCCAAAATGTTCATGAAGCAGGCCGACACCTCGCCTCATAACGCAGTCAGTGTATTCTCCAGAGAACAATTCTCTCTGATCCAGGGAGTGTGCCAATGCCGAGCAATATCTCCCCAACATCCCTGCAACACTTAATTAACTGTTAGCAGAGTTTGCACGTGGTGGAGGGGAAGATATCACAGATCATCAAGTCTCTTGGTGCAGTTACAGCAATTAAGGGTCTTATCGCACCTTCTCTCACTTTCTCGCTCACTTTATCTCTCTGCACTCATTTGGTTCACTTCCAGCTCGTTTTAAGAGCCCTGCATGCTAATCAAATCATTTCTTCTAAGCAATTCCACGTCATTATTTAAAAGTTGTAATAATGTACAACTCTACACCTTGACACGCGCACAAATTCACATTCACACCTTTACAAACCACTTCCTCAAATCACAGGATACACAGCTGTTTTGTTCTTTCACATGTTGTCACCAAACAATCATTTATTAGACAAAAAGAATCGTGCGTGCTCTTTTTCTCTCTCTGTTCCTGTGCTGGTTTCTCTCCCTTGCATAGAAATATAATCCCAAATAGGACTAAAAATTATATATACACCAGTCAAAAGTTTTTGAACAGTAAGATTTTTAATGTTTTTTTTAAAGAATTCTATTCTGCTCACCAAGCCTGCATTTATTTGATCCAAAATACAGCAAAAGCAGTCATGTGAAATATTTCTACTATTTAAAATAACTGATATCTATTTGAATATATATTTATAATATATTTAAAATGTAATTTATTCTTGTGATTAAAGCATCGTTAAATTTTCAGCATCGTTACTACAGTCTCGCATGATCCTTCAGAAATCATTCTAAAATGCTGATTTGTTGTTCAAGAAACATTTATTATTATTATCAATATTTAAAACAGTTGAGGACATTTTTTCAGGATTCTTTGATGAATAGAAAGATCCAAAGATCAGCATTTATCTGCAATAAAAAGCTTTTGTAACATGATTCGCTATAATTCTGTAATACTAATAATTCACTGAAAAGGGCGGTTTGAATTACAAAAAGAATCAAACTTTTCAGCTCTACCACCATTTTTGCTACTTAAATTTAAATCCTTTACATCTTTGCTTTAATGTTTACAGTCACAAACCACAAGAAAATGATTAGCATTTCAAATCATTGTGATACTCAGTATTCTGATATCACAAGTGAAGATTTGCCCAGCCGTAGTACCTACACATGCAGAAATAATAAATAAAGCACCATTTTCCTTTTAATTCTGGCATAGGCTTCAGCCTCAAATGATAAAAATGCATTTCAAAATGCAATTTCTCAGAAGTCATGGCATTTAGCTCAGATTGTTTCATTTATTTCCTCTTGCTCCAGCCCCCCAGTTCTTTTTTCCTCTGTTGGTGGAGCTCACCAGTGGGGTGCTTAATGCACTTGGCCCTGAAGTGAGCTGAAGTGAAGTGTGCATGATGGTCCTTGAGTGTTGCCTGTTGAATACACACCCTCTTGACTACAGGAACACACAGCTCTCACTCGCTCTCCCTCGCTCTCATAGACATGATGCTGTATTTAACTTCCCTTGTCCAAGTTCTTTAACATCTAGAACAGATGCCGTTTTGAAATACCACACTGTGCATAAATTTAGTAGAAAAATGACCAGTTTTCCTTATGTTATGCTTATTGTGACTGCTGAGGTTTTGGAAGCTCTTTATTTGAAGCCTGTGTTTGCAATATACTCCAATTCTTTATTGGTCTAACCGTGAATTAGTGTTATTTTAGTTTCATTGAGATGCTATTATAGTTTTTGCATATATTTAGAATTCTGAGTTTTTATAATTTAATATTTAACGTTTTAGTCATTTTGCTTTTGTCTTTTTTTTTTTTAAATGTGTATAGTTTTTTTTTTCTTTAATTTTTTATTAAAGTACTATTTTAGTACTCCAATCTTATCTAAAAGGAAAATGAGACATGTTGCCTTGTAACTAGGTGAAATAAAATATAAAAAAGTTTTATATTTTATTTTATATTTTTTAAGTAACACATTTTTTATGGTTTTAATTTTAGTTCACTATATATAAATCACCACGAATATGTGTTATATTATAAAATGTTATAAAGTTATGTTATGTTATTCAAGTTCATATTATATTAATTTTAAACCAAATTAATGTTTCATGTCCCTTTTATTAAATAGTAATTTAATAAGCATTATAAGAAGCTGGTCATTGTTGCAAAAGCTGATGGAAGACCAGCTGATTAATATAATATAATATAATAAAATATTCACAGTCATTTCTATAAATATATAATACATCAGAACATAATGTTACAGTGTAATTAAATGCCTTATGAATACATTTGTACAATGCATGTATTTGTATACATTGAAAAATAAGGTAAGGTAACACTTTAAGGAGTCCTTGTTACATGTTACATGTCTAATAATAATAAATTATGCATAATTACATGCAAGTAACCTTAAACCAAACCATAACCATATAGTAAGAACATGTAGTTAATTAATATTACTCAGTACTTGTTGTAATGTATAATTACACTGTAATAAGGACACCTTAAAATAAAGTGTAACCAAAAATAATTACATATTGCAGTAATTGTTTTGTAACCAACCAAACTAGGATGTGCCGAGTCGGGTTATTATCTCCCTGTGTGTTTTACTGTCTCTCTGCTTCACTCGTACTGGCCTGAAGCCTGATGCTTAGCACTGACAAGGCTGCAGGTTGACCCCTGACCCCTGCCCTGTGCTCGTTTCTCTGGTGTGTTCTTCTTTGTCAGGTGTAAATGAGAACTCTACATCTGTTGGCCCTGACATCGATCCTCCCGACAGCCAGAGGAGCAGTAAAGGGGGAAAGAGGTGGGGGTGGAAAGATGGATAGGAGCTAGAGTAGATATTGAAGTGAAGTGAAGTGAAGTGAAATACTGCCAATTATGGTGACCCATACTCGGAATTCATGCTCTGCATTTAACCCATCCAACGTGCACACACACAGCAGTGAACACACACACACGTGAACACACATTTTATGCTGCGGCGCCCGGGGAGCAGTTGGGGGTTCGGTGCCTTGCTCAAGGGCACCTCAGTCGTGGTATTGAGGGTGGAGAGAGCGCTGGACATTCACTCCCCCCACCTACAATTCCTGCCGGCCCGAGACTCGAACCCGCAACCTTTGGATTACGAGTCCGACTCTCTAACCATTAGACCACGACTTCCCCAATCCCCAAAATCAGTTTTGCAGCACAAAACTGATTCTGAAGACAATATGACTGCTGTTCACCCATGCAAAACTTCGTCACAATTCTAAGGTGTCTTGTGTTGTTGCTATAGGCCACAACTAAGGTATTCAAAAGATGTCTCTATGATAGGCCAAGTCCCACCATTTACAAAAGTATGATACATTGGGTTTTGTTCAAATAATAGTGACGCTTGCTTTAGCAAATGTATACTCTTCAATGCACCTGCTGTTTGCGTGGATTTATACGTGCCTACGTGTTTTGCTCATGGTGACCCATCACAATACCTCTCACTTCCTCTGAACACCCCACAAGAGTGCCGTTAATTCACTCTTGAGGCCGGCAAGTGCTGTGCCATTTGCATAAACTCGGTGGCTGACAAAATCAGTAAGCGTTACACGTTCACATTCTGCCCACGGACCACCAGCCAGACAAATATTAATGAGCAATCTGAAGAGAATGACATCACATGTTTGATTGGCTGCTTTTTTGTAGCGTGCAAAATCAAAACTTAGGTGATTGTTATACTGTCGCTCAAAATCAACCATCATTATATTAAGTAATAAATGCATGCTGTGGAACACTTTTGGACGAAATTAGGGTTATTATAATTAACTAAAAAAAAGTAATTAAAATATATGTTAACTGAAATAAAATAATAAAATTAAATTAAAAAAAACTTATTTCAGCTAGATGCCAAGACAACTTTTCTCTTTTTTTTTTATTTACTTTAACTTCATGTACTAAAATGCTAAAACCAAAACTGAAATAAAAATTCATAAAAACCTGTATTCCAAAAAACACACAACAAAAATGAATAAAATCTAAAATCAACAGAAACACTGTAATAAAAAAAACTAAATACATAACAATGTAACTAATTCAAATGTTAATAAAAACTGTAATAGTATGTTATTGATACTAAAACAACACTGGACTAAATGTCTTTATTTATATTAAAAAAAAAAAGATAATTATTATTATTATTATTGTTATTATTATTAAATTGTCTAATAAAAATCTAATCTTGCCTAGGTGGACAAATGTAAAAACTCCCTGGTGAATAATTACTAGTGTTGAAACGGTGAGTGAATAGACTGATGGATAGATGGATTGATTGTTTCAGCTCTATCAGTCATTGGTCTGGTACCACAGTCACCTTCACATTTCCCTGTGCACCTCAACCAGACACTCTACAGGAATAATAAGACCACAGAGAGAGGAGAGGAACGGAAGGAGGGAACGCATTTCTTTCTCTTTCTCTCCCCATGGGTGCAGTGATTGATGTGCTGTATTAGTAGGGTATTTCCCCCATGTCTCTCTCCCTCCATCTCTCTTTTCCTCTCTTGCTCTCGTTTTCCCAGATGAAGGTCTCATCAGACGGCTCTTCTAAGGCAAGTGGACAGGTTTCATTTTGCCTCCATTACAGAAGCCACAGGAGAATCATTCTGCTTCAAACGCCTCTGATTGTGTAATCAGCCATTTGCTGGAATGCTTTGAGTAATCAGGGAACAATTGTATGCTGGGAAGGATCAAGCAACTGTGTGTGCAACTGCGTCCCTTTGTCTGTCTGTTTGTCCATGACCTCGCCTGTTTCACGAGGGGTCGCATGCATGTCAGTCAACCATGAAGTATTTACAGCTGACCATCTCAAGCCTAAAATGTAACGTTTGACCTCTCTCTAACGCAGGGGTTTTCAACCTGTGGGGCGCCAGCACCTGTCAAGGGGGGCGCGAGCATCAATTAATTCAGAGACATTGCCTTGAAGATTTATGAATACGAGCTTTCAATTCTTCAGCCATCCGCTAGGGGGCAATCTGACTCCCGCTGTTAGGCGACAGTGAGAATGGTGTAAAATGATTTACGGTTAGTCATGTCAGAAATCCAACCACAGATTGGCATGTTGTTATCTCAGAAACAAGCTCAGCCATCACACTGAATCAGGTAAACTGGTTATATGTTTATGTTTCTTAATGCTACGCACTGGAAACGCAGCAAACAATATGTGAATGATGTTCGCACACTTTGGGTTCGCGCGCGCGGGGGGTGGGGGGGGGGGGGGATGAGTGAAATTAGACAAATTTAGGGGGGCGCATGTCCTAAAAGGTTGAAAACCCCTGCTCTAACGTATGACCCCAGGACAAACTACAAAACCGCTGACAGACTAGAAGACAGGCCTGCAGGCATGATACTTTTTGTTAAAGAGAGCAGATTTAAGGTGCGTTCACACTGACTACTGTTTCAGGTGGTCGACTTGAAACTAAATCGTTTCTTCATCGTTACAAATCACAGTCAGGGTGAACGCCCTATTATCAGACACCTGCCCGTCATTCACATTATTTATCATTTATTAATTAAATGATTCCAAATATTACTCTATTAAATGTTCTGTTTATTATGTTTATAGCACTCAGACCTGCTGCACACATTTAGTTTGTGTGCAAATGTAATCCAGCATCCTGAGACCTTCAGCATTTGTTCTATCAGTTTCAGAGGCAGTGATTGAGTAATTACTCTCTGTGGTGGGGGAGTTTGTTTTGAGTGTTTTGTGAGTGAAGACATATCGACACTATGGGGAGAAATCAATGTTTTGGGGCTGAGGGTGAGACAGACATGGAGAGAGCATGTTCAATTCATGTCTCCACTCATGTGAGCTTCTGTATCCCAGTGTTTTTGTGTTTCACCAGCAGGCCTTGTGGATGAATTAGTAATGCTAAAAGAAACCGTGTTATCTTTTAAATGCAGTTCACGCCGCTCAGTCTGGTTAATATAGTTAGCTGCTCAATTTTTTATGGCTGTGCCGAGTGTAACCTTCGATTTAACAAGAGCTGTTAATCCTGGGGGCTCTAAATAGTCTTTTTGATGCAGTGGAACGCAATGTTTGCCGCGTAACTTCTGAAAAATGCATCGGGATGGGAGCAGGGGGAATCAGACACAGCCAGCTGAACAAAGCAACACCACTGAAATGTGAGGGGAAAAAAATGACAATGTTGTTTTGACACCACAGTTCCCACTGCAGGGCCTGTGAGGATACACAGCGCTGCTGCTGGGGAAGAACAGACAGTGGCTCTCTCTGAGTGTGTAAGAGAGAGAAAAGAGAGTGTGTGTGTGTGTGTGTGCTGGAGAGTGATGTGCAGCAGAAATATGATTCTTAAGTTGATCTGTTAAGTCTATTGTAATTATTCTCTCAATAACTTTTGATGTAAAATAACTAGAAATCTTTCTTTAAAATTAAATCACAGGATTTTTAGGTTATTTTTACTAATCAATACCATAACCCTAACGATGCATGCAATGTCTGATTGCTGAATGAATGGCTATTATGAGGTTTTAGTGAATAAGAAACATAGAAAGCAGTGTAGTCTAATTCTCAAACAAATGAATTTTATGAGTCAGTTTATTTTAGTGAATCATAAACATACAGCTTGATCTGTTTTCCAAACTAATGACACTGTTAGAGCCATAACACAAAGAGCTTTATAATATTTTTCTGGCTATGTAAAGTGATGTTTGCAATATTTATATTTGGAATATTTGTCATATATCACATGACTTTAGATTATTTTGTATGGAATACGCATGACTAGTTCTTATTTTTTATTAAGGAAGAGGCTTGTTATTAGACAGACTTTAATTCAAAGCTTGATCAAATGTAAATAGTTCTTAAGTTTTATTTTTGTTTTTGCCACTGACAAATAAAAATAAATATATAGTTACACTGCAGGTTTATGATTTTACCATTCTGGTCTCATTGTTTATACGTAGGTATTAATACGTAACATTTTTGTACGTTTTTATTGATGCTAAATTGTAAAATTTTGATGTATTTCAACTTTTAAAACGTACAAATCGCTACG
Organism: Barbus barbus; assembly: GCF_936440315.1. Lineage (NCBI taxonomy): Eukaryota > Metazoa > Chordata > Actinopteri > Cypriniformes > Cyprinidae > Barbus > Barbus barbus. The sequence goes on from NC_136723.1 coordinate 11,290,042, forward strand.
TATTTTTAGCTAAAAACTTCAAATATTTACATATCTTTTATATCATTAATATATTTATATCTATGCATTATCATTTTATCAATAAGCGATTTACATTTTTAGACCCCTTAACCTACCTCCAAACCTTATAGCGAATATAAAAGGATATAAAACGCAATTGACCAAACTATGCAGGAAAATAACCATTTTAGTAACAATATAGGATTAAAAATATGTTTATAGTCACTAATCCCACTACTACCTCTAAACCTAAACATAACTATTTGTACAGTATAAGAAAAACATGACACACAGATAAATGCAATTACAATCATTTATTTGTTGCAAAAATGCCAATAGCAGTACCAAAAGTAATCCAGATGACAATGCGTTGCAGCCACAGTCCTCTCTGGCAGAATACAGTATTGTATAAGGTGCAGAGTAGAATTTAAATTGTTAATCGCTGAAAATATTATCCAGATTATTTTCCCGATCCACTCCTTGAACTCATGAAGACGCACGCGCATCAGTCAAACAAACCTCACCAGAAACACGGCATGTCACAATCTGTGAAGAATGCAGGTGAGAGCCAATGAGCGTTCAATTATCCTGCTGTAAAACCTGTCATCTGAAGCAGCAACATTTGAATTTGTAAAGAGCGTGTCAGTCAGCGCTCAGCGCGGGCTTTGCTGTTTACGGTCACTGGACTCGCTGCTCGGGATCTCCGAATAAAGTTGTATGGATTCGGAAGATTTGGATTACAGCGCATTTCATTTCGTAATTAAGTTGTGTTTTTGGTGTATTTTATAGTTCTATTGTCAGTCACAGCATGTGGAGAAAACGGCTTTTGTGACCCATGGCAAACAAAGTAAACATTACATGACAAGTAAAGGTTAAACGATTGCAGAAATTTTATTTATTTTAAGGGTTTAAAGTGAAGTCTTGTTTAACATGTAGGCCTGTTCTTGGAAATGAGCTGGCAGTAGAAATCACACAGAACAGACTGAAATGTTATCATTTCATATTAAGTAAACGAGTAAACAATTTAATAATTGAAAACAAGGTCATTGACAACTAAAAACAACAACAATGATAATAAAAGTAATGCCGCGATTTCAATATTCATAAGGATTCATTTTTAGATGTCAGTTTTGTATGTTTAAATGCTGAAAATACGTCAGTATTGTACGTTTAAGTGCCTGTAAAAACTTAAGTAAATTGAACCACATTTTATGTAAAAAAAAAAAAACATACATATTATCATGAGATCACCTTGCATTTTACACGTCAAATTGGCTTGGACCACCATTATGGGCTAGTTATTTGTGGTAAATCAAAATAAACAGCAGCCAGTGTAGTTTGATTGCCAAACGAATTACTCTTATGATTTTGTTCTTTCTGGCAAATCAAAAACACTTTTCTTCAAAATCACTTTTATTTATTTATTTATTTTACTATTCCCATCTCTGCTTAACTATTTGCCTTAGCAAACACCACTAATTATAGGAGTGTTGAATTCCCTGTATTTCTATGTAACAGTCTCGCTCTTTGAGACCTCACAAAGTGTGAATGTCACTCCTGTTTTCTTAATACCCTCAGGGTCCAGGTTTTGAGGTGCCATTTGGTTGTAACTCTCAATAGAGATCGCTCCTAGCACCTGGAACAGTAGAGCTTTATTCTGGCACCGATTATGTTTGCTTTATGAGCCACCATCTGGCTTCTGATGGCTGTATGTGTTGTTAGAAGGGTTTGTAGTAGCAGTCAGACATTAAGTTCATAATTGTTGGTGCATGTGTTCAAGTTTTTCTGATGCAATGGCTTCTGGAAGCTTCAGGATGCATATCTTCCGGGATATCCAGCGTACTCTCTTGTATGTGTATTAGTCTGGGTTTACAGTGCTCTTCTAGAGATTATCCTTCCTTCACTCCAGTTAGATCAGTGTGTGCTGTTAGACTTTAGGAAGTCAGTGTGTGTAGATAATGTGTTAACAGGTAAATCCTCTTATAGACTCTCTCACTCTGTTTTTGTGTTTTTCAGTCTTGTGTTGTTAAACAGAGGTCAGACACGAGTCACACAAAAGTCACACATTATCCCATTTCCCTACTTTTGCCAGACTTAAATGCCTAATTAAATTGCCCCACATGAACATATATAATCTATATAAATAAATATATACTGTATGTATATATACTATATATTTTTTATTTATTTATTTGATTGATTGCTTACTAAATGGGAAACAAAATAATTAATATTTATGTGTCATGGAATTGCATTATAGTTTTGGAATTTCTGGCTATTATTATAAAACTATTTTTGAGTTTGTTTTCTTGTTGTAGAGAAAACTCTAATGAAAATGTAACCAACATTTTCTGGCATGTTTACAGTACATAACTGTAGCTAAAAATCATAATAATTTAAAAATTTTGGTGGCAACACCAGTGAAATATTGGCAGGGCATGTAATAATTTGAACTAATGTTCCGACCATAAAAAATTAAGAATCAGTGCCATTGAGCAGTGTTACCTACATAAAGCCAGCTTTCACAAACAGATCAACCTGACATGAAACTCACCTACTCACACGTTTCTACATGCATACACACACAAATTACACACACTCATCACACACTCAGAACACTCTTCTCACATCATCATGCACACGCATACACTTTCTCACCCATTCAAAGCTGTGTAAATCTATATAAAAACAAATCAACACCCCCAGACTCACTTTGTGCGGTGTGCACGTTCTGTGTGTGTGTGTGTGTGTGTGTGTGTTGTGCAGTTGAATAACTCCACCGTACTGTGAATGTGTGCTTCTCTCCTCTCGGGGCACAGGCCTCACAAAGTGCACATTTAGCTCGTCAGAGGGATATAAGTGTTTTGAGAATGAAAGGAATTCCTCAACGCGGGTTCAGTGCCGGCCTTCTCAAAGGCATCTCTATTACAGCCAGACAGGCGGCCCTTATAACACAACACACACCGATATGCATTGCAACCACCTGGAAATCTACTCTGCAAATCAGTATGGCCAAGCCGCACAGGAGATTGAGCATAAACATGCAAACACACTCTGAATGGGCTCCTTCAGAGGAGATTTAACATGATATAGTGGCTCTAAAGCTTTTAAACAAAACTTTATGAAACATTTCCGGCTCTAAAATCTGATTGGATGAGGCACATTCAACACTGCTGTTAATAGTGGTTTATCAATTAGGTTTTTTTTAATGGCAGACGATGATTTATGGGGGGCAAGATGGACAGTGTAATGCTAGCTTGTGTGTGTAAACACGACCATTCAAACGTTTCAGTTTACAGTAAATATACTATATATATTTTTTCAAGGTTAATAATCTTAAGACTTAATACTTTTTATAATTAATACTTGTTCAGCAAATTGATACAAAGAGAATTTAATGAAACTTATTATTATTATGTTTCAAAAGCACATAAATCCTTTTCTTCTGACCTTTCCATTATTTAAAGAAGCCCAAAAATTATTAAGCAGCGCAGCTGTTTTCAACCGAGTAATGGCCGCTGAACATTTCAGTTTTGCCTTCAAAGGAAAAAGTGTTTTAAATTATACAAATATTTCACAATATTACTGTTTTTTCTGTATTTTGCTTCAATGAGGAAAAAAATCTTTATATATGTTAATTGCATCATCAAAAATGTGTGTGTGTATGTGTGTGTGTGTATATATATATATATATATATATATATATATATACACATACATTTTTGTTGATGCCATTAATGATCATTTTGATTATCATTCGATGTACGATTTGCTATTTTTCAAATGCATTTTATGAAAATTTGTTGATTTTTTTTTTTTTTTTCATTTTTTTGATAATCTTATTGATCAGCAGTTGCAGCCATAGATAAATGTATAACAAAATATTTGTAAAAAAATTTTTTATGGTGTTTAATCATATTTATGTTGCACGGTTGCCCCTTCACCATGGTAAAATCACTGTATTGCCTCTTATCTTCTGCCTTATTGCTTCCGTAAACTTCTGTTACTTTATACAGTATTTTGTACAACCTAGAGCAGAAAATCTAACGTTTAAGATGCTGAGATAACCAGCCTTAACTAATTCGCTGGAAGGAATCTCAAGCAGAATGAGTAAATCCACCTTTCCTAATAGATGGTGATATGTTGTGTCACATTGTCAGTCTCCGCTTGTGTAAGCAAGTCAGCACACTCGAGATAAGACAGCGATTAGCGCGCTTCCTGATAACGACACATGTTAATCAGTGCAGACATCTCGTATCTGTTGTGTGTTTGCGGGCTCTGATACACCTCTCTTATCAGTAATTGTTTTAATTGCCGTGTGCAGTTAATGAGATGCTGTCACAGATAAGGCTAGAGCAGATTGCGGGCGAGGACTGTGATTTGCCATCACCGGCCCACTTTGAAGGGGAGATAATGAAAGGCCATGGTCGCCACAAACATGGTGGGCGCTCTCGGGGGGAGGGGCCAGAGACGAGCATGAAATATTTAAATCCAGACAGCTTCAAAGAAGATCCTCATGTGCCATAGCCTTCGCATTCATCGTCATCGCCTCATTGCATTACACACACGCACGTACGCAAGCGCTCGTGTCAGCCAAAGGGTTAAGAGCGCTTTAGAGTCGATTCCATTCTTCCCATCACACCCTCTTTGTTCAGTCTCCCCCGTCATTTCTCTCGTTCGTTCTGCTGCGTTCTTCTGTTACCTGCAGGGAAATCAAAGCTCTCTGTCTTTCTCTCCCACAAGATTTCTGACATGTTAAAGCTTTCTGTCACACAGGGGAGGCACACCTCCTCCCATCCTCCTCTCTATCTCTGTCTCTCTGCCCCCCAGCAGGGTGGCAGCCAGCAAGAGAACAAGGACCTTATTTAGCTCGGCTCTCCCTGTGAAACGCAATTAGAAACCCCTCCAGGGTCGGTGGGGTGAGATGCAGTTAGAGAGACAGAGAGGAGGAAGGGGGGTCGAGAGAGAGACCTCCCTTGCTGCCTGACAGCCTGCTGGCGTTTGAAGTCTCGAGGCCATCTTTGATCCCCAGAGAGCTGGTCATCAGATGCCCACTTTGTAGCATTTCAGCCCAATGAAGCCCGGAGTGAGTCTGCCAAGGCGGGCCGAGGGAGGGGCCGAGTCCTCTTCCTGCGTGCTAGGACTGACAGTGAGCTCTTGACAGAGCGTTTGAGAGGCCTAGTGTTTCTGCTGCCATCCTGAGCGCTCTGGGCCCCAGAGATCTGTGGCAGGTCAGACAGATTTTGATGCAGCGTTCCCCCGGTTATTTCCTGCCATGATTCACCTTAAAGCCGCAGTGGGACGTTTCTCTGTCTCACTTGCCCTCCCTCTGTGTCTGTCAGTCTGTCTCTCATAATCCCTTTATTCTGCTTTCTCTCTCTCGCTCTCTCTCTGTCCCATGCTTGTTTCGATACAAGGCAAACCTTGTACCTTTGCCACAATATAGGCAAACCTCAACCTACTAATGAACAAAAGCAATCAAAAAAACTAAATTAATATTGTGAAATATTATTACAATTCTATTTGAATATATTTTAAAATGTAATTATTACCTGTGATTGCAAAGCTGAGTTTCAGCCATTACGCCAGTCTTCAGTGTCACATGATCCTTCAGAAATCATTCTAATATGCTGATTTGGTGTGTAAGAAACATTTCTTATTACCAATTTTGAAAACCGTTTTCCTGGTTAATATGGTTGGGATTCTTTGATATATAGCATTTATTTTAAATATATTTTAGTTTGTAGCATTGTCTATACTCTCATCTTTGATCATTTGAATATAACCTTGTTGAATACAAGTATTCATTTCTTAAAAAATATATCTTACTAACCCCAAACTTTTGAATGGAAGGTTATTATTCTTAACAAATATTATTATGAAGATGAAATGTGGGGGGTGGGGGTGTAATAGCAGATGTATGATTATACAATAAAACTAAATGCACAGAGAATTATTATTTATGTACTATTATTATTATTTAGCTGTAGCATTTTCACTCTGTGTTCAATGGTCAGGTATAATTATTCTTCTAAACCTGGCATTTGACTATCAAGGAATGATTTAATCAATCAATAAATCAATCAATCAATCAATAACACATAAATTACTTTACTTTTTGATAGTTAAATCTGATAATTAGCAATACCACAACAATTAACTGGCATGCAGCAAAGTGGTCACTCATTCAGCAATCTCAAACAGCCTTGAGCATCATTTCCTGAAATCTTTTCCTAGCCAGTTTGAGCTGCCATTGGGCAGGGTTATTAATAGGGGATATTCACAAAGCCTAAAAAACCAAAATGCCCACAAACCAGATCAGTGTGTGTTGTTTCATTCTTTTTAGCTCTGAGCAGTTAAACCTTTATGATACTGAGGAAGAATTAGATTTTTAACATGGTGCACATTATGACATGATGTTCTCATAAAGATACTTATGTGTGTTTCCATGTGCGTTATTACATTCAAGCTATAGCTAGCTAAATAATATCCATATGGCACGGGTTATTTGAATGATTGGATGATGAATGTGTTGAACCACTATTATTTTCTTTGCACTCATGCATGCATTGGTGTTTCTGCTGATTTTTATGGTTCTTTTGTGTGACTACAGCACACGGAGTGACTGACTGCTCTGAAATGACTCTTGGCACGATGACCCGTGCTCTCAGTCATGCCTGTAATTTGGACCAAAAGGGCTCTCTGCTTTTCTCTCCTTCCTTCCCGTTGAAAATATGTCGAGCGAACGACAAACGAAAACATATTAAGGGCGTAACCAGAGCATTTGAGACAGGAGGGATAAACCAATTTTCCTGTCCAGTTTGTTTTAAGAGAGCGAGAGAGCGGCTAGACCTGCACTGGGGCTTATCAGCCGACTGGCTCGGCTCTGGCCCATGTAATTACAGGCTTCCAGATGGAGATAACGTTGAACATTGTACTGCGCATACCATTTGCCTGCTCTAAACCGGCTTTTGACTGAGGGAGATAGTATCTAGATAAACTGATAATACTTCAGTTACACACTCGCCCTCTGTTTTTTCTGCCGGGTAAGCTGAGTGCCTGTGTTTCCTGGACCTGTGTGAAACCATATACTATGTGAGGTTCATATCGCAGAGCGCGGAAGCCGAAGATAATTTAGTCTGAATAGGCTGCTTTTAAAATTCCTAATGTCTCGGTGGATCTGATGGATGTATCGCACTCCCGTCTCTCTCTCACATTCGTGTTACCTAACTTTCTCCATTCTTATCACACGTCCAATTGTCAGTATATTTTTAAAACATCACTGAACGAGCGTGTGGAAAGTTTACACATAATATCAGTGTGTGAATTAGTGTTGCACATCACATATTTGTGTGTGTTACTGCAGGCCATGTACATCTTCCCCCTACTGTTATGTGCTGTGTGAATGACAGATTAATATATGTATGGTAAAGAATCTGAGGACGGAAGAGAGAGCGGCTGTCAGCGTGCTGTGTTTGGGGAGGAGGGAGATTAGAGGAGCTGTCATTGGCTGCGTTGAGCGGTCTCACACAGATAAGTCTCCGCAGCGAAAAGTGTTGTACCGCTGTCTGAAAACAGGGAGCGAGAGATGGAAGATTATCTGGAGTTTTGCGTTTAGAGTTTTGTGTGTGTGCCGCTCAAGGATCACCTGTTTTGTTGACTGTTCCATTTCAAAGTGTTCATGTCTTTGGCTATTTAATAATGCACGCAAATACCTCTACAAATCCATTTTATTTTTGCCTCTTTTTCCACTTTTATTCATACAGTAGACAGGGTATGATGAGGGGAAGCAGGGGAAATAAAGTCAAGAAATATTGCAGGCAAGACTAAGTTGTATCGCCCATATGTGACTCTGGACCACAAAATCAGTCATAAGGGTCATGTTTTTTAAACTGAGATCTATACATCTGAAAGCTGAATAAATAAGCTTTCCGTTGATGTATGGTTTGTTAGGATAGGACAATATTTGGCCGAGATTCAACTATTTGAAAATCTGGAATCTGAGGGTGCATAAAAATAAAAAATATTGAGAAAATTGCCTTTAAAGTTGTCCAAATGAAGTTCTTAGCAATGCATATTACTAATAAAAAAATTAAGTTTTGATATATTTACAGTAGGAAATTTACAAAATAGCTTAATGGAACATGATCTTTACTTAATGTCCTAATGATTTTTGGCACTAAAAAAATCGATCATTTTGACCCATACAATGTATTGTAGTTTATTGCTACAAATATACACGTGCGATTTGTGACTGTTTTGTGCTCCAGGGTCACAAATTCAGTCTGAGCAAGGATGAAACCAAATGCAATAATTTAGGATAGGATATTTAAAATTATGTAGGTCATTTCTTTAGTGGCTACAGCCAAGTGACTTAAATGTATGCTAACCACAAAGCCATGGGTCCAACGTGCTAACTAAACTATTTTTTTGTATAAATTCAACTGAGTGGTTTATGGTCTCTCCAGAGGGAACAAACAGTGTTGCTTTTCCACCTTCCCATTCATTCCTCTTGTGAACAGTGCCGTGTAAAGACCTGCACTTCGCAGATTGCAAACTGGAGCTGCGGATGGAACCGGAGGAGACTTGTCGCTCTGAATTTCTGTTTGTGGAAAAGAAGCGAGGAAAGAAGATCGCTCCATCTTTGCAACTGTGTCCACAGCTCTTTTGTCTCACAAAAACTCTTTCCCCTCCTCTACGCTGGCATTGTTGATGTGGTGTTTTACACACCACTAATACCATTCTGAAGGCCTCCCAGATGAGCTGGTCAATGTTCCCTCCTGACTGGCGACGTTTTAAGTGTCACTAGAAATGGACCTTTCTTTTGAGTGTCTCTCAAAGGCCCCAGCTGAAAAGAGCACAGAGAGAATACAGGAGAGGAGATTACAGACAAGGGCCAGTCAGAGCTACCCTATTTAACACATTATATCCAGTCCCCTCAGGTTACACTTATGCACAGCAATATTTTAAAAGAGACCGAGGGAGAATGAGAATGAGAGATTGCTTCCGTAATGGCTGTAGAGACCATAACTGAGCACCGATCTCCTGTGATTGCAATCTAGCGCAGAGTTCCTGTGAAATTAAACCATGCGTTTTGAGTGGGAAAGAAAGCAGAGAAGCGAATGAGAGGGAGGGATAAAGAAGAAAGGCAAAATGCGGCTCTGGTTAGTTTGAAGCAGAGGATCAAGGCCAGAAAAAGGAATAAAATATGACAAAACGACAGCAGAAAGGGCTTATGGTCTATAGGAGGAATTTTACAGGCACAGACAGCAATTACTGGCATACATAGAATAACTCCAGATATTAATGTTTGATTTCCTATTCCACTTTTCTGGCAAGCTTCACCAAGTGCTTTTCCATACCCCACTGCCACTTCAAATTAGTTTCTTGGCAGCTCTACGACATGTTCTCTCACTGCATTTCCTTCCATTTCTGTCTTTCTCTCTCTCTCTCTTTCTCTGCCTGCTTTCTGTAGTCTGTCAGCGTTTCATTTGAATTAAAAATAATCTGCGCTGAGAGATCCAGACGTTGATTGTGGAGCGGAGAGAGGTAATCACAGGCTTGAGGTTTCGCTCAAATCTGATGATAGGTATTTAGGAAAGCGAGCTCTGATTTCGGGGACGAAGGCTGCTTTGGTGCACCTCATCCAAACCCCGACATGCTTCATATATGTAATCATATCTATTTAATCAAATATAGATGAAAAAGAGAACTTTTTTATAGCCAAACCAATTTTGCCACAGTTACTCTACATCTAAATAAAAATATACTATGTGGTTTGGGAAAAAAATTACAAGCTTAATATATATTTTGTAGTAAATGTGAACCTCAAGAAAGTAATATCACACAAGGATCTGTTTTAATTTTAAATGAAACTAAGAACTTTTTCTTTTATAATTTTGTCCTGCTATTTTGGTTGCACACTGTTGCACTTCATTAGAACTCATTGCTCAAATAAGTATCCAGAACTGCACATCGTGGTTAATTACCAGTGATGTTTCCTTGAGACTCTCAAAGGGTGTTTGATAGTGGCCCTGCTGACCACCTGATCCTGGGACCCGGAACAGGGGGCCCCTAAGCAGTGCTGAACCTGTCCTCCACAGCCTGCACTTAAGAGTCTCATAGGCCTAATAAGCTTCATCCGCCTCTGGATCCTTAAAGCCTGTTTGGCTGAACCTAGATTACCTCAGGCTTGTTGTGACACAGAAATTAGCGGAGGGCAAAAATGTGTGAGTGGAAGCATTTTAAAAGTCCACCCCTTCCTCTCCCTTGAGTGGCGTGTTGTGTTAAGAGCCTGTCTGCTCTCTCAGGGGTCCCTTACCAAGATGGTTTACTGCATTTCATTACTTTTTTACTGCCGGTTCATCTGAAGTTAAGACTAATAAATGTGAGAAGACAAAAAGACAATTTTATGTAAACTCTAAATACATATTTGCACACAATTTGGTGGGTTTTGCAGCTATTCATTTAGCTTAAGTAGCATAATAACATTATAGTACAAAAATAATATTTTACAAAATATTTTACTACAAATAGAAGCATAATAATATGTTTAATACAAATATAAGTATTATAAAGTAGCAGTATAAAATATTTTTTAAATAATCATTTTAATATTTAATTTTATTTTCATTGTATTTTATTATGCCATTCTGGTGCATTTTTTTCTGTTGTAATTCTATTTTAATAATAACTTAAATTAACATTTTAATTAAATTTTTTGTTTTATTTTGCAATTCTGAGATTCAAAGTTCAGTTTTAATATATGAAAATAATGTACTCACTATAGATTACATGTGTTGAATTTGTGGAAAAATGTTTAATTCACACAGAGAAAAATAAACTATTTGGTTGAGGCAGATGTTGGCGGTTGAGCGTGGTCTTACTATATTGATGGAGCGTGCAGCTCCTTTTTTCCCCATGGCTCAAAGGAGAAGGGGTGAGAGATATAGAGAAGGAAAGATAAACATCCAGCTATAAGCTAACTCATTCTCTTACTCTGTTGGGGGCATTCAAGGTCAGAGGTCACTGCAATGTGAGTCCCTTGTTAATCCATTGACCCGCAGTGCAGAGGGTTAATACTGGTTTGCTAAACCAAGGGACCCCAAATCAATCAGATTAAGGAGATTTTCCAGGAATGTCTGAATTTATCTGAAGATTGCTGGATTGTTTGGGTGTAAGTGTCCATGGACTGAGGTTAGTGGAATTAGATCTTCAAGCTTTTCCACAAACCCGGAGGGAATCAGGTTAATATTACACCACGGTTTGGAAACACAATTAAGGCCGGTCTTAGCATATAATCGACATATAATATAATGCATATAATGGTTGATCAGTTTAGTCTTTAATTCTTTTTCCTGGTGTTAAATAAGCCGCCATGTTAGTCCCAACAATACACAGCGCAGCTCTCTCCCTCTTCACATTTAGAAAACAATCCATGCAAATGTAAGCGAAACATTTTCCCATACATATTTCGCATCGGGTTCAGGTTTTGACCAGGTTTCACATGTTGATCAGAACAGTATTCTACTTTGAAAATGACTTCAGTTTTCTTACATTGACACTAATTATTCAGCAGTGCAAACTGTGCTGTTCTGCGTCAGCCTGGGTGATCCTAAACCCAGTGAAGGAAGGCTGTGGCTGAGGGAACCAGAGAGGTGTGTGCTGCTCATGAAGAGAGTCTCTGTCTCCCTCCCTTCACAGTAGCTGCACCCTACTGGGAAATTCATTAGCAGCTGACATCATCTCAGTCCGGTCAAAGAGTGAAAGAATATCATTCTATCCCAGTTCCCTCCTCTCTCTCTCTCTCGCCCCGTCTCCCGTTTGCTCTCTGTCTGGACTCCTCTGCCAGTAGCTCTCATTGAGCGTCGCACACACACACCGTCTGTCCGGTGAAGCTGAGCGGAGGAAGCACGCTCCGTGTGTGTGAGGCAGAAACAAGCAGGGGGTAGGAGCTGAATGAAGTCAGGTTAGAATCAGGAAGTGGGAGGACCTGGTCTCGCTTTGGGTGAATGAGAGAGCGTTTGTGTGGATAGAGGCAGCACTTGCGCGAGGAACGGGAGCCAGCGACAGGACACGAGCTTGAAACCAGCGACGATTTCGAGAAAAGGAAGCGGCGGTCGGGGTTTTAGTGCGGCTTTACTCCACCCATTCTGCCGATAGGAGGAAAATACTGTACGCTTTGTTGGATGTTCTTGCTCTGCACGAGCGCGCGGGAGATGGTTTGTCACTGAGCGCGCGCTCCCCTGACACAAAAGCGCTTAAGTCCGTGTCCGTTAAGCGACGGTTAGCGAGGATTTCAAACGGCCAATTCGCGCGAAGAGGAGGACTGAAGGATTTCTCCACTTCTCTGCGCTCTTGGGGACCAGACACATGGCTGCCTTTGTCCGAGAGCCTCTCTCGCTTTGAGCTCTGGATGTTTTCTTCTTTCTCTTCTTCCCTGGGAAAGGCTTCTTATTTTGCATGGCTGTCAATCGCTCAAAGGGAGCGAGAGGAATTCGCCGCCTGTTTGTGGATTACATTGTTTGACAAGCAGAATGTGAAAAGGCGTATTTACTAAACCTCCTAAAAGTGATTTCTTGACTTATTCTTTTCGTCCGTGCCAACCTCGCCACATCAAAAGGTACACCGCACCTTCATATCCCTCAGAAATGGATTTTTTTTAGTTCATATTTCGATGACCACAATGTCATTCGACGTTTTAGGGGAAATAAAAGCAGTTTCAGTGGATTACTCGAAGGCTGGAGGATGTGGAGCACTGGTTGTGGATAATTGTAGTTGAATTTTCTGCAGTGAATGTTGCCAGATGTTTTTATTCGGTTGTGGTTTGAATAAAGCGGTCGCGCGAAACCATGTCTCTTGACGTCATGTGTTAATGAATGCATATCACATTATTATTATCATAATTATTCACGTCTTCAGCTGTCAAAATGGCGTGAACGTTATTTTATGTTGCAAATTTAAGCTAAGAAATGTATTTGAAATGGGCATATATTTGAGTGGGTTGTCTGTCGATTTTGCCTCGAGCTGTATATGAATAAAATGTTAGTGTTGCTAACGTTAAATCTGTCAGAATAATTGCTTTCCAATGAGCTGTTTTTCTGACAATACATTCATTGTTATGTATCCAACGAAAGACATAAATATGTCCCATTGAAAGACTACATCCACTCAAAAGCTCTTGTTTGTTAGTGTGTTGGTTAATCATTGTAAAACTGCTAAAAAAGTGCACATAGCTCGTGTGTTATTTTCCTCTCGAATGACTGAGTGGAGAGTCAGGTTAGATGCTAATGGATGGACTGTAATGGTTCTATCTTTGTTGCTGTTTAGCCAATTGAATTAGCCGATGCCCCTTTGACACCACATTGTCACTTAAATAGGCTTTCATTACCTAAATGCTGTGTAAATTGCAACGCTGGATGTTTGCACAATAACATAGCAATGTTAATGCTTTCAACCCGGTCTCAAGTGCAGCGCGTCGTTTGGCGCATGGAGCCACAGTGCCATCCAGTGGCCGCTCTGGGAAGTGACTGAATTTTTGCGCTAATTAGTGCTGCGCTACCTTTGATGATGAAGCCCACCTGCTTGGTTCAGAAGCAGATGTACTGACTCTCTCTTTCTCGCTCTCTCTCAGGGCTCAGATGCCAACTCAGAGAAACTCTTCAGCACAGCTGCAGTTAAAGGTACGTGGTGGATTTTCTTTATTCCATTCTGCTTGTATGTTTATATGGTGTGCAAATCACAGTTGTGTAATGGTTGACGGATTTTACTGTTCCTATAGAGGCACATACTCTAAACGATTATGATTGTTCTTTACTGTGAAATTATATTATAAAGGCGTAATTTTAATGTTGCTAATTGATCTAAAAACGAATACTATCATATGTGAGGATAACCTTGGTCTATACAATATTACGTGAGTAACTGTGAAGCATGCAATCTTTGATAAACTAGAATCCGTCACATTATTCTAGACTACCTTATTTACCAATACTGCATTCAGATTACGTTAAATGTGTTTTGCTTTCTGGGGTGGCATGGGAAATAACGCGTTTCCTCAAGGCTGACTACGATTCCATTGACAGACACAGTGTGTTGTATCCGTGCTTTCTCACAGCGTATGGGCTGGGAGAAATCTATCTGAGCCACTCTGTTAAACAGATCCCAATGTGCTGCTGAGTGATGAATGAGAAAATCCATTTCAGGCGCGCAGCATGTGTAAACGCCACACACTGGGTCCCATGTGCAGCGGCGTCTGGCTTCTGTTATGGAAATTGATTAGTTGTGAAATGCTAAATAAAGGTGCTGGATCTGCTGCACAGACCGTAGTGGAAGAAGCAATTCTACCCTGCTGGTTTGATAACTCCGCATGTGTGATATTGTTTGCTGTGTCTATTTTAAAAGCACGCTTTGTGTTTATACAGTGAGGAGCTGCGAAGCGCGCACCGTCTGTTCTTTGTGTGCATGTAAACGTCCTGCCATGGGCGTAGGAAGTTGGTTCGTTTGGAGTCTGCTGTAAGAACGTGCGAGTCAAAGGATCCAGGGAGTCAGTTGAGTTGCTTTTAAAACCTCAGTGTCTTTAGACAGCAGGAGCCCATCAGCACACCGCTAATTTGCTCTTAAAGCCTTTGGAATTTGAGCTCTCCCATTTTACAAACTCCGGGCAGGCCAACTTAATGTAGCCCAGCCTTGTGAATCCACATTCCTCTGTAATGGTGCGTTACCAGGATGGAGAGTATGATGGGTGGGGTGGGGAGTGGGACGATGGAGGTTGGAAAGAGATCTGACCCCGGGGAGGAGGTGAGAGAGAGCGACTGATTGATGCCGACAAGCCCCTTGTTCCTCCTTTTGCCCCTTGCTTCACTCCCTTGGGACCCCAAACACATTTCCCACATTCTGCTCTTTGAAGGCCTTTCGAGATTTGATTTGTGAGGTTCCGAGGGGCACTGAATGGCGACCCTTTTTCGGAAAGGCTTTCCCTCCTGGAGACGCCTCGCCGTGGCTATTACGACCCCTCTGAAAGGATTAAAACTCCCTTTGTGCGCCTTAAACTAACACATGCCCGCCTCCTCTGCTTCTGAAAAGCTGGCGCTTGGGAAACAGTACACAAATATGCTTTCTCTTCTCACTGACTGCCAGGCCACTTCGTCTCCCTTCAGACTCTATTTCCATTTAAATGTCTTTTTTTTCTCTCGTTTCCCTCTCTCCTTCATGTTGCCTTTGTCCCTTTCTCGCCTTGCCATATGCAAATCTTTCCATTGGCAGAAGGGATGGAGAAAAGAGCATCGTCCTCTAAAGCACAGGTGCGAATGAACTTAGGCGCTATGGTATTTTTATTGGAGGGTTTTAGGAAGATGAAAGATGGCGAGTGTACACAGGATGCTGCTCTTTGTTACAGAGGATTACCAGTCGCTCAGACTCTTAACCCTTACGAACAAAAGAAGAAAGAGTACATAGAACTGAAGAGCAGAGAGACAGGCAACAGAAAAGCTGTCAATATTTGCCTGGAGCCTAGAACGAGAGGCTTGCTGCTGTGTTTTTCACACTCAGGTGGTTGACGCTCACAAAATGTCTCGCATTCAACAGCGAGAAAAGAGGGAAGAGTCACCTCTGAGGGGAAAATATAGATCAAACTCCAAAAGAGCAGAGCAAAACTGATCTTAGATCATTTATTGGGCTGTAGGCCATTTTGAGCACTGGAGAGGGAAAAGAAGAAGGGATGAACAGATGTCATTGTCAGCTTTGTCACATAATTTGTGGCAAATTGTAAGGTTAAAAAAACATTTTTTTGTAGTCAAAAAGGATCAGGCAATAGGCCTTTATCACACTTCCGCGTTCGAAAAGCGGAAGATTTAAATAGTAGCGTAAAAGAACTTCTGCTGTGCCCATAGCACGGCATTGCTGTGGATTATTTATGTAGAATTCAGCACATATGTCTTCTAAAGACACCAATCTCAGTTTACAACAATTAATTGAGTATTATGAAACGAAGTAATGTGTTGTCACGATATCCCGATGCTTATTTCGTGACTTAAACAGGTGCGCGCAAGCCATACTGTATGTGTATAGGCAATTCTTCACAGTCTGATCACCTTATTTCATTACAGAACAGTGAGAAAACTATACAAACAACATATCACATTAATAAGCATTAGAATTAGCCAAAGCTTAAAACATTAATTGACTAAAGGCTGTATAGGAGGATTAAATTAAAGGTTTATGGCAAACTTGTATTAAACATAATGCTCTCATTTTGTCACGTGCTGACTTTGATGCAATCTTCTATAATTGCATCAAATTGAAGTTGTTCAAATAAAGAAATATTTCCAGCCCATAGACGATAATTAAAAATAAGTTTAATCATCTTAATTGAGTTATTCTCCGTGATTGCGTGCCACGATTGAATATCATTATACTGTGAACAAGAGCAGGAGGTTAATCGCAAAGAATATAATTAAAAAATAAACAAATTAATATAAAAAAATAAAATCAGTCCGAGTAGGCCTATTCCTCTGGCAGTAACTGCGTGCTCTTCATTAATCTGACTGGCAGAGCTGACTGTCGCGTCGCTTGGATTAGCTAATGTTACACATTAAAATGAAGGATGACATGATACATGGTATGGAATTGGTATAAATACGCAGTTTTAACATTGATGTTTATTGCGTCAATGTTCAACTAAACTAAATTAGTTAAATTTTCTTCACAAAAATGATTGTCCATTGACAATAAAGCAGGCGGAAATTCCTTTACGCTGCTAATCGGAGCCGGATGTGACGATACGTGGACTGTGATAAAGGCCTATTAGTCATAATTCAACTATGCAATAAAAATGTGCTAGAGTTGATCTTGCTTTATGGATGATATGACAAACAGGAAGTTTCCTGTAAGTGATAACCTGTTCAGTAAGATGTACATAAATACCCACTTCACATGTTCTTTGCAGAATTAGACCCTCTCCTCACCTCTCCTATTTCCTCCTCTCCTTCTCTCCCTCCTGTTGTTTTGTGTAATTGTTGCTTGTTTTCTTTTTTCCCTTCTCATTGCTCTGTCTCTCACTCTTATTAAGCAGAATCATTAAATGTTTGACTTAATTACTGTCTCTCTCACATAGCCTGCAGGTGGCTGCTAGCCTGCCTCAATTAGTGTATCAGGGTACCCGCGGGGTCTTAAAAGCATTGAAAAAGTCTTAAATTTGATCATCTCAAATTAAGGCCTTAATAGCCTTGAATTTGGTATACAAAGTCTTGGATTTCGTTACAAAGGTCTTTTTTTTTTCCTCTCCTAGGATTAAGTTCATACCGTAACAAAATTAACTGTTACTAATGTAGGCTAATAATAAATTCATGCAGCGTAACTTTGAGTGCACCTCACGCTCCACGTCATAGCAGAAAGCGCGAAAGCGTGCGCACCCGTTACTATGCAGGGCTCGCAAAATCGCTAGCCCGACGTCCCGGGGCTATTGCGTTTTCCAGTCGGGCTACCAAAATGTATCACTGCCCTGCCCGACGGGCTACCTTAAATAGAGGGCTCCCACGCAATGTTCTCTCTAAGCTGAGCGCACGCGCGACCGCGCTCTTCTTCCACCGCGGCTGCGCGTTTGATTGAATGCCGCCAGTAAAAGGGAAAGAATACCAAGGCTCAGGCAAACCGCTATAGAGCTGATGTCACGACAGAGTTAGAACCGGTTTCACAGAAAGAGCACGATGTGCACCAAATGAGTCGCTGTAGAAACTGAATACTTCAATGGTTGCGGTGCGCTCAACACGAGAGACAACACAAACACAATGACGTGAAATAAAACGTCCTCCTGTATTAAAGAAGAGTGGCTTGATTAAGTGCTGGAAATAACGGAGGTTGGGTAACAAAACTCTGAAACGTACGGTCACACACAAGAGTATTGTACAAACTGTACTTCATAACGATGTTTAGACGGCTATAGAACAATTCATATGTTCACTTTTTTTATATTTAACTTACAGATCTCAGCTTTGCTTCAGTTTGTATTCATTTCAAAAATACAGATAAAACAGTGATATAGTGAAATATTATTGCAATTTCTAATATTGGTTTCCTATTTTAATACCTATACTTTAAAATAGCATTTATTCCTGTGATCAAAGCTGAATTTTCAGCATCATTACTCCAGTCTTCAGTGTCTCATGATCCTTCAGAAATCATTCTAATATTCTGATTTATTATCAGTGTTGAAACTTGTGCTGCTTCATATTTATATGGAACCTGTGTTTCTTTTTTCTTTGATTCTTTGATTAATAAAAAGTTTAAAAGAACAGCATTTATTCAAAATAGAAATTTTCTAACAATAGAAGTCTTTACTATCAATTTTATCCATTTAACACATCCTTGCTGAATAAAGTTTATTTAACTTTCTTTAAACCTTTTTTAAAGTATCTTTAAAAAAGAAAGAAACATTTCTGACCCCCAAACTTTTGAATAGTTTATATTGTAACACAAAATCTCTATTTTGACTAAACACTGTTCTTTTTAACTTTTTATTTTTAAAAAATATCACAGGTCCCAAAAAATACAGTATAAAAAAAATTAAATAAAAAAAGCAGTACAACTGTTTCCAACATTGATTAAAAATCAGCATATTAGAATGATTTCTAAAGGATCATGTGACTCTGAAAATACTGCTTTGCTTCACAGGAATTAATTACATTTTAAAGTATATTAAAATAGAAAACAATTATTTTAAATTGCAATAATATTTCACAATATTATATAATGGGATATTTCATATTTCGTAATATTATATAAAATGGGAAAGTGTCGGTTTAATCCGCTGTGGCCAAGGAATCCGAATTACATTTGGGTCAAGCCTGTGCCAGGAAATGACCGCGAGGCCTTATTGCAACCAAGAGCTGCGAAGGCTGTAGTGTTCAACACCAAGTTCAAATGTATTTGTTTATTACAAATCAAATGTGTGTTACGCTGTTGCGTATGTATTAAATATAACTGATAATTTAAATAAAATGTTTTATTTAATTCAAGTAGCCTACTTGTACATAATTATTTTCTAGGGTTCGAAATTTATACAGATTTGACATTTTCCCCTCATACTTCTGTCGGAATGGGTACGAAGTTGGCATTGAATTTCATTTGAAATGGTATTAAAAAAGGTCTTTAAAAGCCTTGAATTTCATTTGGAGGATCCTGGGGGTACCCTGTGTATTCATCGTCCGCATCTGGTGCGCGTCTAAGAAGCCTTTTGCTCGATTTCAAAGCAAGAGTGAGAACAACAAGGAACTATGACCAGTTAACTACTGTGATATGGAACTGTTTCATCAGGGATTCTTAGACTCTGTAGCACTATCTTTGTGTATTTGTTTGTTAAAAAGAGGTGTTTTTCAATTGTTGTTCCCTCCATGCTGTTGAATGTGAGACCAAACTGTTTGCAAACACAGAGCAAATCATTTCATTATTTTTCTGTCATTACCTCAGATCTTGAGAAAAAAAAAAAAAAGTAAATGCATTGCTTCTGTGGGCTTGGTTTGGTGTCATTATGAACTTGAGATATATATACTAATAAGTTATATTGACAGAAAATTCTTCAAGATGTCTCTGAAGGGTCTGTCCAATGCAAATGGTTTTATTCTGCAAAAACAATTCGAGGAAACATTAATTGTTTTCTTGAATTAAATGCTTTTTCACTTTAAATGTCAGATATCTTGTTTGTTGCAGATCATAAATTGAGTCTGACATTGTATTGGCCACATTTGGACTTGGATGATAAGACAGAGCTATCACTACAGCAGACTCCACTCCAGATACCTCATGCGCTCACTCGCTCTCTCTCTATCTCTCTCTCAGTATGCTGTCAGTGTCCCACTTAGGAGCACCTCAACATAGGCCCAGACCACTAAACAGATTGTTTTTGATTTGTTCGGCAATAATTCCCAGTAATGAAATTTGTTTTCATTTCTAGCATTATTCATAAGACAGAAGGTAGCCATTTTGTGAGTGCTGTGTTTTATTTATGCCTGGTCACGCATTGAATAAAATCTAGCTACTGCCACCAGTCACACAATGTCTGCTGTGGTGGACATCTAAATCCACAATTTAATATTTATGTATGTTTATTACATAGCTTGGTTGCTTATATATAAAAATCACAGAAGCTGATCAGCTGTTTTTTACAATATTGAATGAATGACTACTGTATAAACAGCTCATACACACAAGCATGAAGGCAGGCAGTGAAGCGCTTATCTGAAGAGCAGGACTCAGGTGAGGCCCTGTGTAGAAGGTGTAATTTCACTGACGATGGCATTGTCGAGAGATTGAAAAAGTGGGGAGAGAGGATGAAGAGAAGGAAAGATGAGGTAGTGAGATGAAGTTTGAGGAAGATGAGAGTTGTTCAGAGCTGGATGGATGGATGTGGAGAGCTCTTGAGATAGCCGAGCGCTCGCTGAGTGCTGTAGTCTCACAAATTTCTGAAGATTCAGGGAGTGTATGTGTGTGTTTGTATGAATGTTTGCATACCAGATTTTGTGTGCTTGTTGACACTGGCTTGAAAGGCTTTTTTTGCATTTCATGCATGCTTTTCACCTTATTTTGCAACATGGAAATAAGCTGTTTCCAGTGAATAGACAAGACTGCCTGTTTATATAGGTAAACAGGGCCAAAAACTAAATTTTTGCCACACCTGCCTATGGCCAGTGACCTGATCAAATTTACCAGGCAAATTTTTTTTTACCGGCCATGAAACTCTTTTTGCAAAAACAAGCAGTTATTACTACTGCAATGACTAAACATATTTACAATGTTTTTCATTTGTCCTTTACTTTGCTTACAAGAAAAAAACAACAAACAGATTTATTGATTTATCTTTTTTTTTTTTTTTTTTGTCCTAAAAACTTTGAGATTCTTGTCCTTTGCATGTTTTCGGCTAACGGAGCAATCCATTGTGTTATGCCTGTTTTACACATACTCCGTTTGCAGAACGTATATGGTGCATATTTTTTTAGAGCAGGGCTATTCGATTAGCTTCAATTGAGGGCCGGATTATAAAATTAGAAATTAAATTGAAATTTAAAATCTATAAAAGGTTAACATTAGTGCTGTCTGTCAATCGATTTAAAAAAGTAATCACACATTTTTCTGTAATTAATCATGATTAATCGCATATTTATATTGTCATAATTTCACATTGAACCTCCAAATTAATGTAGAAACAACATAAAGATAGTATATTTTAAATATGTTTTTAATGGCATCTTTTTACAAAGTAGCCTATAATTCATGAAGCATTCATACCAATACCGCTACTGGTGTCTCTATTAAATGCATTTTCCCTCAGTTTTACCTATTAATTATAGCCATTCAACATTACAGTATAATTGAAAGACATTATTTTTAACATTATTTTTAGATATTATTTTTAGATAACTAAAGTTTAGAAACATTTAATATGATCTAAACTTCATTCTCGGGTTATGGAGAATAAAGAAGAGAAAAGTTAATCTTCCGAAATAATGAAGCAGTAATATCTTCCCAGGCAAAAGTTATTAGAACCGTGACTAGGGACAAGCTGGCCATCACACTGCTCTGACCTCATCAGCCCATTTGTATCCTATTATTTGATTCGCTCTTGTCGCTTATGAATGAACAGCTAATCACGTTGAGCTTGTCTTTGAAAAATATTATTTTATTCGCTTGCATCAGAAACAGCGAATCTCTTTAAAAACTGACTGTTGCTCTCACTACATTGCATTGTTATATTTCGTAAAAGTTTTACCCGCCAACTGGCAACTGACACTGTTACATGTAGACCAATGCGTTTGTTTACAATAATAAATTGAAATACATTGAAACAAATACCAGTTTGCAACAACAGGCATCATAATGGGACTGTATTTGTACATCTAAAAATAATTGGTAGCGGTTGATACAGGAAGCCATGCACATTCAAGTTAAAATTGTCTGCTACTGCTCTTACATTGGAAATGAGGTGGATAAAACAGATGTATGTAGAATGAGACACATTTGAAGCCGTTTGCAAACAGGGCAATAAACAGGGTATGATCCACACACGAAAATCCATACACATTATTTTTGCACAATTTTTATTAATTTGGAAAGTGATGTAATGATCTTGGGTCATTTCATTGCTTGGCAACAGCATAAAGTTAAGCTAACACTCAAATCTAGATTGGAAGTGGGCGTCTTGTCACAGTGTAACAAACCTAAACATTAAAATGGACAAATCTGTTTACACTACTGGTCTGGTAAAAGCCACTCATGGCTTATTGCTTTAACATTTCATCTTTAGTCAATAATATACGCAATCACTCAGGTTGTCTGTTTGTGTTGTCTTGTTTTATGTTGAGTAACGAATTGGAATGAATGATTGCTGTAGTCAAAGTTTCCTGTTTTCTTTCTTGTTCCTTTGAGGATCAATGAAGAACATCTGTCAATCTGTCTGTTTTGGGGGAGGTAACTGGTTATTTGTTCTCAGTCAGCTCAGCTAGCCTTCCTCATACAGAACTATCACCATCTCAACCTGGCATATCTCTGTGGTCATGTTTTTATCGTTTGTATAGAGACAGGCTGTAATGTATTGCTCTGTGAGTGTGTGTGATGAGAGATGGGCTGTAATTCACAGCACATTGTGTTTGTAATCTGTAGCGATGTCTCATCCCCTGACACACAAACACACAGAGGTTAGCACACCATGGGCAACATCCTGATTTACTCCCCAAGGCCAGCAAACAATAGTGCCACCCACTCTCACAGCCTGTCCAGTGATGCATGAGTGTGTGTGTGTGTGTTGTTGCCCTTACGTATGAGTAAGCAATGTTGTATAACCATATGATTATTGTTTTTCCAGTAGGCTTGTTATAAGTGGTTTTCCTGCCATGGGGAACGAGAGTGTGTTTTAAAACACAGCTTTAACTAGAGCCGCACACTAACGGTGCTGGGAGAAGAGGTGGAGATGCTGTGTAACTGGTGATGAATTGGAAGTCAGACACTCGTTTAACACTATCCATCATCTCTGTCCGTCCCGTCTGTAGTCATAACACAGCCACGACTGCACTCCTACACTCTCTCTCAATCTGTCCCTCTCTCTCAAAGAGGTCATTCTGAGGTTGTTCACAAACCCCAGAGGTTCAAGGACTAAAGTAAATTCATCCATCTTGGTGACTAGAGGAGGGTGCAGAGAGAGGAAGGAAGAGAGGCCAGGGAGACAAGAGATTGTGTAAACACTACTATATCCGACATGCTACGCTAAACGCAGGGAGTCTGGAAACCATCAAGCTAAATGAAAGTCAAGCGCAAACATTTTAATGGGCCGCACTCCAGAGATAAAAGTAGTGCCTACTGAGGGGCACAGGGCAACTGCTAGCAACACTTTTGGACTTCTTTTTGCATGTCATTATCTCATCAGAGAAACTGAGAGAAGTTTCTTAAATTATTAAATTTGGAATTTGGACTCTAAGTCTATAAATGGAAAAGGGAATTTAATAAATTTAAGTCTAGGTGCTAATTTGTCTAGCTCAGATGCCATGGTGAGCTCAGTCATGTTGAAACGTATATAGTGCAAGAGACTAATATAGTGCAAGGAGTTTTATAATATAAATGATGGAAAACTTTACTGTTGTTACTATATTTTATATCAAATAAATGCAGTCCTGGTGAACTGACCCCAAATTTTTGAACGTTAGTTTTATTAACAAATTTCACAATGCATTAGCAATTTGAAGTGGACTTTTATGTTTTCTTTGTCTGTGCTTAATCTGAAAAGTATGTGTATGTAAAATATCTGGTGGTCTCACCATGGTTGACTGACATGAATGAGTGACAGAAACTGAAAGCCGAAGTGAAAAGGTTCCCTGTGGTTGAAAGCCTGCCTTACAGCTGTGATGACATCACCTTGTAGCTCCCATTCCCTCTGTTTGGATAAGATGAACATTTATTTTATTTCTTCTCCCCTCTCTTGCTTTCCCTCCTGCTCCCAGTTTTTTGTCTATTCCCAGGTCTGTCAATTTGTTTTGTCCAATTATGCATATGGCAGTTCAAGGTCTCGGTGGTAACAGGGCGATTAGCGTGCAGAGACCTCGACCAAGTGTGTGTGTGCTTAAGTATATTTTAACCCAAAACCTCAGAGAAGCAGTAATTAGGCCTCTGGATGGCCAGTGCTCAGCTGGAAAGAGACAGAGAGGTGCGTAATCATGGGATAAAGAGAGCACAAATACGGCAATACACTCTCCTGACCATGTTAAACTTAGATAAGTTCCAGCCCCTGCCCTCAGGGTCAGAGGTCACTTAGGTTGAAGGTCAAGCTTCTGTGTTTATCACTATTTCAAATTGGCCAGTCTAAATTGTTGGAGGAACTGATCCTGTATTAACTTCACATATGTTGTGTTCTCCTCAGCACCTCTAACCAAATTTAGACAAGCCTTTGCAAATCTGCAGATGTGTGTTTGTGGGTCGTCTTGCCTGGCTGTGCATGTGTAAATAACTGAAATCCCCTCAATCTCTTTCTCAGTACTCCATTGAAATATTGATTAAAATTCCAGCCCATGTATTTAGCCAGTGCAGGATTAGATCTTTGGCTTAAGTTGTCAAACCCAGACTTTCTTGGAATAACCTTATAACATTAGGAAAACATTAGTGTCGTCCAATGGCCAGCTGCTTGAAGAAATAGTTTAAATGCCTGTGGGTTCTCGGTCATCACAGTTTGTATCGTCTTCTTAGATTCTCTTTTGCAGATTACAGATTTTCTTATCATGAGCACAAGGTCTACTGTATCTTTATTCAAGTCTCCAGACACCAGTTAGTGGCTTGTTTTGTGCTGAAGTCTCAGATTCAAAGGCAGATAGACACAACTGTGAGCCATTAAGACTGAACAAGGAGCTGTATGAAGTCCAAGAGATTAAGCAGTTTTCCACCATATAGCTGCTAGATTTATTTATTTTTTTACAGATGAGCACTAGCCTGAAGTAGGGTCAAGCTGGTCAGGAGCTGTGACCCATTAAAAGAGAGAGTGACAGAGAAATGCCTTGTGGACACCCATGGTGGTAGCCACGGATAGACGCTTTGACAGACCACCTTCTGGGTGGGATAACTGCCTCTCTGCCACCCCTGTGGTCCCTCAGGGAGAGAGCTCCTCACTCAAATAGTAAACACTGAAATGCTCAGTTGGAAAGGGGGGATAAAAAACAAGTGTAGAGGCACAGCTGGTAAACAGACTGAGTGCAGAATGTGTGTTCATATCTTGGAAAAGCAGAGTATTAATTGCTCCCTAAAGAATTGATGCTTCCTAACTCACTCTCTCAAGCCCACCCTCCATTTTACAGCATTTCTTCTGCCGACACTCACTCATTCCTATCCGGGGTAAAAATAAACACCTTTGGCCCTGCAGGCCAGGATTAGGAACACCTCTCCTAACCTCTGGCTCTCTCTGTTTCTATCACAATTCCCTATTGAAATGTTATAATAAAGCAAACTTGAGGCCCGTTCACACCAAGGTTGAGAACTGTAACTATAATATTTTAATAATTGTCCCATTAGGAATAGCGAAGTCTACACCAAACCTATACTTATGAATATGTATAATATTTAGGCTATGGTAATTTATATATTATTTCAAAATTTTTTGCTGAGATTGCCTTCCCCACAAAGAATACAATATTATTAATTGATTTTTAAGTATTTATGATTGAATATTTTACAGGCACAATATTTTTTCTAGCCTACCTACTATTAGGGTTGTGATGGTGAGGAAATTTTCCCACTGGTTAATCGACGTGTGACAACACCGGTAATACCAGTATCACCGTGGTGGGGGGGGTCGTTTGAGTTTTCCGTCTTTTCCTTGCTTTCCTTCGGTTTTAACCTGTTAACCTTCAACCCCATTTAGGGCCTCGCAGGTGAAAATAACCTACCTGAATTAAAATGGTAACAGTTTGTGACAAAGTGTGCTTACACAAACAAATTAGGTATCTTTGGAAAGAAGAGACTCTGGGCTTTACTATCTATCATCCAGAGTTGATAATGCTCAAAAAGATAAAAAAGTTATAGACACTGACGTGCCTTGAAAAATATTTTTCCACACTGAATGTTTTTTTATTTCATATACAAATACATGAAATAAGTCCTGGAGCAATCCAGAAAAGTAATGGGTCGAAAGCCATGTGTCTCATCAGTTCATATTTCAAATTTGAAGAAGATACCATGAAAAATGAGATTCCTGCAATATTTTTTCTGCAACTATTTATAGTCCCCCCCACCCCCCTGTTTGAGGAAAAATAACCACCAAATGGATTACAGAATTATACAAGCTATTTTAGTCATTATACATGTTCCTGCATAGTTTTTCAATTATAAAATAATAGACAGATTTATTTGAGCACTAAAAAATACAAAAATAATTATTTGAGTAATAAAAAAGGAAAAAAAATAGAAAAAAAATGCTTTGTATATAGTATGTATACTGAAGTATTCTTCGTTATTCGTTATTACAATGATAAATATCACTGCCAGACGTGAAGTGATATTGCCAGACATGGTCATAGAGTCAGTAAACACACGCTGATGTGCTTCCATTCAGATTATAATCAAACAGATGGGCCATATAATCAATAATAGCTGATCAATGAATCACAATGATAGCCGTCATAGAGTCGCTAATAAACACGCTGATGTGCGTCCATACATATTATAATCATGCAGACACGGCCACATTCCCCACACAATACACACACACACATATAAAAAATGTAGAAGAAAAAAAAACAGTTTTTTATGGATAAAGCAGATCGCTAAGTTATGCCCCGCTCAGATGACAGCGTGCGTCACAGAAGCGTCACTGCCGGCAGGAGGGAGCGCCAAATTCAAATAATCTATATTCCGCTTTTCTGAGACTTTTTTTTCCGTAGACGGTCTCATTATGTTTGTAAGACCGTATTCTACAACATCGTTTTGTTTTTTTACCACCAAGACGCTGTTTTTGAGCGTAATTTATTCCATAACGGACGCGAACAATAACTCTCTGAAGAAATGAAACGTAAACAAAGGAATATTCATCCTTATTACAACGTTATTGTTTCGCTGGACTAAAAGTGCTCGCTGGGATGTTTTTCTGTGGACCCTTACCTCTCTAACTAAACTGGGATTTCAGCAGTGGACGCGTTTGTGGCTCGTTATTACAATGATAAAGGTACGTACGGCTTTTTTACTCTGCGTGTTTGGATGTGTACTGCTTACACAAATGTAGCAAATTTGTGCCACTCATTCCTTATAAGCTTTCCATCGAAAAACAGCGATCTGTCGTCGATGCTTGAGGCTTAGACCCTCAGAATGATATATAGTTTGTCAAGATTAACTTTGTCCCGTTTCATTTATTCTATTAGAAAACAATGACACATGCAAACAAAGAGCGTTCAGTGCGAGGTCGCTCTGGTGAAGGCTAACAGGTTAAATAGCTTGTAAAAGCTCCGTGCACATTTTACTTTCACTTTCAAATTTGCGGCAATTCGGCGTCAAGCAGTTTTGTTTTTAGTTCATTTGAGTTTTTCCACTTTCCCTCACTTTCCTTTGCTTAAATAGCTTGTAAAAGCATGGTGCGAATTTTACTTTCACTTTTAAATTAGCGGCAATTTGGCATCAATTGCTTGAATTAAATTCAAGCAACAACAAAATACAACGTAGAATTTATCCTATAACTTTTATTAACAAAACAAATAAAAATACACAATGCTATATGCCTAATATAAAATAATAAATAACTTTTAAATTTTAAATAGGTAGCCCCTATACAAAACTGAAAATAAAAAAGACTGTAAAGACTGAGGAACAAATAGCCTAATTATAAAACGTAGAACATTTATTAGTTTATTAGCGGAAGCACAGACTGCATACACCTTGATGTAAAATAATGGGAAAAAATTACAGTTTAAATAAAATAAAAAAACAGCAAATACCGTGGAACCAAATAAATCATAAACTTCCAATATCATCTTAGATAAATGGCAGGTCAACAGGATTTTCAAAATCCTAAATATTTTTAAAACAGGCGCTTTACATTTTCGTTTTGAAACTCTTCAGCCATCGTCTTGTCTGTCTCACCTCACTCTTGTCAGTCAGCTCGACTCACTCTCCTCACGTGATAACTGAAATCTGATCTGTGATGGACGACTGTCGTTCATTCGATGTGCTGCATTGAGCAGCCGCGTTCAGTTTTAATTGTCGTGTCTGTTTTGTAAACAGAATTTTTTTTTAAATTAAAAAAATCAAAGAGACAGTGAGGGACGGTGCCGCTATACTACTGATAAGTGTGGCACTATAGGGCTACAGAGTAGAGCAAAATGAGGCCGCCTAGAGGCCTTGCTCAATTCAGGCCAGCTTGTGGTTGCTCCAGAGAATTCTTTGCTGAAGGGAAAATCCAGTGTGTGCTTTCATATAAATAAGCACTAATGAAGTGTGAAATGTTCCATTTTATCACCATTGGTTCCATTTATGGGAGATTCCACACCCGGGCCATGGTTTCATAAGATCTAAGAAGAGCTGTCCCATTCGCAGGATTGTCACCATCTGTTCCAGATTACATTGCTCTGAGAAGACGCTGTTTGATTTCAGTTTTAAATGGCAGTCTTCATCCCGTGCATCAAGTTTTATTCAAACAGTGACATCCTAAACCAGACATTTCAGTCTGGGCCTAAGTTCTTGGGCTTAAGGGACACTGGAAAGCAAACAACTCGCCCTGCTGAGGGCTGCTGTTTAGATACAATAAAAACACACACGCAAACTTAGGGCAGTTGTGGCCCACAACTGCCAATGGGGAAACGGCAAATTTTTTTTTTTTTTTTTTTTTATTTATTTTTTCTATAAAATATATAATATATAATAGTATAAAATACACAACTTGCCCACAACTTAGGGCAGTTGTGGCCTAATGGATAGAGAGTTGGACTTGTAACCTGAAGGTCGTGGGTTCGAGTCTCAGGTCCGGCAGGGATTGTAGGTGGGGGAGTGAATAACCAACACTCTGTCCACCCTCAATACCACGACTGAGGTTTGAGCAAGGCACCGAACCCCCAACTGCTCCCCGGGCGCCGCAACATTGGCTGCCCACTGCTCCGAGTGTATGTTCACTACTGTGTGTACACTTGGATGGGTTAAATGCAGAGCACAAATTCCACTTCCCATACACCACTTCCCTTTTTGGGGAAGTCGTGGCCTAATGGTTAGAGAGTCGGACTTGTAATCTAAAGGTTGCGGGTTCGAGTCTCGGGCCGGCAGGGATTGTAGGTGGGGGGAGTGAATGTCTAGCGCTCTCTCCACCCTCAATACCACGACTGATGTGCCCTTGAGCAAGGCACCAAACCCCCAACTGCTCCCCGGGCGCCGCAGCATAAATGGCTGCCCACTGCTCCGGGTGTGTGTTCACGGTGTGTGTGTGTTCACTGCTGTGTGTGTGCACGTTGGATGGGTTAAATGCAGAGCACGAATTCCGAGTATGGGTCACCATACTTGGCAGTATGTCACTTCACTTCAAATGCATTGAATTCTGACTAGCGCCTATCGACATGCACTCGAGAGGCTCGCACACATGGGAGACTCTGCTTCCCCTCTGCCTCAGACATGATATATGTTTCCCGTAACCCGTCCCTCATCCCGTAACAAGTATGTATGTGTCAGTGTGTCTGTCTGAGCCACGGCCTCTGTGCTGCCCTGCTGCCCTGAGTTTGATTTTAAAGGATGAACTTGTTAAAGTATAGTAGGAAGGGAAGGAGAAAGAGATCATGGGAATGAGGGGAAAGAAGGAGACTCTGCTTTGGATTCTGGATTTCTTTGGCAACAGGTTGAGCCAAAGGATTGGTTTACGGCCATGCCCTAGGAAGGCTGAGTTTCCAGGTGGCTCAGTCCTAACACCCCTTAGGCATACACATACACAAACAGCATGTGTGTCTCTAATCCCCAACTTACTGAAACATGAGCCTTGGGTAATGAGAGAGCTTTACACACACACACAGGCTGTGTGAGCTGGTAAGTGCCAGTTTTGGTGGGCTGTTGGAGGGCTTATGTTTCCAGCGGATCTCAGTGAAGGGCAGAACTCTGTCCCCTGTGTCACACATTCAGGGAGACAAAGAGGCATTGAGTGCAATTTCTGCCCTGTTTGAATGGATTAAAAACATTCAGCTATGAAACCTGAGTGAGAGAGGAAAAAACTACAGGACTGATTGAAGTTCCCTGAGGGACACACCACTAATGGTGATCTAAAGAGGCAGAATTCAGCTGGTGTCAAAGTGTTAACTTTGTAGAGATTGCAGCCACTCGCTTATGATTATGCACACAAATACATGCTTTAAAACCGTTAGCAGTATGTATACCGATATATTAGCAACCATATTGATATAGGGCATGATTAGTATATTTTTCAGGATAATAACTTATTTATATTTTATTTTAGCTAAAACATTTAATTTATTTACATGAGAAATATATATATTTCGTTTTTTTTTTCCAAATATAAATAAGTACTTGGAAATTGGAATCAATTTATATTGGAAGCAGAAAATTATAATTATTATGAATATTAAAATATGTAATATTCCATTTTATCAAATATATACTTGATATATATGTGTTATATTTTGTTGTATTGTCTGATACTGAAGGCCATTGTTTTGCATTAAATAAATAAAAAGAATAGTTTTTACATTATAATACAATTGATTAACCCTTTAGGCTCCAGGGGTTTTTTTTTGGAACAAATGCTGGATTTTGACATCAAGATTTCAAAAGCTTGTGACTTGAAAGGGCTTAAAGATAGAGCTCTACTGTAAATTAGAAAAATGTTGGGCATGACCGAAAGTTTATGTGGGGTGTAAATCTAATTAGCATATTATGACGTCATCAGGGGGCGGCCCTCTGGAATTTCATAATATCCAGGAAATAGTATATATTTAATTGATGTTTGAACTTATTTGCATGTGTTTTTTTTTTGTTTTTTTTGTCTTTTTATCCTCATTCCAAATGATCAGGAAAAGAGGAAATCAACAGTAAAACAGGAGAAAGTAGTAAATTATTATTATATTACTGTGCCATAGTAAAATACATGTGCCTATTTTTTGATCAGTTGACCAGTTATCTGCCCAATCAGGTATCTAGGTGACACAGTTTATAGTTCTTGAGCGTATGAAACCTCTCATTGCATGCCACAGTGCACACCTACCCCACACTGACTGCACCTGTACTGTCTGCCGGCGGCCCTTTGAGTGCACGCGATCAGAACAAACGACGCAACCTGGCCGATCATCAGAGAGCAGCAGCTCTCCTATGGACACTAAGACCACGTCCACCCCTGCCACCCCCATCCCCGTTGGGCAAAGGGCCGAAATGATCACTTGTTTGTGCTTTGTGAACACTCTCGCCTTGCCCGGCGGCACCATTGCGCATGCAAAGATATACCGGGAGAAGCGCGATCATTTGACGGCCGATCGTCATTTCCAAAAGGCAAATATTTCCCTTCAGAGTCAGAATCGGCAAATAACATTTGCAATACATCCTAACAGTACAACTTTTTACTAGCCATTTGGCAATTTTCTCCCATAAATCTTACAATTTACTCAGACGCTATGAACTGAACTGCTTCCGTATGAATGACACGATAGCTCACTTGCTCTGCTATTATCTCGAACACTTTTGGTCTAGAATCGAACTACTACATGTCTGCCATCTAGTGGAAGGGAATACAAATGAGATATTACACCATATTAGGAACTACAGTCTATTTCATGAAGTATGACATCTTGTCGCAATTTTGCAACTTTGGCGCTTACAGGGTTAATATATAATCAGGGGTTCAAGCGTGTAGCGCTGAAACCCTATTCAGTGTTTCCCATACATTGATTTATTTGTGGCGGCCCGCCACAATATCAAAACTGACCGCCACAAATAGATTTATTTCAAAAAGCTTTGACTTCGTTGAATAAACATGAGCACTGCACGTTTCAAAATCGAAACACGGTGCAGATGTTTTTATATCAATGTATTTCTGAAGGAAACCGACTGACTTCAGAAAATTTTGGATGTTATTTTCATTTTATCTTGCATGTAATGCCTGATAGAGCAGCGTTTGTGAGCGGAGCACTGCTTTGTGTACAGTGTTACCAGGGAAACCGCTATTTCTCCGCGCTCTTAAAGCGTCTCCTGCTAACAGAGAATTAATTTGCATATATGCTGCCACAAATAGAGTCCCAAGTCTGTGGGAAACACTGCTATTGTAATTGTTAGAATGGTCACAGATGAGCGATTTCCACGTAAAACTGATTGTGCAGACCAAAGCGTAAGTCGTAGAGACTTGAAACTTGGAGGGATGGTAGTACTCACACCGCCTACAACGTTTTGTATGCTCCATAGAGATATACCTAGATGCCCCAGTATTGACTGTTTCTATGGGCTGCGATACGTAAGCCATCCACCATTTTTGGAACGGTCTGCGAATCTTTGAGCGCATTGACTGTGTACATCTACAACAGCAAGTTATACACTTGTATATCTTTGAATATTCATTGATTATTATGGTGAATGCGAGATGGCTGACGCGTCATCGAGCAGTCGAATAGTGAATCTACTAGTGTTGGGAATCGGAAATCTATTCCGATTCCAGAAATGGATACTTAAGGACAGGAGTCGGATCCTTGTAGTCAAATTAAAATTTCGATTCCGCCTATCGATTCCTATGCGCTTTTTTTTTTCTTCTTCATCTGTGAGGAAAGGACCTAGCGATCTGCCAGGACCTTGCTCGCTATTCTAAGCAATCCAAAGTTTGGCTACATTTGCGATCAGAAGCCAAAAAAAGCTAATATCTGTGATAGCTAAACTTGTTGCAAGAGAGGTGTCACCACCAACATGACAAAGCACTTTAATTTAATAATTGTTAAAGATCACGAACACGATTCAAACACCAACGTGATTCTAAATTACAATGATTCATTTGCACACAAACAGCTCTTAAAGACTCAAGTTTTTATGTAGCCTGTTGATTTTTGTTCATGGTATTCAGCTCCAATAAATGGTTTGCAAAAAAGAGAGACATGAGAAATATTATTTAATCACATTGGGATCGAAACTGAGAATTGAAAAGAATCGGAATCGATAAAATTCAAACGATACCCAACCCTAGAATCTACACATATCTATGGTCTGCTCGTCACTCCACGAATGAGAGGGGCGGAGTCAGCGGAGCTCACTAGGATTTAAAGAAACATGGACTAGATCAGCGTGCTGAAGACAGAGCTGATTTTGACAGGTTTAAAAAGGTGTTTTTTACACTACCATTGAGAAATTTTAACCAAAGTATGTTATAGACTTCATTAAGACCCTAAAGAATCATATCAACTTGTGTAAAATGGGCATCCGATGACCCCGTTAAACACTAATACAAAAATGAAAGAATGCATTGACTTATAGCAGGGGTGGGGAACGTTGATCCTGGAGGGCCGGTGTCCCTGCAGAGCTCCAACCCTAATTAAACACACCTGAACCAGCTAATCAAGGTCTTCAGGATGCAGTTAGGTTTTTTTTTTTTTTTTTTTTTTTCCCCCCCAGAGTTGGAGCTAAACACTGCAGGAGAGTGGCCCTCCAGGATCAACGTTCCCCACCCCTGACTTATAGGCTATAACAGGCCTATTATAATGTTCAAGAAATGTGCCATTCTGATCTTACAGTCGGAGAAACTCTTTTGCGTTTTATAATGTAGTCTTTTATTATTATTATTATTATTGATTATAATTGAGACCTCAAAAGGATATGCGCATGTGCCGGCCGTGAGCTGCATGCGCACTCGTACCCAGGACTGCAATGCGAGATTTTCCTAAATGTAACTTGCCATTTCGGGTTGATTCTCACCAAACCCCACAGAATACATTAAGAACGCTTGGAATATAGGCTACTCCACAAGAATAATAGGATTATTTTACGACAGATTTGCATCCGCATAAAAAAAAAAGTCACCATCTGTGCCAAGTGAGAGAAGGACATTTTGTGTGTGTGCATGTGTGTTTCGAAAAAGGAAGGTAAAAAGATTTTAGAATAGCAAGGTGAGTAGTTCACACAGTTCCAATAAATTGCGATGGGTTAAATATACTCAGTAAACTCAACAGCATACAAACGCGACTACAGTCAAGCGCAGACCAGTATTGAAGTGTACAGCAAATATGCAGTCATAACTTTGTTTTAGCTGAGTTTAATATTGAGTAGGCCTTTTAATTGATGTTCACTTGGATCTTTTTCCTCAGCAGAGGAAATAATACTGTCATTCATGGTCGTATGGTTAAAAAAGTATGTTTTTATTTGTGTACGTTCAAAATGAAAACAAAATGTCATGCCTTTGAAAACTAAAGTGAACAGCAAAATGTGCTGCTTTAGCACGTCTTGGTCTCATTGAGCATCTTTCTGGTGAACGCCACAAACATGAACCAATACACAGCAAATAGCCTACTTGATGCACCTACTAGAAGTCTACATTTAGATTATTTGATGTTAAATGTATCATATGTCACTTTGGAATAAATCATAGCATGTATCAAAAACGTGACTTTACAGTCTGTAAAATATGGTTTTTGCTCCAAGTCAAGCACACCTATACATTTGGAATTACAGAGCGCTAACATCTCCCCTCCCCCTCTTAGGAAAAATAAAATAATGAAATAATTTGTTTTAAAAAGAATCGTTAGTTAGGTGAATCGTTTTTTTTCTCCCACCCTTACTTAAAGTGTGCACTACTATGAAAATCACACAGCTTCAGTGTGACATCAATAAGAAAAAGTATAATTTCATAGATATTGTTAATAATAGTTGTCCATATTAAAATATGTATGAACTTAATAAATGACCTAGACTATTTATTTAGCAAAATCCTGTCGTTTTAATAAATATTACATGAAATTTATTCAAAATTGTTGCTGCTCCAATTAAGCTCAATGTGCTCTCTTGAAGCTCTTCCACATTGAACGTCTATATAAATACTTCATAAACAGACTTTAAATATTAACTTATGGTTGTCACTTTAAGTCAAGTTAATCGATTTTCTACGGATTCTGTCAACTCAAATCTGCAGACTGGCTCTGATCGTTGGCAACTAGCATCAACTTCTTCAGACTGTAGATCGGTGGAAAATAGGGGCAAAAATCGTGTAGTGTATCCCGGCCATAAGAGACTAGATAAGTTGACATCCATTTAATGAGAGACTTCATATTTCTGTGTTCATCCCCATGAATTAAATGTTTTATTGGTTTGTTTTATTTCATTTTTGAATGTGGTACTTAGCTGAACGTGGACTAGTCTAGATGTTGCAATGTGCTTAAATGACACTTCACTATAAATATATAACTGATCGATCAATGCCTTGTTGCTTGATTTTAGTGTTCTGTTCTTCTGTTCTTGATTTTAGTGTTCTTCCAAAAAATGTTTTAATAAAATATGATGTGAGCTTAATGGGAACAGGGGTGTGCTTAAAGGGTACACAAATTTAACCATTAAGCACAGCCAGACAATTTACAGTTTTATTTTAATTTAGAAAATATATATATTTTTTTTAACTTCAAACAATCAAAAAGATGCTTTTAAAAACAACAAAGGAAAAAAATACAAAAATTATTTCAATAAATAAATCATTTTCATAAATTGAAATTTGTTCGGGACAGCCACCTCTCAATTGAAAGGACCCAATAAATGATGATTTTATAAATATTAAGCTTACTAATATGTTAAAAAATATTTTGGGTTTCAATAGATAATAGAAGGATCTTAATAAACATCTAAGATTTGAATATTTAAATGCTTTTAATGTGTTTTTTGGTTGCGGGACAGCAGTTTGCGCCAATTCTGTAGAATGGCCCATATATATATCTTACCTGTTTTAACAAGCACCAATTGTCATCTGTTGTATTGGCCAACATTTATTTTTGTGTGTGTACGCGCCTAGTGGGGTTGTTATTAGTCTCTATAGGTGATGTCATTCTAACTGTTCTTCATTGTGTGTGAGGTCCTTCCCTCTCTCCAGCAAAAGCTGTTAGTCTTCAAAGCACACACACACTCTGATCCCCACCTTCTTAAACACTGTGGTAAAACCCACTGGGTTAAACCACTCACCGCTGGGGCCAAATGAAGCTGTGTGTGTCATTCAACCACTGCACAGGGCACTAGTTATATGGCAATGCAAAACAGCCATCACAAGCAACAGGTGGACCTGCTAGATGGGTGTGTGTGTATGAATATATCTCTGCTGATGTGTTCCTTTATGATACTGAGTTTAGAGCTACTTCATTAGTTCATGAATCACTGAAATAGCAGCAAGGAGATGGGGTGATGGAAAGACTCTGACGTCCATTCCATTCAGTTACTGACAGTAAACAGGTGTCTTGTAATCCTTTTTGTAGGAAATACAGGGTGTACTTATCAGTTATGGTGTGCTCGCCATCTGCTAGTGTGAATGTGTGTGTGTGTATACTTTGAACACTGCAACTGCAACAGGATATTGCCGCAACTGTCTCACTTTTTGCGGTGGGCATCTGTTCGACATAATGCTTTTTCAGAAAGAGGGTTTGTTCAACAGAGCATGCCTGTGAGAAGTCTAGACGGATAAATGTTTTTTTTTTGCATGTGGCCTCTGATGTGTCAGATCAATTCTAAGGGTGGAACTAAAATGTGCTTTCAAGGTCATAAATAGTGTGAACTTCTTATCCTTGGTCTAGACATTAAAATATAGCCTAAATGTTGTGCTCGCTGACAGAAGGTGTGCAGCTAAAATAGGAAGGTGTAGTGCTGATGGACAGGACTTTGACTCCTTCATCACCTCTTTTTGTTTTCCATGAGTGTGTAAGTCTTCTCAGAGGCTGACTGTGCTGCTGGTGTTTTGTCTATGTTCCGGCATGTTTACATCAGTATTCACTATCACTGCAGCTGCTCTTTGAACAGCTGCATTTCACAGTCAGATGTAACAATTTCCCTTCATTCAAAACATATTACAGAGCTGTAATTTTGTGAACACAAGTATCGTCTTTGCTTGTTGTGCTAGGCTTGTCAGAGTAAATGGCTGATTTAGTGGATGATGGACAGAAGTTCAGTCTGCTCAGTAAATCATTCTCTTATGTACCTGTGCATCATTTGTTCAGCTGTTAAACACTGAAAACGAGTCTTTCTACAATCTAGAAAACATTAACATTTTTGAAGTGAATATAAATTGCTGTTTGCATTTTACTTAATGTGATGTATATCTAAGTGAAACCGGATGTTCAACAACAGGACAGGAATTGATTTTATCCATCAGGAATTTAATTGATCATAAAAAAATCTAGCAATTCCCAGGTGAAGTCAGACCAAGTTGCCAAAACAAAGCTATTTAGCTGTTGGTTAACCTTTTACATAATAACTAAATTAATTGGCTTGTGTGGCCTCAATGATATCAGTGGTCTGTACTTCTGTCCCTCAGCTTTATTTTTGTCCAAGGTCAAATTAAATATGGGTTTTATACAGACTAAGGTCTATAGTGACTGATGAAAAAAACTGTTATGCCTTTTCCTTGAGTGACTCTATACACTTTCACCAAGTGTGCACCCTTCTGGTGTGTGTGTGTGTGTGTGTGTGTGTGTGTGTGTGTGTGTGACACATTCCCACTTGCTGTCAGAGCATTCTCTGGTTTCATTGTGTGTACATGA
Source organism: Barbus barbus (assembly GCF_936440315.1). Taxonomy (NCBI): domain Eukaryota; kingdom Metazoa; phylum Chordata; class Actinopteri; order Cypriniformes; family Cyprinidae; genus Barbus; species Barbus barbus. The sequence continues at coordinate 11,327,730 of NC_136723.1, forward strand.
TCTCAGTCCTCAGGGATATATAAAGATTTGTTCTCAGAGGGATCAACACTGTCCTCACCATGGATGAAATCTATCCTTCTGCCAGAGCCTAACCAGCCTCTATCTTACAGACACACACGGACTCCTTCACATGTAGCTCTGCCATGGTCCCCATGATCAGAGAGAAAGTTTGAGGAAGACACAGAGGATGTGTTTCAAAACTTGCAGACTTTTGGGCATCATAGGCATATTCAGACTAACTAGACTCAAATCTGATACATTGAGACGTGACATCTCACAAACATTCACAGGGGTGCTAAAAAGCAAGTGTTCAACAGCTGGGGTCGACAATATAATTGGCCCGGTGGCCCGGACGTACTTTTAAAACCGTCAGGGCCACCAGATCGCTCCAACCACTAGCCCGGTAGGGCCAGTAAAAATAATGCCTCGATTAAAAAAAAGTCTAATTTCACATTAATTACCTGTGGTTCTGTGTTTTGATTTCTGTTTAATCGTCTCGGTAACCACCGCTAACACGTTACGTGATCCCGACAGCCTTACGCTCCGTCTGCACCGCCTTGCTCGCTCCCGCGGTTACGCGCGCAAACTGCACACTGCTGCTCAGCACCTACCTATAGCTACTATTAAGCTAGGCTACATGTTTCTGAAACCCACATCACCCGGCCAAACGCCGGGTAAAAAAGAGAAGGCAAGGAAGAGAAAATCACCAGAGGACTTGAGGGAAAGCGAAAGAGAATACGAAAAGAAAAGGCAGAGAAAGTTTCAGCCCCAGTGGCGAGACCGCTGGAATTGGCTGGGCTTAGGGGTGGACGATAAAAATGTCTCCACGATCTGCTTTTGAAGAAATATCGTAGTATCGTGCTACAGCACACATTATGTCAAATACAGTTCTGGTGCCTCCGTCTCTATATACTGTACAACACGACATACAGCAGTAGAGTTACTCTGACAGGACACTGCACTTATTCGCGATCGCAAAAGTACATTATTTGCACACAAGCCTTGCTGGTTAAATGTTTAATTCGCGCGCTGGTCTGACGTGCGCGTTTTCTGAGCGCATACACCTGAAGCACGCGCACTAAAAAAAGCCTGTCTAACAGCGCCTGATTACTCAACTAACTTATTTTTTGCGCTAATACTGTCAAAACACACAAGGTTTACATACAGACTGAGTTGGTTATCTCTAAAATGAAAGTAAATAGTTAAGAGAGAAACGGATGCGTGCCTGTATATTAGATGCGTGCAGCTCTTAAAGGGACAGGACACTAAACGTGCTGTCGACTGTCATTAAAGGGATAGTTCACCCTAAAATGTAATTTCTGTCATTATTTACTCACTCACATGTTGTCCCAAACCTCTATTAATTTCTTGTGCTGAACCCAAAAGAAGATATTTGGAAGAATGAGGGTAACCAAACAGTTGCTGGTCTACATTGACTTTGATAGCAGGAAAGAAAAATCCTATGGAAGTCACTGAGGACCAGCAACTGTTTGGTTTTCCACCTTCTTCAAAATAGCATTTATGTTCAGCAGAAGAAAGAAACTCATTCAGGTTTAAAACAACTTTTGAGTAAATGATGGAATAAAAATAAAACATTATGACAGAATTGACAGACAGATGACAGAATATTTATTTTTGGGGGAACTATTCATTTAACGTTGACAACAACAAAACGCAAAGAGAAAAATCACTCACTATTCTTGACTGAAAATCTTTAATACAGTTGCTTTAGGAATCAGTCTATCTAGTGTTTTATTTTTATATTTGTTCATTCAATTTCATTGAATGCTCTGCTAAATACACCTATTGTACCTGAAAATAAAGCACTGTTTGTTTTATTTGTATATTATGTGTATTTGTAATGTGTATCTTTGTTCTTATTTTTTAATAAGAAAGATAGAATGATGACAAAGATTTTTATCTTCGCCCACTTTGGCCTAAATATCTGCCATGTCTTTTTTTTTGTTTTTTGTTACCTTGAAAGGCTTTGTCTTTCTAGTTTGGCTGTAATGCTCAGACAACTTGTAAAACCAACATGACAAAGAATCGTGATAAAATCGTGAATCGTGATATTTCTAAAAAAAATCGTGATATGATATTTTTCCCATATCGCCCACCCCTAGCTGGGCTACGATCAAGAAAAAAAAAGAGGTTTACTGTGAGCTCTGCAGATCAATGCCCACATATGCAGACAAGTAAGTTAGAGAAAAGTTAACGTGTATGAAACCTATGGTATGAACATAATATAATGAATTGCTGTGTGACTACGGAGAATGAATCCTATGCAATAGGTTTATTTGCACTTGTTTCATGTTTTTGCACAGTTTTGCTGCACTTTGCACTAAACCTACCTTAAAAAAAATAAATGTTATTCATGTTGTTCAAGCAAACTGTTCTTTTTTGTGATTATTGGGATCAATACCCGACACGTTGACCTGGGCCAGTGAACTTCAAAAGACAGTGGCAAATTTCCCTTATTGTCTACCCCTGAACAGTGACAGAAAGCAAATGTAGTAACAACAGCAGGAGCTTGCCAGCTTGGAACAGAGGGAGTGAAAAGCGACGTGTGACAGAGTGAATGAGGTGTGTGTGAGAATGAGCTGACGGTAATGTGTTTGTGAGGGTGGGATGGTAGTAGTAGTTGTGTGTGTGTGTGTGTGTGTGTGTGTTCTCAGGGCACCGGGGAGCAGTGTGTCTGTCACAAGTGCTTAGAAAAACATCTCTGTTTTAATCACAGTAATTACAGCAGATTGACCAGCTTTAAACAGCGGCGGCATCAATTGCCACCTTAGCCATCTGTGGGAGACGAACCCTCACACATCCACTGAACTGAATAATCACACAGATTCACACACATCTATAAAAGCAACAAATGCAGCACAAGGTGCTGAGTGCAGAGTGAATTGTGACACTAAATGGGTGGCCAATATAAACACCCAGACATCTGTGGTTGTGTTTGCTCCGTCTCCTCAAAAATGTCCCATGTATGCTCAGAATGGCATGTCTGGTTTAGTTTGTTTGTCTCTGAATCTGTATGCCAGTTGATTTCCTCTTTTAGATTATCGCTGACATGAAGTATTCATGATCTCACATGATATCCATGAGGCTCTTCTACTTACAAATATGCTTTTATTGGTCCATTACTCGGGACCCTACCTGTCACTATATGACCATTCTCCAGCTGTGTCGGTCACTGATTTAAAAAAGATTTTCAGAAAAAATAAATCTACAGCCCTGTTTCATGCTGTTAGGATGGAGTCCCTGAGTATTTGCAGCATTAGCTCACTCTGATATTAAATGCGTAATGAAGACTCCTGGGTCAGCAGCCTGTCTGAGTGTGTTATTTCAGCCCAAAGGTTAAGAGGCGGATTGGCCTGTCTGTCATTACAGTGATTGATTATGTAGGGCCCTATGAAATCCGTTTTATTTTTTCCCAATTTCCGTTTTTATTTTTTTCTGAATTCAGTTTTTTATTTTTCTGGACTCCTTTTTAATGGTCAAATAAAATTTGATTAATCAAAAAGCATATCTAATTAATTAAAATCATGAAACGTATACAATTTAACATTAATTTATTAAAAGTGTAACAAAAATGACATGTTTAGGGCCGTATGAAATGTTAGTATGGGTCACCATACTTGGCCACACACCACTTCCCTTTCCCTTTCTTTTCCTTTCCCTTTCTTTTTTTCTCACCTTATGTTTTGTTACCAAATTCTGTGTTTTAGCATGTCTAATTATTTGAATGCATACAAAACTATTTTTATTTATTCTTACAGTAGCCTTATGAAATGTTTCCCCCCCCCCTCAGAAATTCTGTGTTGTATTTAAATTTTACTGGTTATCAGATGAAGGCATAAAACATTTATTTAATTTATATTTTAATAATGAAAATTCAAATATAAATAAACATTAAAATTTTTGGCAAATAAAGGGGATTTACTATTAGAATTAAAATATTTTGTGATTATTTCTTAAAAAAATAAAGTTTTATTTTTCAACAGAAGTGGTAGTAGTAGTAGTATTACGTACATTCTACTAAATAATAGTAATATAGCCTATTTCTGGCACAATGTCTTTAATACGTTAAACCAAACTTTTATTTTGACAGGTTGCTGCGAATACCTTTAAAGTTCTGTGTGTATATGACATGACGCTAGTTTTACTCAAATGAAATGGTAAAATGCTCGTGAAGTGACTCTCAGAGCAGTTTTGGAGATATTGTTCATGTATTTATATCCTCACTGAGATGGCAGACGCTGAAATCACAGCGAGTGTCACACGCGCTGTTCTGTTCCATTCATACAGCGACGCGCAGAACATGCAGGATTCATGGCATTCCGTGACATTCCGCGTTAAATTGTAAATTCTGTTTTTATGACTGGATTCTGCGATTCCGTCTGCATTTTCTGCATTGCGGAAATCATAGGGCCCTAATTATGGCTGTGAGCTTGGCTCGATTGGGGACCAGGGGTGATCTCCTTCCACTAAAGTGTAAATAAATATTGCCTCTGCGATATTTGGCTGATGTAGTTGCTGGTATACTGTTAACCGCAACCAACATTTCACAACATCATAAAATGTGAGACAGACACGGGCCAAAATCTAATCTGGTCAAATCAACACTTTTTTCTGTATTTTTATTTTTGTTCTGTATTTGCTAATATTTTCTATCTTTCTCCCACCCAGGCCTAGTTGTGCAAGTAACAGCGGTTTTCTGCATTTTTGTGTGTGTATGTAATTGGCATGGGGATAATGGTAGTGGCTTGTCTTTGTTTGTGTATGATCTTGCATGTGTACATCACAGATGTGCCTACTGTCAGCCTGGATTAGTTTGTCAGCACCTCAATCACAGTTGTGTTAGCATTCCCTCTTCCTACCCTCAGTTCATATTTAAAGCCATAGTATATTAGCTTTCCATCTGCTGAAAATGTTAAACGTGTTTCTGTGGGCATGAGCTGGCAGTTTCATTGTATTTATTGCATCACCTGCAGCTGTGCTCTCAAATCAGTGTTTTACTGTTGATTACATCAAGCGACGTTCTTTTAAATGGCCCTGTTAACAGGTTTGGTTTTTTTCCAAGCACCTGTTCTGAACACCTAGCACAGGTGCACCGTTACTGTATTATTAGCATGTCAGCTGTTGAGTTTAGCAGCTTCTTATTGCATAATGACTAGGGGTGGGAATCTTCAGGCACTTCACGATCCGATTCCGATTCTGGGAGTCACGATCCGATTCCAAAACGATTCTTGATCTACATTTATTTCCCCAGTTGATTCTTCAGCTGTGCAAATACATCTTTACAACTTTACATCTTAACCAGAATTGGAGTTTCTATGCTTTTTGTTTATATTGGAATCTCTGTGTGTCAGTACTGCCATCTTTAAAAGTAGGGGTGTGAATTTTGGTTTCACGATTCAATTCAATTACGATTATCATTGTCAAATCAATGTCACGATGCGTCACATTCTCAGTTTTCAATATTACTGCACATGGCTAAATTTTCATATAAATTTTAAATCAAATTTATTTTGTGCAAAATTTGCTTTATTTTTATATTATATAAGCAGGCTACTTTTTAAAACAATTACTTATTTAAAATAAGTGTTCTTTAAGTATCTGAAAGTTTACAGATAATAGTTATGGGTTTTTCTTTTTTTTCCCTCAGCATTATTGCCATTTGATTATTACTGATGAAATCATAGACAGTGGCAGCTTTTAACAGGCTGCATTCAGACTAAAGCACAGATCAAGTGTACTACAAGTGGTAGCTAAATACATTTTTTAAATACAAAAATAGCATGCTAAAAGTGCATTTTAGTTCATATTCATGGTGTCTCAAAATAGCACAGTTGAGTACACTTAGATGATCTTAAGTTTATCTTAAGGAGTACTAAAGGATCATTTTTAGTGTATTAAGTACAAAATTAGTGTGCGAAAATAGAGAACTTTAAGTACATTATGGAATTGTACTTGTTTTTCACCTGGGTGATCTGAAATAGGACTGGTCCGAATACGATTTTTTGAGCTTCGGTAGTAATCAACACAGAATATTTGAAGCTTCGGTGGGAGGGGGCTGAACATATTCTTCTCTCTAATAAAAGCATGAATCTCTGTGCGTCTGTCTGTCTGCATTTTTATTGTGTCGAGAACCGATCATCCAATGACTTCATGCGTGGCGGGTGTGTTGCTGCCGACCTAAGGGAGTGCAGTGGCGCATTTTGGTGCAATATGGACGTGCGATACGTTCAGAATTAATAAACTTTTAATAGACTACAGAACAGTGCGAGCCAAAAGCGGCACGCTTCATGAGGACAGGGCTTATATGCTCCGAAAACAGACACTGCACTAGTGATACAAAACACACAGGTCTGTTAAGAGTAGGGATGTCAACGATTAATCGACAATCGATTAATTGCCGATAACCGATGTAATCGATAAGAGCTATCGATGGTCGATTAAGCAGTTTCATTTTGGGGTGCATGCGGCTCATGCGCAAAACACATGCAAAAGTCTGTGAGTGACGGTGAAAGGGCTGGGTCTTATATGAAAATAATTTACTAATGTACAAACTACGCTTTTAATGTGATCCAAACTTTAAAAGTACATTAAAACAGATACAATACAAAGTTCTTTTGTATTGAAATGTAGTAAGTCATGTTCAATTATAATTTCCCTAGATAATTGTTGCATATAGGGCACTTAGCTTTGACAGGGCTGCGCGCACGCGAGCAGGACAGATACTATAGGCTAGTCATTCATACAACTTGTTAATTCATTCCTACGACATATTAATTTGTGGCCACTGTCCAGGTTTCATTCATTTGTTCCCTAGAAAACCCATGAATTTAAATGTGGGAGCAATTTAAGTCATAGTAACAAATTCTTAATTCATGGCCACGTAATCTTATATTTCTCCACACGTTTACCACAGTAAGAGATGCGAAAACAGTCATTAAAACAACAATAAAATAAACCTGCGAATCTAGAGGGCGAGACAGTGAGGATTTGGGAAAAGAAACAATAAATGATATTAAATTCGTGACCATCTGGCAAAACAGAACACAAAGCCGCGTATGGCCTGATTTAAAAGTATACGCTCGAACGGCATGAATCCAAAAGCATGGTCGCGATGTAACATTTGCCTGCTAACCAATTATTTATCTTATTAACAAAGCTTTGTACCTCACTTGTGTCATAATACTCACATTAAAATGTTTCAAATGGGTAACAGTGTGTTTTGCCATTGCAACGCTGCAATGATGGTTTTGGAAACGGATCGCTGACCACACATCACAGCCCCACACGCCATACTTGCGTTTGGGATCATTTTATTTTAAATCCCGATAATGTCAATTGCAAGCATTGCGACAATGTTTTAAAATAAAACAACGAGCACCATGAAACCATTTAAAAAGGCGCATTCAGCGGTCTCCGTGACAGAATATGAAACAGCCCACAAAGTATAATAATCCCGTGCGTAACTACGGCGTGCTCTCTTCATTTTATCAAATGATCAGAATCACATCCATTCATTTTACGATCCTGCTACTAGCCTTTTACTTAGACAAAAAAAACCTTTCATTCGGTTGAGGACGCTGGCGTTTTGAGTGGCATTTGCACATCCTGTCATGCCGGTGACTATATGCTACTGCAATAGACGCATTTTGCAGTATTAAGGTTAACGATTAATCGATTAATTGATCGTTAATTTAAACGACGATCCATTGTGGAAATGATTGAAAATTGACATCCCTAGTTAAGAGCAATACTTTTAATAGGGTAGCCCAGTGCTTAATTTGTAAATTGAGAGGTCCCGGAATAAAGCGGGGTAACGGATCCGGCATGTAATTAGGGGAGGGAGAGGACCAATCTTTAGTGATTGAAAGCGTGCATCAGTTGCTTTTATAGGGTTCGTACGGTCATGAAAAACCTGGAAAAGATATGAAATTTTAAAACAGCAATTTCTAGGCCTGGAAAAGTTTTGTAAAAGTCATGGAATTTTATTCCAGAAATCTCTGTATAATAGAGTTATATTTAATCAGGTCAGGATCGATTCTGAAATATTCAGAATTGTTAAAGAGAGAATCGCGATGCATCGGAGAATGCACTAAATGCGGAGAACCCACCCCTAATAATGACATCCTCTTTAGTTAGGAATTTCTGGCTTAAGCTAATCTATTTGTGATGCAAGATGTTTACTCTGGTATTAGGAGAGATAAAGTCATTGATGAGAGATGAGAGGCTTCAAAGACAATAAGAATAGCCCACTGCTGCTGTCATTGTCAGGTTTGAGCCGGTTAAAGTTGTTAATCTCTGAAACATGAAGATGTGAGGCTGCATGCTTGTTGCTACAGCATTGTTTCAGCCATGGCTTTGAAGCTGCCCTCTGTGGTCCTTGCATCATCTTTCTGTAAAGCCCCCTGTCCCCTCTTCTGCTCCGAGTGATCACAAATAGCCACGTCTAAGCTGTTACCAATGGGCTGAAGTCAGCTGATTTGACAGTAAAATGGCCGTCAGGCAGAGAAGACGTGCAGGGCTGTCAGTTACAATGAAGGGAAGTGTTTAACACAGGCCTGGGGGCACTGAGGGAAGGCCCCATATACCCAGACCTCATCTCTGGCTTGACAGGAGTATGTGGGCTATTTCAGGGCGGAAGGGATGTAGAAGTGTCAGGATGCCTGAAGACCTGTGTAACAGCATGACTGGCATTTGTCAGAACAATAGGTTATCGGCACATACCACCCAGGGTGGCCCAGTAAGTATCCTGGTATAAGTATTCCAGACTGTGACCAAATGGTTGCATTTTGATACTTTTTTCTGCCTGTGCGACAAAATTTTGTGTACGGTCGCACTGACGTGACCACCGCGATGTTCAATTTATAAGCGCTGCTATTTCTGTTACATTTGTGAAACATCAAACGCCAAACGAAACTGAAAGCATAACGAAACCCACTTCTCGTTTGAACTGCGCAGAGCTTGGAGTGTAGAGTCTGGTTTATACTTGACGCGTCAGCAGGAGCGCGAAGGTGCGTGCGGCAAAATTGACGTGAATATTGAGGAAACGACGGATGGTTTTCATGCTAAATTAAAGTAAAAGACAGCTTCATAAACCAGAGAAGGTGAACATGTCGGTATTATTGCAGGGAAAAAAACATGCAAGCACGGTCACCCACAGCAAGTTTAGTTTTACTTTTCTGTTTGCTAAACATTCTGTAAATTAATAGTCAGCATATAATGCAGCATGTGATGTTTACCATGCCTCATCTTATTAGTTTTTGTTAATAAACGTTTTGTAAGCTAGTTTGTCATTGTATCTTACTGTTTTATTGTTGTTGTGCTTTTTAATTAAGAATAATAACGAATCCATCTTTTGTTTTAGTCTTAAAAAGTGAAAGGTGTATAGATGTATATATGCCTTTCAAAAAATTACAGTTTTTGACCATTAATGTTGTGTGGTGAGTTTGTAAACAGAATTTAAATAGACAAAAAAAAAAAAACAGTAATACATTTTGTTTTTTTATTTATAAAAAAAAGAGAAAAATCATGCTCTAAATAATCCAAAACATCGATATTCTTACCTGTGCCTTAATTATTTCTCAGTTTAGTAAAAGCACTTTTTGAAAATTGTTAAATAATGCATTTGAACTGCCTGGGTAAATTTCTTTGAGATAAACCTTATAGATGGATCTTGGTAAGCTTCCATGTATGTATTTTGGTGCAGACGTCGGTTCAATTTACCACAAATTTTGGATAGTATGACATAGGGCTGGGCGATATAGCCAGATTTAAACTACTTTTTATTGTCAGAACATGACAAATACTTTCCAAACAAGTGATGAGGTAGAATACAGATGAGAATATTACTAGTAAAATCAATATCAATAGAATACAATACTATTAATATTAATAGAATATATAAAACATCTTGGCTTTAAAATGTTAATATCGGCATCGGCCTGATATGAAAAATTATGCCGATATGTCTTGCCGATAAGAGGAATGGGTTAACTCACATGTGCTCAAGGTGTGCTAGTGATTATATCACTTCAGCAGTGTGGCTCATTCTTGAAGCAAAGTTTTGTCTGAATGATGATTAGATTAACTGTTTTGGATCGCTGCATTTAATCTGTGAAAGCACCTACAGAATGACGCGTTTGGTGTGTGATTCAGTAAACAGTAAATAGCACGTGCCGCGGCAGCAGTGTCAGCCTCCCCAGGTCCTAACGCCCGTTCAGTAATGAGTTTTAATCTGTAGGGGTCACTGTTGGCCTACTTCTAATTAAATTAAAAGTAAAATAGCCTACACAAATAACATTTAGTTTCTGATTAAATAAAGCAGTAATTGATGTCATAAAATAATGAGCATGTTTTGATTTAATGGTCAGAAGCTATAGTTTACATGAAAAAAAAAAATCAAACATGACACTTGTAAATTAAATTATTTTATATACACTGATTTATTCATTAACGTGTAATATGTTTTATTTTTTGAACAAATTATGAGCTCTAAAAGATTTTCTGAATTTTTACAGCTCTTTTGTTTTAGACATCTACAAATGTTAAATCTTAAAATAAAATGTTAGGGTTAACAGTGCATCTTTCTGGGGGGAAAGTGATTGATAGTTTATTTATAGTTATTTTTAAAAGCTTCAATGTACTGTTAAAAAACCTTTTATTTTTTATTTAATTCTTAAGTTCTTGTTAAAAACTAACCAAAATTAAAAAATATTTTGCTTATAATTTCTGCACAGGAGCGACTTGGTGTTGTTTCCAAACAAAAGAAAATATATCAGTATCGGCCAAAGTGAGTTGAAAAATATCGGTAAAATCCAATATCGTGCATCCCTACTTTAGAATAATAAAATCCTTAGCATAGCAGTGATATGCAGACTTGGAATGTAAATTAGATTTTATCTGGAAAAATGTGGATAATATCTGTTCTATTCTGTTTTCCCCTTTTGTTTATGAGCACTCTGAACTCTGGTTTTTAGCAGCTGAATATGTTCTTTCAGAGTGGACTCACCTCAGGATAATGAGCGGTGTTTTGCTATCCGTTGAGACCTCACCCAAGCACACTTCTCCAGGAGCCTTGTCAGGGCTCGCAAAATCGCTAGCCCGACGTCCCGGGGGTATTGTGTTTTCCAGTCGGGCTACCAAAATGTATCACTGCCCTGTCTGATGGGCTACCTTAAATACAGGGCTCCCACGCAATGTTCCCTCTAAGCTGAGCGTGTGCTCTTCCACTGCGGCCGCGCAGAACAAATAATGTGCCTCGCGCACACAAAAATGAGTTGGGAAGCCATTTGACTGAATGCCGCAGTAAAAGGGAAAGAATAGCAATGCTCGGGCAAACCGCTATAGAGCTGATGTCACGACAGAGTTAGAACCGATGAATGCGGTTTACAGGTTTCATAGAAAGAGAACGATATGCACCAAATGAGTCGCTGTAGAAACTGAATACTTTAATGGTTGCGGTGCGCTCAACACGAGAGCCAATGCATACGCAATGACGTGAAATAAAACGCCCTCCTGTATTAAAGATGAGTGGCTTGATTAAGTGCTGGAAATAACGGAGGATGGGCAAAGAACAGTAACAAAACTGAAACATGTACAGTCACACACAAGAGTATTGTACAAACTGTACTTCATAACGATGTTTAGACAGCTACAGAACAATTCATATGTTCACGTTTTTTTTTTCTATTTAACTTACAGATCTCAGCTTCAGTTTGTATTCTATTCTATTCTATTCTATTCTATCAGTTTAAATAGTTTGTTTTGATAATATATTATGTTAGGGCTATATTATAAACCTGATAAATAATTGATCTTGTTTTTGAGTCATTGACTTTGAGTCTCTTGCTCATCAAGGCTGTATTCATTTCAAAAATACAGAAAAAACATTGATATACCGAAATATTATTGCAATTTCTAATATTGGTTTCCTATTTTAATACCTATACTTTAAAATAGCATTTATTCCTGTGATCAAAGCTGAATTTTCAGCATCATTCCTCCAGTCTTCAGTGTCCCATGATCCTTCAGAAATCATTCTGTAGGATCATTCATAATCATTCATGTTGTGCTGCTTAATATTTTTTTTGGAACCTGTGTTTCTTTTTTCTTTGATTCTTTGATTAATAAAAAGTTTAAAAGAACAGCATTTATTCAAAATAGAAATATTTTCTAACAATAGAAGTCTATAAATGTTATCCATTTAACACATCCTTGCTGAATAAAGTTTATTTAACTTTCTTTAAAAAAATTTAAAGTATCTTTAAAAAAGAAAGAAAAAACATTGACCCCAAACTTTTGAATAGTTTATATTGTAACACAAAATCTCTATTTTGACTAAACACTGTTCTTTTTAACTTTTTATTTTTTTAAATATCACAGGTCCCAAAAAAATACAGTATAAAAAATAAAATAAAATAAGAAAAGCAGTACAACTGTTTCCAACATTGATTAAAAATCAGCATATTAGAATGACTTCTAAAGGATCACGTGACTCTGAAAATACTGCTTTGCTTCACAGGAATTAATTACATTTTAAAGTATATTAAAATAGAAAACATTTATTTTAAATTGCAATAATATTTCACAATATTATTTTGTGAAATAATATTCAGTATTTTTTATCAAATAGATACAGCCTTGATGAGCATAAGAAACTTATTTAAAAAACTTTATTGATCCAAACTTTTGAACTGCTGTGTATTGTACAGTAAAAGTGTTTTCTCAGGTAACCTAAAATGTACATCATTTAGTTACATCAAGGGTCAAATCAAATATAAATAGCACATTAAAGTTAAAAGTTACACACATTTTTGTGTGCGTGCTGTACAGGTCTGGTATAAAGAATGCTTTTGCTCAGGTGCCAGGAATGTCCGCCCAATAGAGAAGTTTTGCTCAGCAAGAAAAAAAATTAGAGTGAACATTGCTCCCATGGGTCCTTAAATTTGATACAACTAAACTGAAGAGTTTTTAAGGCCTTAGTTTTAAATACGTTAAATAGTATAAGAAATAATTTTTCAAATTGCCTTAAATTAAGAATTCTGCAGATACCTTGTAAATAGTAAAATAAAACTCTTTCCTTGATATTCGTTGATATTTGTGTATTGAAAATGTTTTTGATTGACATTTATGGTCTTTATTTTATTTGGGCTAGTTAAATTAATTTTCGGGCTACCAAAATCTGAAGAGTACCTACCCGAAGGGCTACCAGGGATTTAGAAATTTTGCGAGCCCTGCTTGTAGACATTAATCCTGTTCAAAAACACACACATATACATAAACATTGTGTGATCAGATGAGAACTTTGCAAAGTCCGCCTCCCGGTCTGTTTCTACTATCTTAATAAACATCATCCTCCACGGCTGCCATTTGGAATAAAAATCACCTCTCTTCACTCTTTTTTGGCGAGGCGAGAGCTGCATTTGTTTGTTTCCAGGGATCAAGGAGACTTGACAAATTAACTCCCCAGGGAGGAGAAACGCACTTCTCCTCCGCTCCCTGCCCTGGAGTCTTCATTACGGGAAGAATAAGCAGTGTTTTCACTCTCCGTCTTGTTTTTTTTCCCGGCATGTTAGTACATTGAGAGAGTCGCTCCAGGGAGGAGCAGCAGAGGTCTCTGTGGTTCAGCCTTTTAGAAGAGCTTTGGATATTTTCCATCAGAAGTCTCCACAGGAAGGCCACAGTGCAGGGAAGAGAGTGAGGGAGATGGGCACCCATGCTTTTGTGTGTCTAGTAAAGAGACCACGTCTGTCCTTACATGTCATGTCAGTCGTTGATGGCCTACTGGAGCTATATAATCTGAAGGGAACTCATTTATAAAAGCCCTCATTCTGACACAAGCAAGTGTGAAAGGCTTTTCTTTGAGTGCTATTAGCACTCTCAGCCTTAAATCCAGTTATTCAGGCAGGATAAAGGGTGACTTATTGCACCCTCTGGACGGCTTGTTTCTGAGCTGGGAGGCTGAACTGCCCTTGTTTGTTAAAGTGTGCGTAGAGTGCCAGAGCCAGGGGGTATTGTGAGCTTTCACGGGTAAAATGGGGTAGCCTACATCTCTCAATTCAATGGGTATATTTTTTGGTCTGCGCATTGAAATTATCAGTCTTTGTGTGTGCATTTAGTTTGTTCTTTTGGGTGCATGTATATGCATACATATGAGTGTTTGTGCATACATATGTCTTGCCTCCCCCATGTCTCATGGCATATGTTTGACACAAACACATTCCCCAGGGGTGCCTTGTACTCCCAGTTTATTGATCTTCATCCGGTAGAGTGCTGCAGCAGGCCAGACTGATCCTTAAAGACTGCATCACACACACTACCTCTCAGCTGCACACTGGGACCTTAAGCTCTGAGCTGGGCCCTGTGGGCCGCTACGTTGGGAGGCCCCTTGGCCCATGAGAGAGGGATCAGCAATCCATTGGGGTTCTGTTATAGCAGGGTCCCCAAAACCCATGGGATTCAGGCTCATTCAGCATTTCTTGCTACAGGCGATGGAGAGGCCTGGGTGTGAAGAGATAGAAAAGACAGATGGGTGTGGTTCTCTCTGAGGCAGAGAGATATAGGAGTTATGCATGCACTGTATTCCCCCATGAGTCTTTGGTCCCAGAGAATACACTGAACCTTGGTTCACAGTCTCTTTCTCTTTCTTGCTCAATCGTGGAGTGCATTTATTTGTACAATAAAACACTAATATCCGCTTTTGGGTGTGTCAGTCAGGTTTTCTTTAGACAATTTATGACCTTTCCCTAATAAAAAACATTAAGGCATTCACATGAACTTGCATGTTGGCTTGTTAGGCTCTAATTCTTCATGATGATTGTATAGTAGGTCTCAGAATCAGGTTATGAGTAAGATGCATGTTTTACCTGGCAGAGTAGAATTACAAATTAATTTAGCAATTTTAAAAACACTAAAGCAACAATAAAGACCTGCCTTTGAGAGTAAATCAGTTTTCTGTGGGAAAACTGTTTCCTTAGTTTAAATTTGTTTTGCGTTAAGTCAGCCGATAGGCCTCTGTTTCCATAATATACACTATATTGCCAAAAGTACTGGGTCAGCCCCTTCTAATGAACAGGTTTGACTACTTTAGTAATTTTCATCAGTACAAATCTTAATGTTTAAGCATATAATGATATTCTAGGGAATTGTGTGCTTCTAATTTTATAGCAACAGTTTGGACAGAAGCCTTTTCTATTCTAACATGGCAATGCCTCTGTGTATAAGGCAAGGTTCAAAAAGAAATGATTGATTCAGTCAGTGTGGAAGAACTTGACTGGTCTGCATAAAGCATAATCTCCTGCATAAAGTCCTAATCTCAGCTGAACACCTCTGGTGTGACTTTAAATGCAGACCTTGAGCTGAAAACTCACCAAACACCAATGATTTGTACATACACTATATGGACAAAAGTATTGGGACATCCCCCTTCTTTAGAACAGAAGAAGGCACTTCCAAAGCATAATTCATGTATTTAAAAACTGTATTTCCATCTCTGTTGCAACGGTTTCAAAAGTGTCTAAAATGACTGTACCCATATACAAGCCATTGGTGTTTGGTGATGAGTTTTTTGCTCAAGGTCTGCATTTAAAGTCACACCAGAGGTGTTCAGCTGGGATTACTTTGCTTTATGAACACCAGTCAAGATCTTCCACGCTGACTGAATCAATCACTTCTTTTTGAACCTTGCCTTATACACAGAGGCACTGTCACGTTAGAATAGAAAAGGCTTCTGTCCAAACTGTTGCTATAAAATTAGAAGCACACAATTCCCTAGAATATCATTATATGCTTAAACATTAAGATTTGTGCTCATGAAAATTACTAAAGTAGTCAAACCTGTTCATTAGAAGGGGGTGACCCAATACTTTTGGCAATATAGTGTATATTTGCATGTGTGGTTTCTGAAACTCTCATTGTTTTAAAAAATATTTATATTTTTTATCCTATCTTATTTTATCTTATCTTTTATTTTATGTTTGTACTTCTTAATATTTGTATACTTTATAATTGCACTGTCCTTGGAGCGGACCTGACCTACATTTCACTGCTGGTTATACTCTGTATAATTGTGTATGTGACAAATAAAACTCTTGAATCTTG
Organism: Barbus barbus; assembly: GCF_936440315.1. Lineage (NCBI taxonomy): Eukaryota > Metazoa > Chordata > Actinopteri > Cypriniformes > Cyprinidae > Barbus > Barbus barbus. The sequence continues at coordinate 11,343,846 of NC_136723.1, forward strand.
TTTTGTTTTTTTTGTCTCTTCAGCTCCAGATTTTAGTGTTGACGCGCTCTCCACCAATGCCAGCCAGGAGCTGCGAGGCCTGGGCATTCCCAAGGTGTCAGGCCTAGAGCGCAGTCAAGAGAAGAGCCAGGAGACGTCCCGTGAACTCTCCTCGGCCACCCCTTCACTAGTGCCCACTTCTCATCCCAAACCTCCCCTCCCTGCCCCCCTTCACGTCAAGCCTTCACCCTCCAACCAGGGATTACCCTTGCCCCCAAGCCCAGCCCAAACCCAGCACCCTTGCCCAGAGCGTCCACTGAGACCGCTGTCACCCCCTACCACCCTGCCTCAAACCCAGGGCCAAAAGCCCTCTCAGGCACCCCCAGCCCAGCCTCAGCACCCACCTGAGCCTCCACCTCACCCAAGGCCACCTCGAACTCCAAGCATCTACCACCACCCTCCATCACCAGCGCTACCGACCCAGCAGAACCCCACCCAACCTGTGCAGCACAGACCCCCTTCACGGTGCCATCCGCGCCCAATCTCTGCCTACAGCAGCAGCCTTACCCTCAACGGCCTGAGGTGAGTGGGAAGCAAATGGGTGCAATGGAGTTAAATATATAAGCACAGTTTAGCAGGAAGTGTCTGTTACACTCCAGGTGTGTTACACACACTGATTGAGCAGCTGTTCAGAGCCCCAGCTCTTAAATACTGTAGCGGAACAGCGTGATTTCTGTATTAAAATGTAAAATGTATCAATCCTCCAGTAAACATGAGCCACAAATCCCTGTTTGTGTGTGAGTGCGTGTGCGGCTGACAGCAACACAGAGAGAACCCCAGCTGAGAGATTAGACGGTTTGATTCGTTCCCCTCCCACATTGATGCTGCTGCTGCCTTGTAGCTGGCGGCGGCTTGTAGATAACATTTCCTCTGCTCGACTCAAGACACCCCAGTATCCCGCAGAGAAGCAGATCTTCCCCTCCCTCCACTCGCCCTTCTCCGTCGTCCTTTAGATTTGTGGTGTAGTTCACCCTGCGCAGTATCTTGCCATTGGACAGCTGATGATAATTATACTTTGTGTTATTCTGTATGTGCACAGATTTGAATATAATTAGCATTTAAATTATTACTTAGCCTGTAAATGAGCTCTTTGTTAGATTGCATATGACTCTGATAAATACTTTAGCGTGTACAGCTAGGAAATCCCTCCAGGAATAACACATTCTTCAGTGCTGTTTCCACAGTTTCCAGGTTTCTGAAACGGGATCCTTTTGCTAAATTTATAGCAGACGCTTTCCACTCTTAAAGCAATTTAGTGAACAAAGGAGTTTTGTTATTATAGGTTGGAAAGGGAGTTCTCTAAAGGCACGTTTTTACAATGGTTTATTCTCTCTTTCTTCACAGCAGCAGTCGAAGCAGCACTCCAGGGAAGCCCCCGGGCCCCTCTCCAGCCCCTCATCTGCACCATCACCAACCTGCCCCCACTGGGGCAGCAGCCTCCTTCCCCCTGCCAGCAAACCCCACGGCTTCGCACACCTTCCCCCCCTCCCTGACGCCCTCCAATCTTCCTCATCACACCAATATGTTTGCGTCGCCTGCTGCTCTGCCTCCACCTCCTCCTCTCACCTCAAACACTCTGCCGGTCCCCGGACACCCAGCTGGGAGTGCCTACTCAGGTACCAATCTCTCATCCAGAGTCCTTTAATGCATAGCATAAATAAAATCAGATATTACTGCCAGCTGTTGAATCATGTAATTATCACCAATACCAATATGGTTCTCTCTGCATTTAGATAAACACTTCTGAAAAGGGGCTCTATTCTAATGTGTTTTTAAAACTTCTCGTATTTTTTTTCTTCTCCCAGAACAAGACCTTCTCCGGCAGGAATTAAACACTCGTTTCCTGGCGTCTCAGAGTGCTGATCGCGGGGCATCACTGGGCCCCCCTCCATACCTGCGGACTGAGTTCCACCAGCATCAGCATCAGCACCAGCATCAGCACCAGCACACACACCAACACACACACCAGCACACCTTCACCCCTTTCCCCCACGCCATCATGCCCACGCCTGCACCGCCCATGGTGCGTACCCCAGCCAGAAATGTGAGGATAAGTGGAACACAACTTTTAAAAAAAATAATAATAACAATTGTGGTCATGGATGGATGACTATTCACCTTATTTTTAACATAAGAGCGGGAGAAGCCTTTGGTAAATTGTGCAAGGTTTCCGGTGTCATTTGCTTTTAGATATATTACCTGTACAAGAAAGTCTATTATGCTGCTTGATATTGCAAACTGATTTTTGTGGTCATATTATTTTAATGCATTATAATAAATACACTGGTTTATAGGGCAAATCATTTTACAGTTTACTGCTTTTCATTGTTCAAGTTATTTACCTACAGAGGCTAATGAATCGGAAGTCTTGCACAATCAAAGAAGATAGTTTATTTCCGCACTGCAATATAAGGTGGAGATGCTTGAGTGATTAAATGGATGACTGAATGTATAAAATAGATATATCCACAAAATCAAATGCATGTATATAAGATTCAGGGTTTCCACAGTCATGGACATTTTTATGATGTGTCTTTTTAATGAATTATTCAGGCCGGTTCACAAATGATGGTTTATTAGCGAGTCAGTAAAAATCAAATCCATCAATATGATGTGTAAAAATCCCTATTAAGTCATCAGAGATGACTGGAAGAAATCAGTGGTCAAAAACTGTGGGAACGCTGTAGGTAACTACTAAATTTGTGCATGTGTATTGCACCGACTGCTGAATTCTAAACTTGTGCAGTACAGTATGCTGATTCAGTAAACATTGGAAGCCATGGTGGTGGCTCGCTCTCTCAATTGTAACCATGTGTTTCTCTCTCGCAACAATGTGGGTTTTCTTTGTTGAAAAACTGCTGTTTATCTCTGGCATGCTTCACCACTCTGTTCTCTGCCCTGATTTTCGAATTGGCAGAGCAACTGGGGATACATTTTTGTTCCAGCCAAGCCTTGAGAACTTAATACTAGTTTATTCATTCCCAGTTTAATGACATCATTTTGGTCTGATGGAGTTTTGACTGAGGTCTTTTGGTTGGCAGGCAGCAGCGCTGATTAGTGAGTTGAGGCTTCATACAGACGCTCCCACACAGCTCGACGGTAACCACACTGCCCACAGAGGCTTAAAAGCGGCTTTTGAACCATTCCAGACTCAAAGACCTCTGAGAACGGTGCTCTGTTAGCTAATGAAAGTATAAAACTAGTTTGAGAGCCACATTGTTTACTCACGAGTGGGAAACATTCTCTCTGGATCCAGATTAGACCACTCAAACCTTGTTAAATTAGCTATTTATAGGACTATTTTTACAGAATTGCGGAGTAATACACATTAACCTTGTCATAATTCACTGTAAATTGCAAAACGACAGCCTGGACGGGGCCAGCAGAAATAATGCAGGCCTATTTCCTGTGCTAACATTCATTAATCAGGGCAGACACCATTTTACTGCCAACCAAACACTTTTCTGGAGAGCACATTAAAGTATTTGGTATTTGTTTTGAGCCTCATGACTCCACAAGATATTTGTCAGGAGTAAATTGTTTGTAAGCCTGAAGGACTCCTGTGTGTACTGAGCTCAGTTTCTCTTTTCCTCCACAGTTCGACAAATATCCCACTAAAGTCGACCCCTTCTACAGACACAGCGTGAGTACCTGTCATGTTTTTGGCATTTGCTATAGTGGCTTTTTTCTTCTTCCTTAGTGCAGTGGTAATTGTCTTCTTTAATTTGTG